>NW_024080632.1:7855628-8193035 GCF_003009895.1 Hyaena hyaena | reverse complement strand
GGATGGATGGATGGATGGATGGATGGATGGATGTTTGGGTCGCTGGATGGTTGGGCGGGTAGGTGGATGGATGGATGGACAGATGGATGGATGGAGGAAGGAGGGATGGATGGGTGGGTGGATGGGTGGGTGGATGGATGGATGGATGGATGGATGGATGGGTATGTTTGCCACAGAAGTAAAGATTCTTGGTTGCAAACTACTGACACTGACTAAGGCAGAAAATAAATGGGATACTGGATAATTCAACGTACAAGGAAGATTTGAACAGAGAAATGACATGATCCTCCTTACGATGACGCACAGGGAGTCTTCTGTCTGGCCCTCCAGATTCACTCTCCACCCTTCTCCACCTTGCTCTGCAACTGAGAGGCTGACCTGTATAAGTTAACTCAGTATCTTCTCGTACACTGGCAGGAGATCAGAGGTAGGGAGGAGCGTGCTGACAAGGTACTCAATCCTCTGTCTCCTTCCTACCATGTCACCATAGGTTGACTGTGTCCCTCCACCTAAGGCTACAGTTGCTATCAAGAGGCCTCACCACATACAGTCTTCAGATTCTGAAAACCACTCCCTCCCTTCATCCCTCAGGCCAAGGGGTGGTAATATTTCCAGTCCTGGGATGCCATTCGTTTTCCTAAACACGGTGCACACTTCTACCCATCGTTCCTTTGTGAAACTCCCCTCCGACTCCCAGATTTGAAGTTGATATCTGTCTTTTGCTGTCTCCTGCTGCTCTCCATATGCTCCGCGCCCAGCTCAGTGTTACGTGGGAGGAATGGATGGGTAGGTGATGGATGGGTAGATGTTTTGAATGGATGGATGGATACGTGGATGGATGCATGGATTTGACAGGATGGTCAGCAATCTTGATTCCAAGTAACTGACTCCAAATGAAGCAGAAAATACATGTTTGGAAGGCTGGATTGCACAAAGGATCGGCAGGGAGACTGGGTAAGACACAAGGGAGGTTGGGAGGCTTAAACCCCAAACAATGCTTCAGCCCAGCAACAGCCAGGTCGGAATGTTCTAGCTCTCCCCATCACCACCCGTGCCCACTGGCCCTGGAATAGATGCCACACAGGGTCAATGTTCTTCCAAATTCCTGTCCTGGGCAGGAATGTCCAATGAACACGACCATAATCACTTGACAGAATTCTTGCTTCTGGGAAATGGGGAGAAGGGGTCTGACCCCCTTGACTTATGTAGAAGGAGATGGGGACCGCGTCCCTCCTATTTTGGAATTTCTCCCAAATAAAAAAATATCTTTAGATGTGGAATAGCAAAAACAAAACAAGTAAGAAATGAACAATGTAGTGAAGAAATGAGTCCTGAACATGGCCCCCCAAAAGCACCCTTGATGAGTGGTTTTGTGAACAAAGAGCCCTGGAAGAAGATATAACAAGATTATAAAGCTAGTCCCTGCCCTCGGCTGAGTTTCTTACTGATGGATGAGGAAGAGTAGAGACACAAGAAATCGACATTAGGAGCTAAATAACCCTGGGAAGGCAGAGTTTCCAAAACTGGACATCCGTTTCACCAGAACCTTCTGAGACTCTGTTAAGGGAAGAAATGCTACATGGGCAATTTGCATCCTTAACACCTCCCTTTGTAGAAATTCATATTACAGATTAGTACATTAAAGGCCCTGAAAAGGTCTGTAGGCAAAAACAAAACACTGTTGAATTTTTTTAATTCCAAATTCACCATAGAGCCATTTTTCATATAACAGCCCCAATTCTTAGTGATTTGTGAAAGGAAAGTTGTTATCGAATATTGAGAGAATATGGGAATAATACGGATGGGGTAGAGCCATTTTGGAGAAAACTTCGTATCAGAATATGATATCTCACTTATTTTTATCCCAAAAAGACTTGGGTTGATAAAAACACACATATCTGAGATATCAAGAGAGAAACCAAGAGATTCCAGAATGGAGATATGTGAGGTAACCCCCACCTTCCTCCTTGGCCATTGATGTTCATCGCGGTTAGTGGTGAATTCTTGGGAGTTTGGGGAGAGACAGACCCTCAAGGCTACTCTGTTCCTGTGTAAAACTTGGACAAAAGAAAGCCAACAGGAGTCCAGGCCAACTGCTCATGGGATCTCAGCTTACTTTAACTGAAAGAACATTCTAGACACAATCAGAGCATCTCAAAACCAGAGCCCTGTAGGATTTTAGAGTTCTGTCCATGCTGAGGTCCATCTGTCCCACCGCTCAAGAAACAGTGACTTAAACAAAATTCAACAGGCTTCTTTGGCTATAGGATTTCTGGGAGCCTTTCATACACCAATGACCTTTGTCAAACCTCAGCAGGAAAAGAGCGAGACACTGTGTCCCCAACACACACCACCAACCCTCCTTCTTTCCTTTGGAGAATCTATCAGAAGAACTTTAGAATACACTTCAGAAGATGAGTGGTGGCCCAATCCCCTCACGTTATGGATGGAGAAGCTGAGACCCAGGGAGGGGGTATGAATCTGCATGTGTCAGACAGAGACAGGGCTAGAATTCAGGAATGTCTTGACGCCACACGGTGAGAAGGCCGTCGTCCACTGGCCGTCGTCAATGGAGCTCAGCTCCAGAAACGAAAGATGAAGAAGGTATCTTTTATTCTGCACTCAGTGCTAACAGACTAAGCGCCTGATAAGTGCACAAATACATATATCTTTTTCTGAAAGACCACGGAATTTGGAAAAGTCACCCACCATTGTCTCCAATCCCATAGAGAAGGGAAAGAGAAATGGTTGCAAGCCAGTGGCGACTGAGGTGGCACAAGCGTGGTCGCCCATGTGCATGGGATGGTTAAGGTTTTACAAAGGTTGGTCTGGCTCAGAGCCTCAGAGCCTCTCTCCTGGGCCACTGCCACGGGGCCCGAGTGATCAACGCCACGCGAGCCCGAAGGGTGTCACTGGAATTCAGATCGGACGATGCCATTCTGTGTCACCTCCCAAGCAAACTCCAAGCCCCTCACTGGAGAATCTGGGCCCCACAGAGACGTCAAGCCACCCCTCCCATTGTTTGTCCCTTCTTGCCTAACGCTCAGACTTCTCACATCTGCTACGCTCCATCCACATTCGAATCTTCCTCCACGCCCCTGGATATGGTTTATGCTTTACCCAGGATGCATGTTTCTGTCTTCCCTTGGAGAATTCCTCACCCTTCAAACCCTATCTCAGATGCCTTCTGCTCCCCATTGTCAGTGGCATGGCCCATAGGAAGGGCTATATCGCATTTCTTCCTTCATGAATCCGGGAGCCTCACTAAATATCTACTGTGTGCTGCTGGCACTTCCAGGCATCAGAAACACAGGAGAATAAGAGAAATGAGATCCCCAATCTCTTAGAATTTTAAATCTACTAGAGGGAAGAAGGTGAATCAACAGGTAGGCAATTAAATAAGTATATCAATCTCTAAAAAAAAAAAAAAAAAACTGGGGTGCCTGGGAGGCTCAGTCAGTCAAGCATCCTACTCTTGGCTTTGGCTCAGGTCATGATCTCATGTTTCGTGAGTTCAAGCCCCGCATCGGGCTCCAAGCTGACGGTGCAGAGCCTGCTAGGGATTCTCTCTCTCCCTCTCTCTCTCTGCCCCTCCCCCGCTCACTCTCTCAGTCTCTCTCAAAATGAGTCAACTTAAAAAAAATTTTTTAAGGGGTGCCTGGGTGGCCCAGTCGGTTAAGCGTCCAACTTCAACTCAGGTCATGATCTCGCAGTTCGTGGGTTCAAGCCCCGCATCGGGCTCTGTGCTGACAGCTCGGAGCCTGGAGCCTGCTTCGGATTCTGTGTCTCCCTCTCTCGCTGACCCTCCCCTGCTCACGCTGCCTCTCTCTCTCTCAGAAATAAATAAAACATCAAAATTTTTTTAAAATAATAGAACAAAAACAAAAACAAACCCAGTAAACATGCTCACATATAAAATCACGCATGTATAAAAAGCATAAAGAGCTGGGTCTTCTCCGCCTCCCAGGGGAGCACCTACGAAACAGAGTAGCAGGCTGGGCACCAGAAGATGCTGATCTGGGGGCTACGCGCTGGGTCTGGCTTCCAGCAAAGCCTGGGGCAAATCCCCCCCTCCTCCGGTGCCATTGTTCATCCCCTGGGGAGGAAAATATTAAGGTTAATAATGTGGCCACTGCACCTGGGGCTGGGGTGGAGCCCGGGGGCAGAGATGGTGATCACTAGGCTTTGCCTGATGCCGGGATGAAAGGTAGTCTATAAAAGAAGTAGGGGGCAGGTGGGTCAGTCCTGGCCGCAGCCAGTGGCTGGAGAAGGCCTGGGGATTCCTCTACATGAAAGGGGGCGTGCAAAGCCAAGCTGTGATTAATCAGCACTATCATTAGCCTCAGATTAGCAGCTTGCCGAGCCTTCACCAGGAGGGCTGCTCATAAAAGCACCCTCTGCCACACCCTGAAGAAAATCCCATGGTCATAACCCCAAATGGCTCCAGCTCCCGTCCACCATTCAGATTTCTCTGAGCCAGCAGGACTCTATCCCCTCTGTGAGCCCAGCACTTCCCCCGTCCAGGGTCTGAGGGCCAGTTGGGGTAATAACCCTGAAGTTTTCATGCTATTGTCCCAAACTTGACTTACAGGTCAAGAAACTGAGGCCCCGAGGCAGTGGGGGAGGGCACCTGGGTGGCTCAGTCGAGTCAGCCTCTGACTTCAGCTCAGGTCATGATCTCCCAGTTTGTGAGTTTGAGCCCCACGTCGGGCTCTGTGCTGACAGCTCAGAGCCTGGAGCCTGCTTCGGATTCTGTGTCTCCCCCTCTCTCTGCCCCTCCCCTGCTCATGCTCTCTCTCTCTCTCTCTCTGAAAAATAATAACATTAAAAAAATTTTTTTAAAGATTAAGAGCATGAGAAAAATGCTTCTTTCTTTTTTCTCTTTTAATTTCCCTTGCTTAAATTGCATCCAGCTAAAGATATGGCTTTAGCAATTCATTCATTCATTCATTCATTCATCATTCATTCAAGATTTTCTGAGCACCTACAATGTGCCCAGTGCTGCTTTGGGCCCTGGAGATAAAGTCAAGAGCAAGATATATTGCTAGACAGAGGACCCCAGCTTCCTTCAGATTTTCTGAGAGTGTAAGCTATGAGGCTGTGATATTACAAGGTAGAAAAATCCTTCATCGTGAAGTATGTCTTAAGAATAATGTGTTTTGTCGCTGTTTGTACTTGATCGAATGCGACTAATAGTTCCTCTGTCCCCTGCGCCCAGCAGGGCGTTTAGGCGTGGTCACATAAATTCCTCTTGACACACAGGCATTATGGGTCCCTGAGCCGCCCTCCTCCTGCCTCTATTTCTCCATCTATAAAATGGGATAATGACAACCCAGAAAAGGATAGCATCCGATTAATGAGACGAAGACATCAAGGTGCTTTGAGCTTCCGGAAAAAGGGTGGGGCCGGGAGCTGCGGGGCGTGGGATGTGGCTGCCGCCCCTGAGAATGTGGAGCCCAGGAACCCTCAGAAGACACACGGGGGCCCCCGCCCGAAGCCTGAGCGGGCGTTGGAAAGGGGTAAGGTCTCAGGGTTAGGGACCCAAGCGGGAGAAAGGGTATTGCACGTGCATCTGCCTCCAGGTCACTGGTTCCAAGGCAGCCTGGCAGACAGCTCAACCGACAGCCACTGCCATCTGCTCCGTGACCTCAATGCACCGGCGACAGCGCGCTACAACTGGCGGCCCCGGCGGGCAGGCTGGCAGTGACCACGGCTGAAAATGGGTCACTCCCAAGAGCCTCGAGGACTGGCCTGGGCCCTGGATGGGGGTCGGGGGTGCGCGGGGAGGGGCCCGGAACTGGCCTTCTCAAGCACTAGCTGGAAGGGAAGTGCGGGCGGGGAATGTCTCGCCCCCCAGGACGCTTTGTGGACTCCCCACTGTCCCTCAGCTCTAGGGGACAACCCCCCCCGCCCCCAGGAACCGGATGTCGGACGGAGCATAAAAGGGCACATGACCATCTTCCCACGGTAATAATAAGCAGCTTTTAAGAACCTGCAGTGGGCTCCTCGCCTGGGTCACTGCACGCAATCCTCAGCCCACATCCAGGAGCTATGTACTTTTATTTGCAACTTACACAGGAAGAAACCGAGGCTCAGAGAGGCATAGGTATGACCCAAAGTCACACAGGAGCAGGTGATGGGCCAGGATTTGAACTCAAGAAGTTATTTGGGGCACCTGGGTGGCTCAGTTGGTTGAGCATCTTACTACGGCTCAGGTCATGATCTGTGGTCCGTGAGTTTGAGCCCCGCATTGGGCTCCATGCTGACAGCTCAGAGCCTGGAGCCTGCTTCGGATTCTGTGTCTCCCTCCCTCTCTACCCTCCCCCGCTCGCACTTGCGCGCGCGCGCTCTCTCTCTCAAAAAAAAACAATAAACATTTAAAATTTTTTTCAAAAAAGAAACCTTCAAAAAAAAAAGTTACTGTTTGCTGGGTACGGAGTTTCAGTTTGAGACAAAGAAAAAGGCCTGGAGGTGGATGGCTGTACAACAATGTGAATGTACTTAATGCCACTGAACAATACCCTTAAAACACAGTTAAAATCGTAACTTTTGTTATGTGAATTTTACCAGAATGTCATTGATGAAAGACATCATTCTTGAAGGAAAAGAAGTTTCAAGTGTATATTCCCTTGGGACCCAGCCAATTCACCCGTAGCTGTGTTAATGAGCAAGTGGAAACTATACCCATTACCTCCCAGAGGGGAACGACCATATGGAAGGTGTTCATACGGGTGGAAAGCTATACAGCAGAGAAAACCCGGTGGGTCTGCCCAATTCCACCAATGTGGAAAAGTCTCGTAGGAATAGTGTTGAGCAAAAGAAAAAAATAAAAATAAAAAACAGGTGCAGACTTCTACATCCAGTATGAATCCACTTACGCAAAACTATTCACACACACCCTGAAAATGCATCACTTTTTGTTGTCGTTTGTGAACATGAATGCAGTCACCTCTGTTTGTTTTGAAACCATAAATGTGTTCCAATGGAATTCATACATTTGGGAACAATGTGAGCAAAACCAAATTTTGTATGTTTGCTCACGCATGATTTCATCCACCAAAAACACTGCAGAAAATTGCACCCAGCTGAACTGTCCACACGGGAACAAATACACAAAACAAACCTCCTTCCTACAGCATCTCCGTGGGTGACAAGCCACACCCTTCCCCTCCACACCTGGTTTACAGTCTTCCCATCTCAGACCAATCTCCTTCTATCACTTCATAAGAATTTACAAGCTATGAGGCGCCTGGGGGGCCCAGGCGGTTGAGCGTCCAACTTCGGCTCAGGTTATGATCTCGCGGTTTGTGAGTTTGAGCCCCGCATCCGGCTCTGTGCTGACAGCTCGGAGCCCGGAGCCTGCTTTGGATTCTGTGTCTCCCTCTCTCTGCCCCTCCCCTGCTCATGCTCGGTCTCTCTCTGTCGCTCAAAAATAAATAAAAAGGTTAAAAATTAAAAAAAAAAAAGAATTCACAAGCTACAAGCCTTCAGATGTCACTTTACAAGAAAAGTTAAAGACTTTTCCAAAGTTAAGTGCCCTATTTATCGTGTTATTTATAGATTTCTTAACCACATAATGTATAAAATCGTGCTCTTGTTTTTATTAGGTTCCTATTTTTTATGCGTCACTGAAGGTTTTCTTGAGTATTGCCCTTCGCCCAATTTTTCTCCCAAGCCCTATTTTTATTGTTCCATTTCGCACAGTGCAGTGATTTTAAGAATGCAGGTGTCACATTAGAGCAGAATTGACTTACACGTGATATTTCTTTTCTAAAGATACACATACACGTATATATGCATGGAGGTGTGTGTGTGGATAGATAGATAAACAGAATCAAAACCGATAAACTGATAGCAGTTACTTTGTCATTGGCGTGGGGGGTGGGGCGGGGTGGAGAAGGTCCTAGCTAAAAGGACTTCAGTCTTATCTGTATAGATGTAACATTTTATGAGAGGGCTATTAAATTTCACCATATGTACAAATACCAAATTATTATGTCATACACCTGACACTACTATATTGTTTGTCAAGTAGACCTCAATAATAATTCAATTAATCAACTCATTTAAAAGAAGTGTTATTCATGAAACGATGCTCAGCATCCCTCCTCATCAGGGAAATACAAATCAAAACCACACTGAGATACCACCTCACGCCAGTCAGAGTGGCTAAAATGAGCAAATCAGAGAACTCTAGATGCTGGCGAGGATGTGGAGAAACGGGCACCCTCCTACACTGTTGGTGGGAATGTAAACTGGTACAGCCCCTCTGGAAAACAGTGTGGAGGTTCCTCAGGAAACTAACAATAGAACTCCCCTATGACCCAGCAATAGCACTGCTAGGAATTTACCCAAGGGATACAGAAATGCTGATGCATAGGAGCACATGCACCCCAATGTTCATAGCAGCACTCTCCACAATAGCTAAAACATGGAAAGAGCCTAAGTGTCCATCAACAGATGAATGGATCAAGAAGATGTGGTTTATCTATACCATGGAATACTACATGGCAATGAGAAACGATGAAATCTGGCCATGTGTAGCAACATGGATGGACCTTGAGGGTGTTATGCTGAGCGAAATAAGTCAGGCAGAGAAGGACAGCTACCATATGTTTGCACGTATAGGAGGATTAGGAGGAACTTGACGGAGGACCAAGGGGGAGAAGAAGGGCGGAAATGGTGGGGGAAAGGGAGAGAGGCAAACCATGAGAGACTCTTGAATGCTGACAAAAACTGAGGACTGATGGATGTGGGGGGGAGGGGGGGATGGACATGAAGGAGGGCACTTTGGGGATGAGCACTGAGTGTTATGTAGAAACTAATTTGACAATAAACTATTTGTAAAAAAAAAAAAAATAAATAAATAAATAAAAGAAGTGTTATTAATTTTATCAATTACGTAGATTAAGTTTTCATTTTAGAAAAAGGATCCACTGTTTCCATAACTATGTTCAGAGCCACGTTATGCTCAATAGCCAAGAGGTGGAAGGAAGCCAAAGATCTATCGATGGATAAAATACATAAACAAAATTTCGTATGTCCACACACTAGAATAGTAGTTAGCCTTTAAGAAGAAGGAAATCCTGGGGTGCCTGGGTAGCTCAGTTGGTTAAGTGTCCGAGTTCGGCTCAGGTCATGATCTCATGGTTCATGAGTTCAAGCCCCGCGTCGGGCTCTGGGCTGACGGCTCAGAGCCTGAAGCCTGCTTCTGATTCTGTATCTCCCTCTCTCTCTGACCCTCCCCTGCTCTCTCTCTCTCTTAGAAATAAATAATTGGGGCACCTGGGTGGCTTAGTCGGTTGGGCGTCCGACTTGCTTAGGTCATGATCTCGCGGTTAGTGGGTTCGAGCCCCGCGTCGGGCTCTGTGCTGACTGCCAGCTCAGAGCCTGGAGCCTGTTTCAGTCTGTGACTTCCTCTCTCTCTGACCCTCCCCTGCTCATGCTGTCTCTCTCTCTCCAAGAAATAAAACATTTTAAAAAAAAAGAAATAAATAAAACATTAAAAAAAGAAGACGACGACGACAAAGAAGGAAATCCGATCCTATACTATGATGTGGATGAAACTTAAGGACATTGTACTCGATAAAATAAGCCAGTCACAAAAAGAGAAATATCATTAAGAGTCCACTTCTCGGAGGGACCTGGAGTAGTCAGGTTCATAGAGAGAGAAGATAGGATGGTGGGGGGCGAGGGGAGGGAGGAACAGGGAGTCATTGTTAGTCAAGTGTACAATTTCAATATTGCAAGTTTTCGAGATCTGCTGTACCAATCCACTGCACAACCGGGTGAATATACTTCACATGACCGACATGTCCACGTAACCACGGGTAAGATGCTGAATTTCACATTCCATGATTTTTACCGAAATTTAAAAATTAAAAAAAAAAAAGATCCACAGTAACAAACACACACATGACAAGTTACTTTAATAAAGCAGCACACACACAGCAGCTACACACACACACACACACACACACACACACACACAGAATGGCCCATTTCCCAAAGCTCCTACAATAATGCTTGGTCCTCCGTAAGAGAGGGTAAAAGTAGCTGGTTAACCCTGGCTCACCAGCCGGAGGGTTGGTCGGTTGACTGGTCAAGGCACGATGCCCCACCCAGAGGCTGAATATGAGACCAGAGTCAGGAGGGCGCCATAAATAACATGTTAACCACACGACTCCGACTGGCAGGACACAGCCGGGCTTTATCCCTCCAAACCACAGCCTGCCTGTCCTCGCCTAAGAATGTGCCCCCCAAAAATCCACCAGCCGGACACACCAGCAGGAGAGGCGCAGGGGAACCAGGGCCTGCAGACCGTACTCAGCGCCAGCGGATCACCAGTGGCCCCCACCAGCTGCTGGGAGGAGGGGGGAGAGGGGAGGGGAGGGAGGGGGAGGGGGAAGGGGGAGCCCCTGGGATGAAATAGCACTCCTGCGTGCGAGCGTGCCTGCCCAGAGCGCGAGGACGATTTTGGCAGGCCCGTGTGGGAAGCCTGCAGAGCACCTGCCACTGGGGTGTGCGGGGGCGGGCCCTCTTCAGGGGCACCGCCTCCCGGGGGGGCCCCCCCACCCCGAGTAATCCTCAGACGTGCCCTGGGCCCCGGCCACCGCTTTCAGAGGCAATCAGAGTAACGGCCCGCATCTGCCACACGGATGAGCTGGCGGGCTGCAGGGACTCTGTCTCCAAGCACTTATGTTTCCAGAATCTCTGAGCCTCCCCGGGAAGGAAAGGCAGCCCCAGCCAGGCCCCGGCCTTGCCAAGGGGACTTTTGGGAAGCACCACCCCTTCACTCAGAAACCCCCTTCCCATCTCTGCCTGACTCTCACCAGACTGTGCTGGCATCGCCTTCTCCAGGAAGCCTTCCCAACCCCAGTGCTCCCACCTCGGCTCCCAAAAGAAGTCCTTCCATTTATATGCTCGGGCACAGCTCGCTGCCTCGCGTAGGCGAGGCTGGAGAAAGCCGGGGAAACAAGACAGCAAGGAAGACAAGGCCTTCTCTGCATGGAGCCGCTGAGCTGGGGGTGGAGAGGGCTCACTGTTCCCTAGGCTGCTTACCCTTTCTTGAGAATCTGATTTAAAAACAAAAAAACAAAAACAAAATACAAAAAGCTCAGAGCCATCTCCTTAAACACACATGCTCAAATACATACACAAAAATCTC
The DNA here is from genome assembly GCF_003009895.1 of Hyaena hyaena. Lineage (NCBI taxonomy): Eukaryota > Metazoa > Chordata > Mammalia > Carnivora > Hyaenidae > Hyaena > Hyaena hyaena. The sequence goes on along the minus strand of NW_024080632.1, from coordinate 8,181,868 downwards.
AGGGACTGCCCTCCCAAAGTTAAGAATAGAGTTACCGCAGAGGCGCCTGGGTGGCTCGGTCCATTAATCGTCAGACTTCGGCTCAGGTCATGATCTCACAGCTTGTGGGTTCGAGAGCCGCACTGGGCTCTGTGCTGACGCTCAGAGCCTGGCTCCTGCTTCGGATTCTGTGTCTTCCTCTCTCTCTGCCCCTCGCCTGCTCGTGCTCTGTTTCTGTCTAAATTATTAATAAACATAAAAAATTTTTCAAGAAATTTCCAAGAACTTCAAGTTCATTCCTAGGCCCTGCTCTTTCTAGGCCCTCAAATGAAGAACCTCAAAGAACATCATTCATGCCTTCCACGGTTGAGGAAATTGAAGGAGAAACAGAAGATGCTTCCGCTGGTAGATCTGGAGCTAGAGCCAGGGTTCCAGACTCCCTGTCCAGTGCTCCTTTGACATCTCTCCAGCATGCTCCTGAGTCCTCACCCTGCCCCCAGTTAGCTGTGAGCCCTGCGCTAAGTTTCTCTCTTAGAGCCTCAGTTGCTCCGTGTACAGAATTGGAGTTTGGGGCAAGATATGATACCCATATCATACGGTGTACAGTCGTATCTTCCTAAGCGTTAATTAAATTTTATTCTGACAGTTGTTGTTTTAACATGTAACCGGGAAAAAACTACCATTTGCCAGGGCACCTGGGTGGCTCAGTCGGTTAAGCGACAAACTCTTGATCTTAGGCTCAGGTCTTGACCTCTCAGTTCGTGAGTTCCAGCCCCACATCCGGCTCTGTGCTGACGGTGCGGAGCTTCCTTGGCATTCTCTCTCTCCCTCTCTCTCTCTCTCTGCCCCTCCCATGCGCTCTCTCTAAATGAATACATAAATCACAAATCAGTTAACTGAAAAGAATACGATTTGCAAATCAAACCAGAAGTGATATAGACTCCAGGATGTATATACAAACGTTTTCCTCTTTTAAAATGCTTCACGATTGCGCGTCTTTCTCCAAAAAAAAAGAAAAGAAAAGAAAAGAAAAAATATTGATGCATTTGCTACACAAAGGCTAGATTCGCCCACCTCCTTTATTGGTACGGAAACTCATGCCTTAAAATAGATGTTTATTTTTTTTTTCAAGTGAGCCATTTTAGAGGAAAATATTAAGGGAATAATCCTACAGGTGGTGTGATCGTGGGGGGGAAGGCCTAGAAAGAACAATGATTCACGGGAGTTCAAGGCTCGCGGAAGAGCAGCTGCAGCATTCTGCGCCCCAGCGACAAACTCTGGGCTTCCCCCGCTCCCGGCATGGTTATGTAGGGTTCCAGCCTAAAACACACGAGTCAGGACTGGCGAGGAGGCAGGTGGGACTTGAGAGAGAACCCCCCTCCTCGGGAAACACGCGGATCTTGGTCAGCAAATGGCCGCACACTCCACTCTGGCTTCTCGGCAGTCCTGGGGTCCGTCACTGGCTGCCTGCCTCCCCATGGCCCTCACCTCTTCCCAGGTCCCCCCTGCCCCTCAGAATCCCTACAGCACGAAGCCACCGGCAAGGCCAAGTCCTGGCTGGCTGCCCTGCAGGGAGGGGAGTTTGAGAGGAGGGTGTAGGTGTATCCTCTCCGGGGTACATGTCTACACTTAAACCACACCGGAAAAAAAAAAAGACTTTAATGGAAGCCCAGGGGCATACCTCTGCGATGGCTGGAATTTGAGGCCATGTGACAGGTGGCAGGGGGAGACATTTCTGAGCCGTGGGGACCTTGCCAACATCTTCCAAGCACACTCCCCCGAGGCAGCTGCCGGCTTGTCCCACATTTGGAAAAGCACGTGGTTCTTTTCCTAAGCAAGTTCCTTTTTCGGGGGTGGACAAGTTCAGCCCCGGCTGAGCCAGCTGACAGCTTCCTCCATGGCAGAGCCACCACCCACCCTCCCTGCACGGCCGAGCCACCTGCACCCCACCTCCCCTTTCCTTCTCAAGTTTAACCAAGCACTGATGTCGATGGGGGGAAAAAAACCACAGTGTTTGGAGCCAGACAGACCTGAGTCTGGCTTTTTCGCTTATCAGCCATGTGGTCTTTCCCCTTTCTGAGCCCAAAGGCGCCTCACCCCCCACCCCCTGCCTCGGGGCTGACTAACTCCAACCTCACAGGGTTATGGTTGTGAATGGCCATGACCTTAGCCCATCACAGCTGGCATATAGTAGGTGCTCAATAAGCAGGAAGTCTTCTTTGAAGGAAAACATGATTATTCTCTTCGAAAGGCCCCCATCAACCCATGGTGTGGGAACTAAACATGGACATTGCCCAACAAAATATAATCACGTGTGTTCGTGTGTGTGTACACGTGTGTGTGTGTGTCTGTGTGTGTGTCTGCGTGTGCATGCGTTTGGAAGTGGTAAGAGACAGAAAAACGGGTGCCCCGGACAAAGAAGCAAACATCTCTCCAAGTACATCTTTTGTGCTTTTCGGTTGCCGAACCCAGGTTCTTTCTTACTCCAAAAACGGAATCATGAAGCACACAGGACCTGGGATAACAGGCTGGGGCCCAGATCATTCTTCCTTCCCCATCCCCATCCTGGACCCAAAACCAGAGGGCACTGCTGTGTGCCTCCTCTCGATCCCATCTGTAAAAAGCCCAAGAGAGAGGCAGGGGTGAGGACATCCTTGGAACGGGCTGTCTGTCGGATTCAGGGAAGCAACTGGTCGCGGCATCCCTAATTAAGTTAATCCGATGGGTTTGTCTTTTCTTTTCTTGCCTGATTTCCTCCTGCGGAGTCGCCAGGGACACAGGGAGAAAAGTGCGTGGTCCCGGCCAAGCAGGCCTTCCCTTCGGCTGACAAAATGCATTCACACCACAGAGGAGGGAAGCTTTCCTCTCCGTGCCACACAAGCAATAAAAGAACATATTTTGCTTTCCGCTGAGTGTAGGGAGCACGAACCGGGGTAAACAGATCCCCTTTCTGCGGCTTCGCCTCACCTCCGTCTCCCACCATTGCCTCCCCCCACCCCCACCCCACCTCCTCCGTTTCCCATGTTTGGGCAGTTTTGATGTCATAACATTGTGTCTGTTTATCTGACAGATTTCCACTCGAAACCCTTGTTTCTTCCACTGGACTGACATGTTGATACAGCTCCTGACAGCTGAGTGACTCGGATCGAAATAAAATGTAAAGTAAACACATTTGCATACAGTTTATATACAGCCCGGGTCTGAGGAAGCAGAGGAAATAAGGAGATCAAAATCAGGGAATTTCTTATCTCCCATCACCCCCGCCTTCAGGGTCCCCCCCCTCAACAACCCTTTCTGGTTTTCCAGCTCTCTGCTCCCGGAATGCCCGGCCCAGCCAGGCTGGAAGAACTTCCTGCACAGTTTCTGCCTGATCTCCTTTCCTCGCATGGTGCACTTGACGGCCCCATGTTCTACGCAAAGGTCTTTTCCCACGTGTTTTGGACACAGGAGAGCCTTACCCCCAGCGAATCCACACAGATGAGCTGTGCCGCGTGTTTGGATGTAGCCCGCCTCTCCTGGGGAGCTGTTTCTCTGAAAGGAAGGGGTTTCACTAACATCGATCTCCCGGGGCACTTGTGAACTTGACTTTCTGTAGGCTTTCTCAGACCTTCATGAGCATCTCTCTAAGCTGAGATGACCTAACACAGCAAGCTTTCCTTCTGAACTCCCCTGCGTCCTGAGAAAAGGGAACTCTATCTACACCCACCCCCTGCTCCCTCTATTTTCCATTAAAGAATCCTAAAGCACCACTCAGAGATGGGGCCCGTGCCTGACAGTGTGATCGTGGCAGACATGGCTAATCGATCACCGTGCTTTTTTTCAGGAGGCCTCATACAGCCTCAGGATCCTACTCGACCTCGCCCTCCAAGTAGCCACGAGTCGATTAGTGTTGCCTCTCAGGATGCAGTGTTTCCAACCTCTCACCTAACCTAGCGGTACTCAAAGTGGGGTCCCTTGAGCAATAGTGTGGGTACCAACCGGGGACTCGTTAGAAATGCGAATTCTCAGGTCTCACCCCAGACCTACAAAATCAGAAACCTGCGGGCGTGGCCAGTGGAGCCAGTTGGCCCTGGGTCACAGGAGCCACCGTGGGAATATTTACACCACGGACATTGGCTACGGATCAGGTCTTCTGGCCCAGCCCACAGAGCCTGTGGTTAGCAACAGTGACCAGCCCTCCTAGGTGGGTCCCAACTGTTTGTGTTTCAGATGCTTTCCAAGTGGCTCTGAAGCATGCAAAGCCTTAAGAACCCCTGTTCTGGGTAAAATCAATCTGGGGAGGGGTTTTTTTGTTGTTGTTTTTAACGTTGACTTGTTTTTGACAGAGACAGAGCATGAGCAGGGGAGAGGCAGAGAGTGAGAAGCAGACACAGAATCAAAAGCAGGCTCCAGGCTCTGAGCTGTTAGCACACAGCCCGATGCGGGGCTCGAACCCATGAACTGTGAGATCATGACCTGAGCCGAAGGCAGAAGCTTAACCGACTGAGCCACCCAGGCGCCCCATCTGGTGAGTTTTTGAAGGATGCTGATGGCAGGGCCGCATCTCAGACCAAGGAAGTCAGAATCTCTGGGGTAGGACCTGTGAGTACTCTTCAGAGCTCCTCGGAGATTTCTAATGAGCACTCAAGTTTGAGGTCCACCAGCCAAATCAGTGCCTGTAGAGCTTTAACAGGTGCCCACACAACTCCTAGGCATCTTGCTAAAATGCAGATTCACGGGGCGCCTGGGTGGCTTAGTCGCTTAAGCGTCTGACTTTCACTTAGGTCATGATCTCGCGGTTCGTGGGTTCGAGCCCCGCGTCGGGCTCTGTGCTGACTGCCAGCTCAGAGCCTGGAGCCTGTTTCAGTCTGTGACTCCCTCTGTCTCTGGCCCTCCCCTGCTCACGCTGTCTCTCTCTCTCTCCTAGAAATAAAAAAAAATAAATAAAATAAAATAAAATAAAATGCAGATTCAGATTCCCGGGGGCCAACGTCATTTGCACTGTCCCTTCCCCAAACCCAGTCACCCTCTCAGACCCCCACCTGCAGACCCACCTTCAGCCTCTGCCCTTGTCCTGGGCAGACACCGACAAACTGGTCCTGCCTCATCTACCCACCCAAGGGCGCATCTCAACACGGGTATTTGCACAGCCTGTAAAGAAAAGAAGGATCGAGACACAGTATTTGCCTATAAACACCCAAAGGCAGCAAAAGGGCCGAAACAGGTTCGCATACAGTCAGCCGCCCTTTGCCAGGATCCAAAGTGCCCTCCACGCGGGAAGGTTGCTCGGGGGTTGGCGGAAGCGGGCTTGGGGCAGGGGGCCAGGCTGCGAACGCACAGCCTGGTCAACCCCTTCTGCATCCTGCTTCCAAGCCCCCCACTCACCAGCAGGGCCAGATTGCCAGGAGTCCTTCCCACACTCTTCCCTGTTCTCTAGGGACCGGCTTGCAATAGCTCATCCTACGTCCACACCACTGGCCAGAAACATCCCTCCCGGGGCAGGCGCGTGAGGGCAGCTCAGACCCCGTGAACAGCGCCAGATGGGAAAGCAGAGAAGAGAGATCTACAGAAACATCACAGACTTACTTAATCACGGGATCGGGGCTGCGGTCACACCTTCTGGTCTCTTCCCATGCTGTTCCCTGCAGCCAAGGTGGATGCCCTGTTCTCCGTCCTGGCCACCATCATGAACTGAGATGTGAACCGGGCACTTAAAATGTGCCACAGACAGCACCGAGGGCTTTACGGGGTTCGCTCCCAGCCATGCCACTGGATATTATTGTTAACCTTTTGGTAACAGATCAGGAAACAGAGACTTGAAAAGAGAAGTGGCCTGTCCCAGGCCTCACAACCTATGAATGGAAGAGCCAGGATTAGAACTCAGGTCAAGAGCCAGTGCTCTTATAGCCTCTGTGGGTTTCATCCAAGCATCTTCTTCCCCACTGTTTTTCCAGCACTACCACTCTCTTTTATTTTTAAGTTTATTTATTTTGAGAGAGAGAGTAGGGGAGGGACAGAGAGAGAGAAACCCAAGCAGGCTCTGCACTGACAGTGCAGAGGCCCGGACTTGGAAACCATGAGATCATGACTTGAGCCGAAGCCTAACCGACTGAGCCACCTAGGTGCCCCAGGGTTACCCACTCTCAAATGCACGGGCCCTCCTGTATGTTTCCACGGCACGCCAAACATTATCTCTATCATGTCACCTGCTGCACTACCTGACTTTGCGCCTCAAGGCCTTTGCACTTGCTGGTCCTTCCACCTAGAATGTTCTTCTCCAGAGAGTCTTAGGTCTTCACCTCAATCAAGTCTATATTAATTTGCTATGTCTGCTCTAACAAATGACTATAAACTTAGTGGCTTAACACAACACAACTTTATTACCTTATGGTCCGGGAGATCAGAAGTCTAGAATGGATTGGCCAGGCTGTATTTCTTGTAGAAGCTCTAGGGTACAATCTGTTTGACGGAAGCCTTTTCCAGCTTCTACGGGCTGCCTGCATTCCTTGGCTCAGGGACCTGCATCACCTTGACCTCTGCTTCTGTCATCCCCTCTTCTCTGATTCTGACCCACCATGTCCCCTTCCTATAAGGAACTTTTGATGACATTCCCCCCTCCTCATAATCCAGGATAATCCCTCCATTTAAGGCCCTTAACTTCATGACACTTGCAAAGCCCTTTGTGTCCTGTAAGGGAACATAGTCACAGCTTCCAGGGATTAGGACCTGGATATTTTTTCAGCGCATCACTGTACCTACCAAAACGTACCTGCATCTGATCCAAACCATCATGCTCCCTCCGTCTCTCGTCCTTTGCCCCTTGTATTCCGCAGACGACTTGGCACCTTCGGGGTGTCCTGAGGCTCTGTCCACCTGCCTAGTATCAATCTCCCTCCCGGGAAGGGATGCCATGAGGCAGAGACGTTATCTCTCCTTCACTGTTGACTCCCAAGTGCTTAGAACAATGCAGGTACACAGCAGGCGCCCAATAAAGGCTTGCAAGTGACTGATGGCTCTGTCTTGCAGGGTAGGGGGCGAGGGGGGTCCATGAATGAACGGTAACTAGAAGAATCTACCCTTTACCCCCGCTCTCCTGCACCCTGGGGGAAACAGACAGGATCCAGGGCTCGCTCCATATGCCCCTGAGTCCCCACATCTGTTCACAGATCCACACGCCGACATCCACACAGCTGAGGGCTGTCCCAACACCCTGGAGGCTCGTGAGGGGGAAACTATAAACAGGAGGTGGAAAATGGGGTGTTGGTGACGTCATTCCCTCGCTGGGGGAGCCTGCCCTGACGGGGCAGCTCTGTCCGGGCCCCGAGTCATTTCCCAGCCTCGTGATTTAGCAAGAAAGTGCGGTCTCACCCTGTTTATCCGCACACCTCCTGGGCATCTGCATCCCAGCACATGAGAGGAAATGAAAGTCTTCCAGGAGCAGTGATATAATTTTCTTTCTTCTGCCCTCAAATTCCTACCAACCTAATTCCACCATCCCTCCACCCCAGCACTGGTCCTTGAAAATCCTGCCGGAGAAAAGTGAGAGGAGAAGGAAGAATGAAATCTGACTCTTTTGTTTCTCTGATCAAAACCCCTCCATGGGTCCCATTTGTCCCTCACCAGCTGTGCAGCTTTGGAAAAGCTGCCGAACCTCTCTGTGCCTCAGTTTCCTTCATTAGGATATGTGGATGATAATAGTAACTAATTTCTTTTTTTCGTCATTTTTTTAAATGTTCATTCATTTTTGAGAGACAGAGCGTGGGCAGGGGAGGGACAAAGACAGGAAGAGACACAGAATACGAAGCAGGCTCTGAGCTGTCAGCACAGAGCCGGACACGGGGCTCGAACTCACGAGCCGCGAGATCACGACCTGAGCTGAAGCTGGATGCTTAACCGACTGAGCCACCCAGGCGCCCCACACAGTAACCAATTTCACAAAGCTGTTATGAGAACACAGTGACTTGATACACGTAGAGTGCTGAGCACAGGGCCTGGCACAGAGTAAGCTCAGAACCTGGGGGACATAATGTGACAGGTCCTTGAACATGAAACTATCACACGGCCCTTGAACATGAAACTATCACACGGCCCAGCGAGTCCATGCGTCGGTGCATACCCAAGAGCAATGAAAACGTACCCCCACACACTGTACACGAATGTTCGTGGCACCATCCTTTCTCATGGACAGAACGTGGGAACAAACCAACATCAGTGGATGTGCAGATACACAAAACGTGGTCCATCCGCCCAGTGGAATAATCATCTCTCGATAAAAAGGAACGAGGTACTAAAACCCGCTGCAACATGGATGAACCTTGAAAACATGATGCTAAGTGAAAGAAGCCAGGCACAAATGGTCACGTATGATTCATTTATATGAAACGTTGGAGACGGGAAAATCGATAGGGGCAGAAAGCAGATTGGTGGTTTCCAAGGGCGGCGGGCAGGGGACGTAGGGAAAGACTACTCAGTGGGCATGCGGTGTTCTTTGGGGATCATGGAAAAGTTTCGACTCTACAGAGAGGTAGTAGATACGCACCTGTGTGCATGCCATTGAATTGTATACTTGAAAATGGTAAATCGCCATGGTAGGTCAATTTCATCTGAATTTCAAAAAGTCAGCTCGCATAGGTAGCGTTCAAGAACTGCCCCTCTCTGGTTCAAGTTCTGATGGGTCCCCATCTCCCCAGTCACATCTACCACGGCTACCGTCTTCTTCATGCTTCAGACACTTCATGTTACAAATGGAAATGGGCATGATGGTGGCGCTCTCCCTTCCTAATAATGCCTGTTCTACAAGCGTGCATTGTGTATTCTCAACACGGTTCAGCCAGCTTTATTTTGTTTGCATTTGCCATGTATAATTATTATATACCATTCTGTATACTTCTAATTGAGATGTACTTCTTCTGGACACACCTTGTTAGATTTCAACCAAAAAAGTGTAAATGGTCATGACGTAGCCGCCATTGCTGAGACTTTCCAAATGTCTGGCTATGTGCTCAGTGGATTCTGCCATTTTCTCAGTGACGGAGTCTCAGAGATGTTAGGCAATTCATCGGAGGTCACATAGCTAGGAAGTAGAGGAGGCTGGATTTGAACCCATGACTTACAGACACCAGACTCCAAATTTCTAACCACTATCCTGTTACTTCTCCCAACACACCATATTTTTTTTTATGTTTATTCATTTCTGAGTGAGAGAGAGAGAGAGAGACAGAGCATGAGCAAGGGAGGGGGAGAGAGAGAGGGAGACACAGAATCCAGGGCATGTTCCAGGCTCCGAGGTGTCCGCACAGAGCCCAATGCAGGGCTCGAACTCACAAACTGTGAGATCATGACCTGAGCCAAAGTCGGATGCTTAACCGACCGAGCCCCCCACGCACCTCTAACCCACCATATTTTTTGTTTAAGGTATTCCTATGACCCAAGATTTCTCAGCCTCAGCACTATTGGCATTTTGGTCAACAGTGATCATTATTACTGATATTTGATCACTGGTAATTATTGATTGATCATTCTAATGACAGTTGGCAATTCTTTGCGGTGAGGCTTGTCTTGTTCATTATAGGATATTTAAGAGCGTCCGCAGCCTCTACCCACTAGATGTCAAGAGTACTCCCAGCTCTAACAACCAAAATCATCTCTGGATACAGCCAAATGTTAGTTAGAGGGGCATAATCCGCCCCCTGGTTGAGAACTCCTATCTTGACTGGAAATTATCTCACTACTCATCAACTGAAACAGAGTCATGCCTCAGAAACACTCCACTTGCCGCCCTACATTTATTTGTGGTTCATGCAGGTGGGTGAGGCCATGTGACAAGTTCCAGCCAATGAAATGGGGTAGAAGCCACGTTCCAGATTGAGGCAACGACAAGTCCACACAAGACCCCCTAGCCTCTGTCTCCTCCTGTCACAGTGACCAAGGAGGCCATGTCTCTAAATGGCAAGTTTACAAGATGGCAGCACTCCCGCCAACCCGATGGTGTCCTTGAGCAACTGTGTGGAGCAGAGTCCTCACCAATCTGTGATAGACACGCAGGGCCAGCAAGAAGCTAACCTTTGTTGGGTCAAGATGCTAAGAAACTGAGGCCTATTTGTTACCCCATCATACCCTAGCCTGTCCTGATTAATACACATACCTCAGAAAAATTCTTCATCCTTCCAAACCTAACCCTGAAGTTGGCTCCTTATTGGATAAATGTTTTTTTTTTTAAATCTTCCAGAAAAAGTTACTCCCTCCTCCTTCCATATTCTATATTTTATAGATACTTCTATTGCTACTTTTATCTATTGCTACCTCCTCCTTCTGTATTCTATATTTTATAGATACTTCTATTGCTACTTTTATCATATTGAACATCTTCTAGGATTCCCATGGGGTCCACATCACTATTACTGACAACCTTGTGGAAGAGGCATGCTTATGTTCGTTAGTGAGTGAGTGAGTTAGTACCATGTAACTCTATTTCAGAATCTCATCACTATTCAGAATGGGAATAGACCTTTGACCTTAGGTGGACCAAGCCACTCTTTCTCCCAGAAAATCAGAAACACAGAAATTCTAGTGAGTCTCTATCCGATGCTAGAACTGAAAGCAGTCATGTATAGTTGGGGCTGGAGTGGCCATTGCCATCCACTGGGTGCCGAACCAGAGGAAACCATTCTTCAAGGAAAGAAAAAGAAAGAACAAACAGAGAGAGGGGGACAGAGGATCCGAAGCGGGCTCTGTGCTGACAGCAGCAAGCCTGATGAGGGGCTCGAGCCCACGAACCGTGAGATCATGACCTGAGCCAAAGTCACACACCGACTAAGCTACCAGATGCCCCTAGAGGGGTTTATTTCTTACAAACAAGAAACCCTGATGAAGACATTAATGATTGTTTCTGAAGCAGGCCGCCATAGCTTTCTGTCTGCCTGGGGATCTTTTCCTTCCCATTTTTTCTGACCCTCTGACCATGCAATGAGCACATTCCACATGCCTGGTCTATCATAGAACTCCACGCTATGATACCGACTGGACAAAGAAGGTTACGTAACCAAAATGGGGCCAATCAGAGCCTTTCCCTGGGATTCGTATATTGTTGCTGGGAAGATTCTTTCTCCCCCCTCGTGGATCAAGGATCAAGATGCTGTTTGAAGATGCTGGAAGCCATTTCTCCCAGCACATGGGTGGTGTCTACAGTGGAAACCCGAGGTAATAACTGAGGCAGAGGCAAATGGAAGAGAGAGAGGAGGTGGGGAAGAGGGAACAAGGAAAGGAGGCAATGAATCCTGATTTCAGTCTCTGGCCGATTCTTATCCTTCTTCTTTCTAACATGTAAGGTGCCCTGCTCTCCTTTCAAGGTGTGTAAGCAGTTTTCAGACATAAGCTGGTGGAATCTGCATTTCTGTTGATTGCTTGCAACTAAAATAACTTGGTTTTGTACCTCTTTATGTCCGTAATAGAGTTTAAGTGCCTTGAAGACAGGGACGGGGTCCCATTCATCACTACATCCCAAGGTCTAGAACACAGGAGTCGTCAGTCAGGGCGGAGGGAAGGAACCAAACTCAGCTCCCTCTTCGGCCGGCCCCGCAGCCCGGGGTCTTCCAAGAGCACTCCGGGTTCAGCCAAGCCCCAAACACGTTTGCCCTGCAGCCCTTCATTCCGCTGTAATGAAATTACGTGTGTGCGCTTACAGGGAAAGGGAGCGGGTATGGTTTTAATTTCTTTACGCTCAGCCCCTCCAAACGCAAGTAGGGTCGCCGGCGTTTGATGTCGGAGGAGCTCAGCGAGGCCCTCGCAGGAGGCTTGGGTCTCGATTGTAACAGAAAACCAAGGTTAGCTCAGACTAAATTGTCTTGAACGTCTGAGCGGAGAAGGGGCTCCAAACACATTCCCTCATCCAAGTAGGCATGAAATAAGGATCTGATTCCTGGGACCCAGGGGCTTCCCACAGAATTCAGAAACTCAAGATGTGTTCCAAAACCTCTCAGGAGCACTGCAGTGGGAGGGTTACTTAGGAAGGGAGCATAGCGAGAAACGATCTTTCTCAAAAACCTACCAGGATGTCAGAGACTTTAGAGATATTCCCGCCATCGAAATCTCCCATTTTTCTGATGAGGAAACCAGGCTCAGAGAAGTCAATCGAACAGATTAAAAAGTCAAGTGGAAGAGCTGGGCTTGAACTCGCAGTCTTTCCGATTGAACAGCTGTTGAGGTTACTACGGATGAATATGAACTTGCCCCGCAGCTTGGGATGGAAAACGGTCAGATGCTCCCAGACCCTGTGAGGCAGAAATTTAGAAACCTTGAGGCCAGAACCACCGGTCACCTCAAAACGCGACCTGATTTGGACAGTCTTCACAGAGGTCATCGGGTTAACAGAAGCTCCTCAGAGACACCCAGTCCAGGACGACCAATGTCCTTATAACAAGAGGAAACTGGGACACGTGCTCACACAGGAAAGACAGTGCAAAGAGACGGGACAAAAACACCATGTAAGGATGGGAGATTCAATGTCTGTGAGCCACGGAAGGCCAAAGAGTCATGACAAATGACAGAGGCTAGGAAGAGACGAGGGAGGATTCTCCTCGTACAGGACTCGGAAGGAACTCGGCCCTGCCAGCACCTTGACCTTGGACTTCTGGCCCCCAGAACCACGAGACAATAAAACCCCGTAGTCTGTGGTACTTTGTCCTGGTAACTCTAGAAATCTTGCACCCTCACCACAGCAGAGGTCAAGGACAAAGCTGCGAGTTGGGGTCCCAGGTGCCCATATCCCTTCTGGTTCCACTCTTCCTTAATCTGCCTTTCATGTGGCATTTCTGCACGTGATTTCATTTGAAGGGAGGTGTCCAGAGCTCTAAGGGCACTTCCGTTTTAGCAGATGGGAGGTGGAAACTGAGGCCCAGGGAGAAGTCGGATTTGCCCAAGGTCGCCAAGCACTGGGCTCCAGCCCTAAGACAAGTAAGCAAGTTTTCTGACTACCTTTCCTCGTTTCTTTCCCCCGCCCCCTCATTTCGGGGCCAGGCCCGGCCAGCATGAAGAAGCAGGCACGTGACGGTCCACGTGCCCTCCATGGTTGGGTACAATTTTGCAAGGCTCCCCGTCAAAAGCCTCCTGTCCCCAGCCGGGTCCCCTTTCCATCAGTGCCAGAGAATCGAAGACGGCACCCTCCCGGCATCGAGCACCCAGGCTCCAAGGCCAGCCAGGCAGGAGGGCTGGGCTGGCCCCCGCCCCCTCGCCCAGCCCCGGCAGTGACCTTTCCAGAGGTGAGGGCGGGCGGGAGCTGGCAGAGCAGGCCCAGGGCGCAGAGTTAGGCCCTGATAGCCCAAGATCAAAGCGGCCCGTCGGCGGTGTCAGCTGAGAGGCAGCCAAGACAAGCGAGGCGGCCGCTTTATCTCCCTGCTGGCCCAGCGCTGGGCCGCAAAAGCAGCGCGGTTCCCGGAAACTATTTCTGGCCAGGCAGGAGGTGGCTGCTGGTGCCCTGGCTCGTTCCAGGTCCGCTCCAGGGTCTGTCTCCTGCCTGCTCATGCGCCGCACCTTTGGGGTTTTTCCTGCTTTTTGATCCAGAACATTCCACCGTCATAGATACATGTGCGCACGCGCGCGCGTGCGCACACACACACACACACACACACACACACACACACACAGAGTAGAGATTGTTCCTGGGGACGCCCGGGTGGCTCAGTCGGGTAAGTGTCCGACTTGGCTCAGATCATGATCTCCCAGTTCACAAGTTCGAGCCCCACGTGGGGCTCTGTGCTGACAGCTCAGAGCCTAGAGCCTGAATTGCAGCCTGTGTCTCCCTCCTTCTCTGCCCCTCCCCTGCTGGTGCGCTGTCTCTCTATCTCTTAAAACTAAATAAATGTTTAAAAAAAAAAGTTTAAGATTGTTCCTGCCCTCCCCTGCTCTCCATCTGTCCCTCTTTTACACACACAGACAGGAGATGGCCTCGGCCCTCCTCACCTCCCCACCAACACACACACACACACCACTGCCTCTTCCGGCCAGAAGTTTTCCATTCTCAGACACACTGTCCTTCCACCTAGCCCTCCCTACACACACACACACGTGTGTCCATGCACACACACGCGCACACGCATGCATGCACACACTCACACATACACACGTACTCACATGCACTCACATACGTGCACGTGCACACATGCACTCATACATACACATGCACACGTACTCACGTGCACTCACACATACATGCACGTGCACTCACACGCACACTCACACATACACACGCACTCACGTGCACTCATACATACGTGCACGCGCACTCACATGCACTCACACATACACACGTACTCACGTGCACTCACACATACGTGCACATGCATTCACATGCACACGCACACATGCACACGCACACATACTCGCGTGCACACGCACTCACATGCACACTCACACACACCTGCCCAGGTTCTAATCTCTAAGCGCTCTTAAACCAGAATCCAGAGACCGCTGCCAATTAAAACAATAAAACCCTTTTGCCTTCCTTTCAGCTTTTATGAACTCGGGGACCATTTCCACCAGCTGATGCCGGGGCCTTTTGTTGTTGGGGGGGGTGTCCTTCAAGGTGTGGCCCCCACGTTTGCAGTTGGAAGAAACCCAGACAGCTGCTCTCTCTCCAGCTGCGGCCTCTGTCAGCTGGGCAGTTCCAAACACATCGATTGTAGGACTTTGGGAAAGCAATGGGGAGGGAACCTCCCCTCTCAATAGATGATCTGACAGATGCCAGAAACTTCCACACGCCCACAGTCTGGATTTCCGTCTTACCCTTGAACTCACACCTGAGCTCTTGTCCAGACTGGCTGTAGGGAGAGGAAGTGGGACTCGGACATACCTGTCCCTTTCTGCAGACTTTAGAATTCCATCCAGGGGCGCCTGGGCGGCTCAGCCGGTTAGGCGTCTGACTTCAACTGGGGTCATGATCTCATAGCTCCTGAGTTCGAGCCCCGCGTCGGGCTCTGTGCTGACAGTACAGAGCTGACTTTGGATCCTCTGTCTCCCTCTCTCTGACCCTCCCCCACTCATTCTCTCTCTCTCAAAAATAAATAAACTTAAGGAAAAAAAAAGAATTTCATTCAAACAGCTGGGATGGCAGGGACTGGGGCGGGGACGAGGCTGGGGTGGGGGTGGGCCAGGAGAGCCACGCCGTTGCCGGAAGCAAAGGGAAGGTAACTCATTTAGTCAGCCCCTACTGTGTACCTCCTCCCCGCGCTGGGGGACGTCCGCAGCCCCTAGCCCGGCGCCTGACACATAACTGGCTGTGTGTCTCTCGTGGCCACCACGGAACGGCCCCACAAAGGACACCGGGTTGGGTACACGAGGGAAGTGAAGCTGGGGGGCCCCTCCAGGCCAGCGCCTCCCCGCCCGCCAGGTAGCAGTGAGGCCGAGCGGACAAAATGGTGTCGCGCCTTTCGGATTCCTCCACACGCAACGATGCAAAACCTCGGTTTCAGAAATGTGGTTTTTTTTCTCGTTTCTCTCAGGCTTGAATCAACGGTTCTGAGAGGGCTCGGGCCGACCTTCTAAACCAATCACTTGTGTTCTAGATTGAAAGCAAACTACACCTAGTGGGGGGGGCGGGGAGGAGGGACAGAGAGGCTGTCATTTTCATCTCCCTGCATCCCCGCAGCAACCACGTTTCTTACCAGGGCGCCCGCTTCCCAACGTTGCTTTGGGAAAACCAGTGACCTTTCATGGGCCAGGCTCTCAGTGAAGCTGTCAGTCATGACATCACTACCAAAGGGCGGGCTTATGGCCTGAGCTCAGCCCATCAGGTGCTCCTTCCAGCTGTCGATCATGACGTCACCATCAGAGGGCGGGCTTACGGCCCATCAGATGCTCCTTCCCAGGAATCTGCATCTGAAGCAAGGACTGAAAATTTGCAGAGTATTCTAGTCTCCTACTGCCCAGCTCCCCCCACCCCCCTCCTGCCTTTTCAGAGACCTTGTTCTTGTATTCTGCAGACTCCTTCGTATCCTTCCAGCAATTTCCGTCTTTGCGTAAGTTAACGAACGTCACTTTCTGTTGCATGCAATCGGAGATTTGCAAGCTTTATGTAAAGGTTCAAAGTGTATTGTAGGTGTCCAGATCCCGATTCCCGCTCATGGGAGGGTGTCTCGTACTACCCAGGAATTTTCCAGACACCAGCTGGGTGTCCCACAGTGTAACTCAATTCGCACACTGTCTGCCTGGAGATGGCCTCAGATCTCACAGGTTAAGGGCACCGTCCCCACAGTACTGCCTGCCCCCCCTCCCCCACCCAACACACACACAAACACACGTCCGATGCCAGTTGCAAGCCCAGGCTGCTGACCGACTGGCCACAGACTGGGGGCTTCCAACGACCCCCTCCAACTGAGGATGCCAACTGAAAGCCGGGTTATCGCCGATACTTCTGATCGACCCCCTAGAGCAGCTCTCCGAACTCGGGAAACCCATTTTCTCATTAGGCTCCCCGTTTATTGTACAAGGACAGAACTCAGGAACAGCCAGACAAAGAGATGCAGACGGAAAGGTATAGGGAGAGGGCATGGAGCTTCTACAAGCCCTCAGAGGGCATCATTCTTGCCAAATCTCCACACGGTCGCTGACCTCGAGGAAACTCTCAGTAGCCTGTCCCTTTGGGGTTCTACGGAGGCTTCACGACAAGCATGACAATGACATCATCAGCCATCAGCCATTGCTCTGGTCTCCAGCCCGCTCCCCTCCCCAGAGGTGATGGGGTAAGACTGAAAGTTCCAGCCCTCTGACTCCATGGTTGGGTCCCCGGGCCTCCAGTCCCCGTCCTTAGAGTTTCCAAAAGTCACCTTTATCGCTCTCATAAGTTAGGCAATTCCAAGGGTCACATAGTAGCTCTGTGACAAAAACAGGGACAAAGACCAACGACGTATTTCTTATTATGAATTACCACCATCACCAATGCCTCACTGGGTCCTCGTTCTCACGAGGGGGTGAGAGGCAGCCCCTCTGTCCAAGATCTTAGTCACCACCTTGGGAAAGTAATGACTTCTTAACTCCAAAGTCTAGGAGTAGGTTCACTCCACCCGGGCAGAGCCCGATGGGCACACGGAGACTACACAGCGCTGAATCTCTCATTGAGGGGACTTTCTTCCACACAGGCTCCTCCCTCATTGTGGCACAGACCTTCAGAGGCTTGAAGCTAAAGTCCTACCGATTTAGCAACCCCAGCGGAAAAGGTGTCCCTGTGTCTCGACCATCCCACTCAAGCATCTCAGAAATGAATCACATGGTCCCAGCTTAGATCCCACGACCATCCATGAGTCAATCATCAGCTTGGCCAGGTGTCAGAAACGCTTGGGTTGACCAGGCCTTTGGTCACGTGCCTGCCCCTGGACTTTAGGGATCGGGGTCCAGCCTTACCCCTAATGATACAGACACAGGGCAGAGGAGCAGTTCCCAAAGTGCAAATTGGGATGCATCCCACAAAAAGGGGACCCTAAGCAGGTGAAGCCACCCACTCTCTGGACTGGGCCCTGCCAGTTCAGAGCGGCACAGAAGGATCATTCCATGTACAGAGCCGCGTACATACAGACCGCATGCCCCTTTCCAGACCTTGGGCAAATGGTAATCTCACCAAATATCAGTTTTCCCATCTGTAAAGTGCATAGAAAACAAGTATCGGCTCAGATTTTAAAGATAAGAGAAAATGCAAATGTATTAGGACATCTACCCCAGAGAAGGTGGTAAGTATGGTAGATGTTGCTAAATCTCCAGGTCTCGATGTCCATAAATCTAATCCGTGGCTTCCAGAGGGGACTCTCATCTCTCTTTGTCCTATTTCTTCCTCATTTATATATTGCTTTGTGTTTTCTTTTTCCTTGCATGGATTAAATACACACACGTGCGCGCGCGCGCACACACACACACACACACACACACAATCCAGTCCTAGTAACAGTCCTCCCATAAAATAGCAGAAGAAAATTCATTTCTATTTAACTGTCAGCAACCAGAGACTAGTGTAGTGGAAAATATGTCAAAGGCTTGAAGGAGGAAAAGATATTAAAATTGTAATTTTCCCAATCGTTTCGGGACATCTCTTTCAGCCCTAATGACAGGACAGGCAGCACATCTGTCAAAACCTGGGCCACGTCTCCCAGAAAAAACCAAATAAATCGACTTTCGGCTCAGCGACGGCGTAAGCAGAGCCTCTCTCTCTGAAGCAAAAAAGTGCCTTGGAGAGAGAAAGAAGAGGGAGAGAAAAAATGGAACAAAGCCGATTTTTTTTGTTCTTCCTTCCCCAAGAGTTGGCCAGGACCTCCGTCTGCCTTTACCAGCAAGGAAGGTGCTGGTGCCCGAACAGAGGGCTCAGGATGCAGTGTAAGGTCTACTGGCCACGCCCAGAGGGTCTGGCCTGGATGCTCACTTCCCTAGCAGGGCCCATTTCTCTGGCCTTTTCAAGCGGCCGATGCTGGAGACCATGACTGGTTACGCAGCGGAATTCTGCACATTCGACATCCTATGCGGTATGTGATTGAACTGACATTGGCCAGTGGTGGGCAAAGGGCTGGTAACATTACAACCAGTGCGGGAAAGCATAGCCCCGTTTCAGGAATATATCTGGGCACTTCCTTGAACCCCAAACACCTAGCTTGGAAGCCTATGCTATGCTGATGTTTAGATGCGAGCGGGTTCCTAAAGCCCCACTTACGGAAGACCAGCATCACCCGGATGCAGCAGCTGAATTTATGGGAGGAATTCCACCACCATGCTGAGGCCCAGTTCACTTTCCCCCCATCGCTCAAAATGCAGCTCCCCTTCCTGCCTTGCAGGATGACACGGAGGGCGCCAGCCTCAGTGACAGGGGACAGCAAAGCCTGCAGACATGATGAACGCACCAAAAGCTCACATCCGTGAATGGATGGGGCATTCAAGAGTGGAAAACCTGAAGAACTTAGATCGATTAGACCCAAGGAAGAGATAGCAGAGGAACTTCAAATATTTTTCCAAGCCAGTGGCGGCAAGAGATGGGCCTGGAGAGGGAGACGCGGCTCAGATCTGGAAGGATTTGGACATTACTTTGCGCACGCATGGAAGCCATTGCAGGGCTTGGAGCCAGAGAGTTGGATCTGCATTTCAGAAGATCAGTCACACGATGGATGAAGAATGAAGGGGGGAGGGACAGGAAGCAAGCCAGCCAAATAGAAGGCTCCTTGGAAATCTGGGTAAGAGAGGGAGGGGGCCTGAGCCAAGACACTGGGTGAAGAATGGAGGCAAGTCAACAGCTCCAAGAATGGCTCAAGAAACAGGATTGGAAAGGTAGGCAGTTTCCTGCAGGGAGACAAGGAGTAGAGCCCTTGGGAAGGGCTAGTCTAGACTCTCTCCCTCCCTTTAGCTCATCTAACCCTAGGGTCTGTTCAAATCTTTTTTTTTTCTTCCTCTTTTTAAGTTCTCAGTAGACCTACTCTGCCTCTATGTCACTGTCCTGGGGCATATTGCTTGAGCTGATATACTCTGAAATCAGACTGACTGGGTGTGGTTCTATTATCTAGGGTCTTCATGAGAACAAGGTGGAGGCTGGATGCATTTTACAGTTCTCATTGATGATCTACTTAGTAGGTGGGAAGAATTACTGTGAGGAGGTTTCAAAGCTTCTAGAGCCTTTAACAACTCAATGTCCTGATCCAAATAAGAAAGGAAATGATCTGGAAGCAGCCCACTGTCTTTGGCAGTGACAAAGAGACACTGATCTATGTACAGGAAAGAAAAAACTTCTTTCAGGATCTCAGAGTTTGTGGTCAACATGGAAGAGCCAATGGATGGTCTTCGGCCTTCTAGCAAAAGGCACACTTACTTGCCAGTGTGTCCTCAAATACCAGCTGATCAGCAGTACAAGTTGCTGGGTTTGTTCCTGTGGGGATCTTATCCAGATTGTTCTAAGGCTGAGCAGGGCAGGAACTGAAAGAAGACCTTGGCTGGTAAATTCATCTTCCTGGAGTCTGTGAAGAACTCACCACTCAATCCAGATCACAAATGGAAACATTCCACATGGACACTATCTCCCATGAGTAGGAAGCCTGGCCGTCCCCATTCATCAGGGCCTTCCAGTGCTGAAACGGGCGAAGTCCCAGGCAAATAGGATGAGCTGGTCACCCTAGTCCTGCCCCCCACTTTGAGCTCAAGCTGCCATTTTGAATAGTATCCTTTTCAGTGGTGATTTCGGAAAAACGATTGGCAGTTTGGGGTCAACCTCGTTGGGAAAGAAAGAAAATCAATTTGGCCAACTGCATCTACTCTATCCATCCTTTCTGACAGAAAGGATATTGGTGTAGCTAGGTGGTGGGCGCCCACTCTGAAGCAGATGTGATGGGCTTAAATCCTAGCTCTCTTCTATATAATGGGAACGTTCCTAAGTCACGCCTCATCTAAGAAATGGTATCGAAAGTGCTGAACACCGTGTCTGGCTTGTAGTAAGTACTCAAAACCATGAGCTGTTACTATTAGTATTTTCCACCTCACCCCACCCCAACCCCAGTCCTCTTGATGGAAAGCTACTAAGAGCTTTTCATCTTTCTTGCGACACTTCCCATTTGGCATGAGGCTTTCAGGAACTTCTGTTACTCATCCCCCTACAAGGTACCTTAACTGATGGCATCCATTTACAGAGTTCCTGTTTGCAAATCTGTTAACTGAGAAGACTTGAGAAACCTTTGACCCAGTGACCAACACGATGGAATAAGAAAGAAATGCCTTAAGGCCTGTGGTTCCTTAAGAAGGAACAGGTTATCTCCAGGGGAAGGGAGTTTTCTAAGAATCAGATGTTTGTTAACTGAGATAATGTATATATAAAGTTGAAGCTGTGATCAAAACAATGCTACCACCATATTATCTTTTGCCTAAACCATTGCAGGAGCCCTCCCGGCTGGTCTATGCCTTCTGTCTTTTCCCCTCAGAGCATATTTTCCCCACCCTGCAGTCAGGGGGATCTTTTTAAAAACGTAAGACAGGGGCGCCTGGGTGGCTTAGTCGGTTAAGCGTCCAACTTTCGCTTAGGTCATGATCTCACGGTTTGTGGGCTCGGGCCCCGTGTCGGGCTCCTCCCCTGCTCACGCTGTCTCTCTCTCCTAGAAATAAATAAAACATTAAAAAAATAAAAATAAAAATAAATAAAAACGTAAGACAGTTTGGGGCGCCTGGGAGGCTCATTCGGTTGAGCGTACGACTTTGGCTCAGGACTTTGGCTCAGGTCATGATCTCCCGGCTCGTGGGTTCGAGCCCCACGTAGGACTCTGCGCTGACAGCTTGGAACCTGGATCCTGCTTCGGATTCTGTGTCTCCCTCTCTCTTTGCCCCTCCCCTGCCTCCCTCCCCCACCCTGTCCCTCTCGGTCTCTCTCAAAAATAAATAAATATCTTTAAAACTAACCTTAACGGGGCACCTGGCTGGCTCTGTTGGTTAAGCATCCGACTGCGGCTCAGGCCATGATCTCATGGCTCATGAGTTCGAGTCCCGCATCCGGCTCTGTGCTGACAGCCCAGAGCCTGGAGCCTGCTTCGGATTCTGTGTCTCCCTCTCTCTCTCTGCCCCTCCCCTGCTCATGCTCTGTCTCTCTCTGTCTCTCTCTCTCTCAAAAAAAAGTAAACATTAAAAAAAACCCTGAAATTTAAAAAAAGTAAATAAATAAAACAACCAAAAGCTGGAAATCGCTCTGGTGTCCATCAGCAGGAGAAAGGATAAATTGTGGTATATCCATACCAAAAATAATGAATAAATAAATAAGTGTGTATATATATGCATATGTATATACACTATCCCTCAATTAAAATACATAAATACTGATACAAGTTACACATTGTTCTAGTCTCAAATGCAATATGCTGAGTGAAAGAAGCCTTACACAAGGCTACCTACAGAAGGATTCCATTTATAGAAAGTTCTGGAATAGGCAGCACTAACATATGGGGGGAAAAATCAGAGTAGTGGTTGCCTGGGGGTGGGGCAACGGATGGGCGAAGGGTGGGAGAAGAAAGTTCTCTATCTCCACAGGGGTTTGAGAGGCAAGAGGCAGAGGAATGTCAAAAATTCATCAAAATTCAAAGAATCATGCACTTAAGATTTCACTGTGTGCAAATTTTCCCTTTAAAAAAAATCTGTAAACAAATACTGAGCTCTGGGTGGGTGATATGCATGCCAGAGTGTTTGGGGATGAGGTAACGATGGATAACTTACAATTGATGGATAACTTGCAATTTACATTGAACCGGGGCAAAACAATCAATGGAGAGATGGGAAGAGGGGCAAATAAATGAACAGATGGGCGATAAAGCAACTAGAACCAAGTGCTGGGTGTAGAATCCACCAGGTGGGTATATAGATGTCTTAGAAATAATTATTTTTCACCTTTTCTATATGCCTGAGAGTTTTCATAACAAAACTGCGGTGGGGGCGGGGGCGGGGAAGCAGGGTGGAAAGGGTTAGGTCACTATCTTTTTTTTTTTAATAGCTTCCCCTTTCTTTCAGATGCAAAGCCAAACTCTTTCAAGGGTGACAGGATCAGGGCCATCCCCATTCCTCCCTCTCCAGCCTGGCCACCATTTGCATAATGTCCTTTTCAGTAGCCAAGGAACCCTCTCTCGGCCCCCCTGCTTCTGGCCGCCATGTTTTTCTTCAAACATACCAGCCACGTGCTAGCCCCAGGCTTTACACCTGCTGTTCCCTCTGCCTGAAACACCATTCCCCAAAATCTCACCAGTCTGATTCCCTTACCTCTTCAGGTCTCTGCCCCAAGGCCACCTCCTGACTCCTCTTTGTAAAATAGCACCTCCGGAAGCCTCTGGGTGGCTCAATCAGTTAAGCAAGCATCTGACCTCCGCTCCTATAGTGATTTCATGGCTTGCAAGTTCAAGCCCCGCATAGGGGTCTCTGCTGTCAGCACAGAGCCCACCCTAGCTCCTCTGTCTCCCTCCCTCTCTGCCCCTCCCCTGTGCTCCCTCTGTCTCAAAAATAAACAAGCATTAAAAAAAATTTTTTTTAAGGGCACCTGGGTGACTCAGTCAGTAAAGCGTCTGACCTCAGCTCAGGTCATGATCTTGCAGTTCGTGGGTTCAAGCCCTGCGTCAGGCTCTGTGCTGACAGCTCAGAGCCTGGAGCCTGTTTCAGATTCTGTTATCTCCCTCTCTCTTTGACCCTCCCCTGCTCATGCTGTCTCTCTCTTTCTCAGAAATAAATAAAACATTAAAAAAATAAAAATAAATAAACAGTTAAAAATTAAGGAAAAAATTTTTAATAAAAAAAGGAGCTTCCTGCCTCCCAGTATCTCTAGTCCCTTGCTTGGTTTTTTTTTTTTTTTTAATGTTTTTATTTATTTCTAGGAGAGAGATAGAGACAGCATGAGCAGGGGAGGGTCAGAGAGAGAGGGAGTCACAGACTCTGAAACAGGCTCCAGGCTCTGAGCTGGCAGTCAGCACAGAGCCCGACGCGGGGCCCGAACCCACGAACCGCGAGATCATGACCTAAGTGAAAGTCGGACGCTTAACCGACTAAGCCACCCAGGCGCCCCACCCCTTGCTTGTTTTTAGGTGTTGGTTTGTAGCACCCATGGATAGACTATTCATTTGTTTCTTGTCTTTTCCTCCTCAAAGCAACGTAGGCCCTTTGCCTGGCTCCCTGGGGTGCCCAGGCCCGGAACAGCACCTAGAAGGAGACCACACTCTGTACATGTTGACTAGATGCCTGGATGAACGAGCATGGTGTTGACATGAGCAGTAAGGGCTCATCCAGAGGGGCCCTGGGTAAGAGCCCGGCCCTGCGCGAAGCCATCTACTAACATCTTCTCAGCCTCCCAAGGAAGGCAGCTGTACCTTCACGATTGAGAAAAACCAGAGCGCAGGAACATTAAGTGACTTATCCAGTGACCAGTGTCAAGACTGGCAGAGTCCAACGCACTTTTTTTGGTGCCCAAAGTCAAAAGGTTTCCACCTTGCCAGAGGGCAAGGAGGGTCTAGAAGAGGAAGACACGGGAAAGGGTATGTGAGACCCTCACCAGGGCTGCCCTCACCGCAGACAAAAAGACCCACGTAAGTGCGGACGATCTGCAGGCATCAGGCTCTCAATCATGAAACTTCCATCGAGCACCGTCGGGCTCTGTGCTGCCGGCTCGGAGCCTGGAGCCTGCTTCTGATTCTGTGTCTCCCTCTCTCTCTCTCTCTGGCCCTCCCCTGCTCGTGCTCTGTGTCAAAAATAAGCCTTAATCACACTTCTAACTTTCTCAAGAATAAATATACGTTACAAAAAAATTTTTAAAAAAGGAAACAACTTCCAGTGACACCTGGTGTGCCCTGTCCCCAGTCGATAAGGGTCAAATGGACTGAACAGTGTTTCTGGGCTTCCAACTTGCTTAGCACTTGTATATCATGGTCTGTGTTCAGCGATTGCCTCTCAGGTACAAAGATGATCTTCACCCCTTCGTCAAACATCTTTCCCGTGCGTTTCCCCCTTATACACAGGCTGTGTATCTACTGACCTTCACACAGAGAGTTTTTAAGTGAGCAGATCAAGTTCTTCTCCAGGGGCGCCTGGGGGGCTCAGTCGGTGGAGGGTCCGACTTCGGCTCGAGTCGTGATCTGGAGGTTCATGAGTTTGAGCCCCGCGTCGGGCTCTGTGCTGACAGCTGAGCCCAGAGCCTGCTTCGGATTCTGTGTCTCCCTCTCTCTGTGCCCCTTCCCTGCCTGCAGTCTGTCTCTCCCTCTCTCTCAAAAAAAAAAGCAGCCGCAAGATGCATCTTAAGTGTCACCACCCCTGTGTACTGAGCACCACTGCACCTATGTGCCTCGCCAGGCAGAAGGGGGCCAAGAGGGAAGTGGAGAGTGTAGCAAGTTCCCTGCAGGGCTCAGTCACGCGTGTGTCACTCTGGCCGTCTTATTTGAACGCACTGAGCCTCAGCTGTCCCATGTGAAAAGCGGACTTAATTATACCTCCTTGAAAATGCTATTATTGTGAGGACCACAGAGACATTGTACATAAAGGGATCTAACCCAGTGGCCGGGACACAAGAGCTCAGGGAAAAAGATGCTAGTTTCGTGTCCGCACCTCTCTCCCCTGCGCCCACACACTTTTAGGGACCCTCACACACACCTGGGTAATTGTGACCTCTAGGCACACTGGGTTAAGTGCCCTGAGCGAGAAACTCCTTATGTTTAGGGAAACTCACAAAGGAGGTATTTTTATCTCCCCATTACAGGTAGAAACCCCAAAGTACAGAGAGAAGAAGTAACTTGGCCAAGATAATACCATCTTTACATTTCGGAAGCCTCCTGGTTCTTGTCTTGTTTGTCTTATAGAGAGAGATGGATTCCAACTGCGGAAATCCAGGAAGGCTTCCTGGAGGGGACGGTCATCTTAAGAGTCTAATTTTCACAGCATGAACATCTGTTTCCTCTCATACCTAACTCAGCCTCCCAGTAGGAATCTGCACCGTGGATTCTATAGCCCAGTCTTGCCACTTTCTTCCTGGTTTTGGCTTTACCCAAAGTGAGCACCGATCCACAAAGAATCTCCTCTCTCTTTCGAACCCAAGTAAATCATTGAGAGTCACAAAGGACATCCGTCCAACACCACCCATCCACTTCCCAGAATGTTCCCACCTCTACAGAGACTCGAGAAAGAAGGATCTTGCTCAAAGACTCTTCGAGAACCCCCTCCCAGCTGTCAGACCTACTTTTTGTCACTCGGTGACAGCTGGGGGGGGGTGGGGGGGGGAGGCGGGTAGGAATTCAGCAAATACTAAGGCATCGTCCTCAGGATGGCTGGCCCACCATGCTGTGGTGAAAAATATCTGCATTCCGGTAATTTCCAATTACCTATTTGTTTGGGAAAGATTTCTTCTCTTCCTTCCGCGCCTCCTAGCTGTGTATACGGTGAAAAGGATAGAGCCAGGCTGACAGCCCCCCCCCCCCCCCCCCCCCCCCCCCCCCCCCCCCGCCGCCCCTCGGCTGTGTTTATCCACCCAAGAAAGTATTTTAAGTACTTTGTTTCCATTATGCTATTCTGAGCCCATTACTTGGTGGGGTGATTAAAGATTGCTTTTGGCAAGAGAAGAGAAGACAAAGTGTTTGTTACTTCCATGACTGTTAGCCTTTTCCAGGCAGCCTTCAAAGGGAAAAACATAAACACATGGCATACAAAATACATATTGGCTTCGTAATGGGAGCCCTGGAGAATGTCTGGCCCTTCACCTTTGTCTGGAATCTGGGTCGCTGGGACAGAAGGCACGAGAAGGACTAGAAGACAGACTCTTTCTAGGGCACCTCTGGGTGCTTCTCTCTTCCTCTGCATCTGGGTGCACATAGATGCTTTCGCTTGGCTTGGCTCTTCCTGCGAACTTTCCTACCCTTTCCATCGGTCTTTGGACACAGCCCGTGGCCGAGACAGGTGAGCCCTCTACCTTCATGGGCTCGCGTCTTCGAGCGCGGTACGCAGTTAAGGATGCCGCAGGTATGTTCCGGGGCAGTGGGTGTCATGGTGGAGTACGGATCGTGTCGTGGGTGTGGAGGTAGGAATCTGAATGTCTCCTGGGGTCTGGGAGAACAGGGAGAACTCAGGGAAGACTTCCCCAGATGTGCCAATCTGAAGGATGACAGGCCCTGGGTAGGAAGGGGTCTTCTAGGCGGAGGTTGCCAGGGGGTCTTCTAAGCAGAGGTTGCCAGGGGAGGAGAGAATAGGGTTTGTTCAAAGAAAGGAAGGGGGGGTGGCTGGAATCCATAGAACACGGTCAAGAGTACCCAGCATGTAAACAGGAGGTCAGGGAGTTCGGGACCCCCCACCGCCCAAGTAAAACCACATGGTAGGTGTTAAATACAACTCAGTGAAACTTAGGAGTGAAAGGCATGTCCTCATTTACAGCGGCCAATCCCTGCCATCTTAACAGCTGGATGGCCATTGGGCAAAGCAGTTCACTGCCGTAGGCCTCCACTTCTTCATCCATCAAATGGGTACCCTTCATCCTTCCTCATGGGGCCTGCGGGACATAGCTGGAATTCAGTAAATGTCAGCTTCCTTCTTCCCTCCCAATTATCTTTAATGAGTTCAACATCCCTTGTTTCACTTAGCATCTTGGCAGACCCCAACGAAGCCAAAAAAAAAAAAAAAAAAGAAAACCATCCAAAAAAAAAAACAAAAAAAACCATTGCCATCTCTAATCAATGGCTCTGAATGAATGCCCAAGACCTGTCAGGCTCCTTGGCCAGGGGACCTCACCGCCTTGCAAAGCTGTTGCAATCATCCATCCTCCGGCCCACCCGTCAGATGGGAGTCTCTTTGAAGTCCACAGCTATCTCTCCCGGGGATCTTGGGGACATTAGCATCTCCCTGGGCTATCTCCCAGACTATTGTGACAAGCAGATGAGATAAAGGGTGGGTGAGGTCCCAAAGGCTCGTAAAAGCCCAGGATTCCTGTTCCCCTCCCTCGGCTGGGGAGGAAACCTGCATGGGCCTAGATAGAGTTACAAGGCGCATTTTCCCTGAACTCAGTTAACTCAGTGGCCCCTTGGATTCAAAATGGCACCTGCAAGTTCAGGCATGTCCTGGGCCCTTCAATTGTCTGGGAATCTCTCTCTTCTGGAGCCGAGTGGGCAGTTTCAGAAACGCCAAAAGCTGAGGCGGAGCATGGACCCATGCACTTCCTGTGCCCCCAGACCCCCTGAGTGCCGGCGCCATGCCTGGTGCTTTTCAACACTCCACTCCATCCGCGTGTCCCCACGATTCTACAGAAGAGAGTGGTTTTCCGTGTTTACAGATTCCATCAGCTGAGAGGTTAAGTAATTTGTCCAAAGTCTCAGGAAGTGAAGGGGCAGAACTCTCGATTCTGAACACACACACAGCTCTTTGCTCCTAGGTGGTGGCTATTGATGTAAGTCCCTTCCCTCCTAATCCATGAATGAGCTTACCAGGTACCCGAGGAAGCACCCTAAGGATGCTCAGGGCTGATGGGGGCCTCCAGGTGTGTGTATTGGAGGTGGGGAGGGGTCTTTGCTTTGAATGCAGAGTTTGGATTTCTGGAGACTTCCAGGCTACCAGCAGTTAACTGACCTCTTCCATCCATCTTTCTAGCCCTCCTCTGATCCCGATTACCCTATTAACCTCACCACAGTCCTAGCACGTATGATCCCAATCATAATTCTCATAATCAGCACCCTTTATTAAGCCCTTGTGAAGCGCTAGACACTGAGCTAAGCGGGACGTATTTCCTCACGTAATGAATTGAAGAATGCGACCGAATGGCCCTTGGTATCGTCACCCCCATTTCACAGAGCAGGAAACTGAGGCTCACCCAGGGTCAGTCGTCACGCCGAGATCACAGGCCAGTGAATGGCAGAGTCAAATCTGAAATCGGGTCTGGCTGGCCCCAAGCTCTCTCAACCACCCGTGCACCGACCAGGTGCTCTGTCTCCACACTTTGACGAAGGTCTTTGCTCACAAAGACTGCACCAAAGTCCAGTAAAACCTTGTCCTGCCAAAGCCTGAGCGAGGCCCAATGCAGACTTGCACATCCCTCTCTCCCTCCACCCCCAGGCCTCAGTTTCCCCACCTGTGGAATAGGGAGCCGGACTAGGTGAGCCCCCTTGGGTGGAGGCCAGCTCAAATCCTGACAGCTGCATTGGCCTTCCGCCCCGCGTCTCATCCAATCCTGAATCCTCCTTTGGGCATCTTCCTCTTGGGGTGCAAAACAAACGAGGATTTCACCACATTCACCCTGTTTCTCTTGCTAACTTCCAAGGGGCAAGAGAAATTAACTGAAGTCAGAGCTGGGCTCCTTTGGGCCCCACACCAACACATCCTGGGAGCGTGCACGCGCGCGCGCGCACACACACACACACACACCCAGGCCACTCCCATTCTGGGAGCCTACTTTGGCTCTTTCCGGAAACTGAGGTTGGAATCAGAGTCATGCTCTCTGGATAATCATGCCCGATCTTGATTACGAGCTCTGAGAAGGAGTCTGCCTAACTCTTTACAGGCAGAGAGAGCCGGGTTCAAACCCCATACTGCCACGAACTAGCGGCATTTCCTTGTTCCCGAGGAAGACACTTGGGGATTCAACACTTCAAAGGTCCTCGTGTATAACAGGAGCTGAGCTACGGGGCACAGTACTGAATGGAGAAACGAGGTCCCTACTATCGGCCATCCACCACCTTACAGCTTTCTAGTTGGGAGAATGGGGAGAGGAGACGTAAACAGTGAGCAGATACCTAGATTTTCAAAGAGACATGAAACAAGGTAAAAGGATGAGAAATGGTGGGGGGGGGAGGTGTACACCTCCTTTGATGACACGGTCTTTCCGCAAAGAAGACATTTGAGGGAAGACTTGATCATGGAAATCACCATGTGAAGGACAGAAGGAGCATTCAGGCAGAGGGAACAGCAAAGATGTTCAAGGTCAGAAGAAAGGGACTGGACCCAGGAGATAAGAAGCAGATGAGATCGAGGATGGAAGGACCCAGATCACAGAGGGCACGATAGGTCACAGTGCTGTTTGGATTTTCTTTTAGAGCCATGGAAAACCACTGGGGGATTTTAAGAACTTTTTGTGTGTGTGTGTTTTATTTTTTTTTAATGTTTTATTTATTTCTAGGGGAGAGAGAGAGAGAGACAGCGTGAGCAGGGGAGGGTCAGAGAGAGAGGGAGTCACAGACTGAAACAGGCTCCAGGCTCTGAGCTGGCAGTCAGCACAGAGCCCGACGCGGGGCTCGAACCCACGAACCGCGAGATCAGGACCTAAGCGAAAGTTGGAAGCTTTAACCGACTAAGCCACCCAGGCGCCCCTGTGTTTTTTTTTTTTTTTTTATAAAAGCAAACCGTTCTAAGAAAACCAAACTCTTTTAAAGTGGCCACACCATTCTGTGTTCCCTCCAGCAAGATAGGAGCATTCTGGCTGTTCCACGTCTTTGTCCACCCTCAGACTGGACTGGTCATGCTTTTTAATTTTAGCCACCGTCGGGGGAGGGAGGGATAGCGGTATCTCGCTGTGATTTTCATTTTTCTTTTCCCGATGACTTCTGGTGTGGAGTACTTTCTAATGAACTTTTTGATTGCTCACATGTATATCTTCTGTGGACCGTTTGTTCAAATCTTTCACCCATTTTTAAGTTGGGTCGTCTGTCTTCTTATTAGTGAGTTATAGGACTTTTTTTTAATATTCTGGATACGGGGGCTCCTGGGTGACTCAGTCGGTTAAGTGTCCCACTTCGGCTCAGCTCATGATCTCACAGTTCACGAGTTCGAGCCCTACATCGGGCTTTGTGCTGACAGCTTCAAGACTGGAGCCTGCTTTGGATTCTGGGTCTCCTTCTCTCTCGTTCTCTGTCCCTCCCCATGCTTCATGCTCTGTCTCCCTCTGTCTCTCTCTGTCTCTCTTTGTCTCCCTGTCTCTCTCTCTCTGTCAAAAATAAATAAACATTAAAAAAATTTTTTAAATATTCTGGATACATGTCCTTTGTCAGGTTGGTGATTTACAGATATTTTCTCCCCAACTATGCATGTTCATTTTCTCAACAGGGTCTTCCTTCCTTCCTTCCTTTCTTCATTTTTCCTTTTTTTCTTTCTTAGGTGACAATTCTATTCTTTTCAAGTTTTTATTTTAATTCCAATTACTTAACATACAGTGTTACACTAGCTTCAGGTATACAATATAGTGATTCAACACACCTATACGTCACCCTTCTCGATGAGGTCTTTCAAAGTGTTGAAGTATTAAAGTCTTGATCAAGTCCCACTTATCATTTATTTGTATTTTATGGTGTATGTGCTTTCTGTGTCCCAAGAAATCTGTGCCTACTCCAATGTGATGAAGATTTCCCAGTGTGCTTTCTTCTAGAAATTACATAATTGTAGCTCTTAGGTTTAGTTTTTTTCTTACATCGTTTACGTTAGGTTAAAAAGTTACACATACACTTACTATCCATCTTAGCAATGCTGTTCTTAGGTTCCTACCCAAGAAAAAAATCATATGCCTGCAAAGTCTTAGACTTGAATGTTCATATCTGCATTATTCACGATAGGCAAAAACTGGGAATAGCCCAAATCACCATCCACCGGTCGATGGATATACTGTGACCCTCCCATATAATGGAAGGCCACCCAACAGTAAAAAGGAACTCGTTGGGGCGCCAGGTGGCTCAGTCAATTAAGCATCCAACTTCAGCTCTGGTCATGATCTCGCAGTTTGTGAGTTTGAGCCCCACGTCGGGCTCTGTGTTGACAGCTCAGAGCCTGGAGCCTGCTTCGGATTCTATGTCTCCCTCTCTCTCTGCCCCTCCCCTGCTCATGCTCTGTCTCTCTCTGTTGCTCAACAATAAATAAATGTTAAAAAAATTTAATAAAAAATAAAAAGGAACTCGCTATCAATCTATGCAACAATGTGGATGGACCTCAAAAACATGAGGCTGAGCAACAGAAGCTGGACTTAAAAGAGTTCACACTGGATGATGCCACTAATTGAAACTAGAGAAATGGCCAAGCCCATCTACAGTGACAGCAAATCAGTGTCTGCCCAGGGCCTGATTGTATAGATGGAGGTGAGCAGGTGACAAGAAGGGTTGGGGGGGGGGGGGAACGAGGTGAGTTCCACAGTAAAACGTGTTCTGTATCTTGCCTGTGTTGGTGACTCCAGGGACAGGGACATTTACCACAACTCACAGAGCTGAACACTTGAATTGAGGGCATGTGGGTTTGTATAAATTATACCTCGATAAAATGGTCTTTACAAAAAACAGAATAAGAGCAAACCAGAAGCTAGTGAAGAACGTGTCCTGGTTGGGGACAGGGAAGGGGGTTAGGCCAATGAGTCATCTAAGTGGGAGATAAAGGTGGCTTGGTCCAAAGCAGAAGAAGCCAAGAGTTGGATTTGCTATTGTGATTATTATAGTCACTGCGGTGGCTTTCTGCCTTGTTCTTCCACAGGCCAGGGGCAGCCTCTCATCTGGACCTGAGTGGACCATTTCCCCTCTCTCCACCAGCTGCATTCTTCTCGGGTGAGTCATCCTTCAAGGTTGACCATCCAGCCATCCCACGGGCTGGACATTGCTGACGGCTGACGGACACACTAAGGAAACCATGCCATGGTCAAGGTAACTCTAAGAGTACTCTTGATATCACCGCCACCCCCCCAGACTCCCAGATCCCTGCCCTCCTTTCCCAATGTCCTCTGCCCCTCAGGTCCAAATCGCTGACAGTAGCTGATGCTGAGAGTGAGAGTCCTCCATTAGGGAGCTACGTTCATGTCCTTGGGCCTCCCCAAGGTTTCACAAACCGGGGGCCCAGAACAGCAGGAATATATTCTCGCCTGGTCCTCGGGACAAGGAGCCAAAAAGCAAGGTCTCAACTGTGTTGGCCCCGTTTTGGAAGCTGTGACGGAGACTCTGTTCCATGCCTCTCTCTTAGCTTCTGGTGCTTGCTGGCAATCCTTGGCCATCCTTGGCCTTGAAATTGCATCCCTGTATCTCTGTCTTTGCTTCACAAGGTGTTCTCCTTACAGGCGTCTGTGTCCATTTCTCTCTTCTTATAAGGACATCAGTCATTGGATTAAGACCCACCCCGACCCAGGACAACCTCGCCTGATCTTGACGACACGTGCAAAGACCTTACTTCCAAATAAGATCACATCCTGGGTTAGTTAGCACTTGAACGTACCTTCTGCAGGGACATGGGATTCAACTCAACACAGAGACCTTATGATGTTCCTCTAACATCAAATACCACAGTTCAAAAGGAAGCTCCGTGGGGTGCCTGGGTGGCTCAGTTGGTTAAGCGTCCGATTTCGGCTCAGGTCATGATCTCATGGTTCGTGGGTTCAAGCCCCACATCGGGCTCTATGCTGACAGCTCAGAGCCCGAAGCCTGCTTCAGATTCTGTGTCTCCCTCTCTCTCTCTGACCCTCCCCTGCTCATGCTGCCTCTCTCTCTCTCTCAGAAATAAATAAAACATTGAAAACTTAAAAAAAAAAAAAAAAAAGGAAGCTCCGAGGGGCCACCTGGTTGGGGAGGGGAGTAGCACTGTGACCCTGGACTGGGAACCAGGGAGAAGCTGGGTTCACACCTTGAGGATGCCATCGACTTGCTGTTCAATGTTCTCGATCCGTTACCTCTTTTTGGAACTTGGTTTCACCAATTTTTGACCATTTTCGTTAAGTTTATTTCTTTATTTTGAAAGAGAGAGAGTGCACACATGCACGTGTGGGTGGGGGAGGGGCAGACAGAGAGACAGAGAGAGAGAGAGGAAGAGAGAGAGTCTTAAGCAGGCTCCACACTGACGGCACAGAGCCTGACACGGGGCTCGATCTCAGAAACCACGAGATCACAACCTGAGCTAAAATCCAGAGTCAGGACCTTAACCCACTGAGCCACCCAGGTGCCCCTGATGTCACCATTTTTTAAAATGGATCTGTTGATCCCTGGCTGATCACTGGACCCTTGGAAAGTAATGGATACAGTTAGCATTTATCTAGCACCTACAGCATACTGCACTAAGCACTGTACGCATCTCATCTCATTGAAAGCTCAGATGACTGTAGGGGCAAATGACCTCATACAAATGATGATAATGATGCTCAGAGAGCTCGGTAACTGGAGTCCCCCACATCCAGCCAATCTCCGAATACCTCTCAACAGTCTGCCCTGCTCTGCTCCATCTTCTACCACAAGCCGGCATCTTGGCTTCAGAAATGGCCTCCAGCCTTACCCTCACCCCAAATTCAACTCTGAAGCAGAAAGACATTTTTTTTTGTTACCGAAACTCCCTTGCAGAAAATTCCTCCATGGCTCCCTATTACCCTCAGAAAAAAAGCCTAACTCTGCCCAGCAGGGCCAACCAGGCCCCAAGTGATCTGAGCCCAGCCAAACTCCATCCTCATCTCTCCCTGCTCTCTTGCCCAGGATAATCCCTGCTCATCCTGCACAATCTGGCTTAGATGCCACTTCCTCCACGAAGTCTTCTTTGCCTGCCCCTTAGGCGTGAGTCAGGTCACTCTGTTCAGGACTCTGAAAACACTGTATGTCATCACATCACTCAACACAGAGTGTTTTTGTTGTCTGTTAACTTGTCTGCCCCCTCCCCCCCCAGATGACAGGGTATATGCACAGGGCAGGGCACACCGTGGTTCATACTTGTAAATATCAGATGCCACCCTGGCCAGATTGGACACATCCAATGTCGTATTTGTAAAATGCACAAGCCGCCAGCGCGCAGAGGCAAGCCGGGATTGGAAGTCACTGCTGGCCGACTCCAGGGCCTGTGTCCTCTCTGCCGTCCCACACAGGTACTGCTGAAGGCACAAGAGCCTATTTGGGTCAGCGGGCGCCAGAGAGTCCGGGCCCAAGCGCTCAGGGACCTGGTATGTCGGACATGCCTCCCCTCTCTCTTCCCGCATCCGTGGCAGACATCACGAATGGATCACAGCAGTCCTTCTCACTGATCTCAGGGTCAGGAGGGCCCCGGCCAGTCTCCACCAGTTGATCCAAAGCCACACCTGATATGAAGTCTATGCGCCCATGTGATCTTGTCCAATGTCCGCATTTGGCAGGCAAGCAAAATAGGGGAGAGAGAGCACAATGGCGGTCCCAGCACGTGTGCAAGTCGGTGCGAAGGCGGGGGCAGGCTCCCCCTCTCCCAGTTCAGTGCTGTTCTATCCCCCCACCCCTGCCCTCCAGAGACCGGCCCCGCCCCCCATGCTGTGTGTCATCAACCTCTCCTCTGGGCGTCTGGAGAAAAAAAGGCATTCCTGTGAAATTGGGGCCAGGTGTCCCCTGCGAGGTTCTGAGGACAAAGACTGTCAGGGACGGCCCAGGAGACCGGTAACTCGGGGCCTCCATCGCTCCCCTGTGCGTCTCACTAGCCACGTGCCCTCCACGCACTGTCTGCCCCCAGGGTGAGCAGAAGTCTCTCTTTCCAGGACACACAGTGCACGACGGGCCACTTAAAAAAGAAAGCAACAACTCTTCCATTGAAGGCGCCCCATACACCCTGCACCCAGCTGCCCCCCATGTTCTCAACTCTCATGACCACAGGACATTGCTCACAGCTCAGAAATCACCACTGGTCCATTACTCGTAGCTCAACTCCAGATTACATTCAAATGTCCCCCATCTTTCAGTTCCAGGATCCAGCCCAGGGTGCCATGTGGCCTGGAGCACTTTCCCTTTCCGACAACCACCTTCCCTGGACGTCTCCCTGTCTTCCTGGTAGCTGATCCCTGCCCCCCACACCCCACTCTCAGAAACGGATGTTGGGTTATTGTTTTACATGAGAGTCTGGGGAGGAGCTTTGCCTAATGATCTCTACTGCCGTAAACAACCCTTCCTCACCATGTTCATTTTTCCTCTTTCTGTTTTAAGGTCTAGTTCACATCATCAAAATGGCCGCCGGCACTTCCTGGAATATTTTACTGTATTTCTTTAAAACAAAACAAAACAAAAAAAGTTCCGAGTGTGTTTTTTTTTTCCCTCGCACTCCCCCCCAACTTCGTTTGTTCTTTTATGACTAAGGATATTTATCTTCTGCCTGCTTTAGAAGTTTATGGGCTGCTTTTCCTTTGAATTCCAGGCCAAGGTCAGTAGCCTTTCGGCTGTGATGTCACAGTGTTACCTTGGTTACCGCTGTGACGTCATCGGACAAACCTGGGGGCCTGGGGAGGGGAGACGGTCTTTGAAACGATCTCTTTCATCTGCAGCCTGCGAGGAAACTGCCACTGCTCTTTTGGAAAAGGTTTTGGGAAGTTAGGAGAAGCTCAAGAGAAGAATTAATAAGATTTACTGTCCCCTCCCCCCACTGCCAAATGCCACAGACCCCTAAAAGTCAGGCCATAATCAAAGGCTGCAGACTTTTGAAGGGAGGAAGCCGAAGGAACAAATGCATTCCTAGAAACCAAAATACCACGTTCGTAAAAAGGCCATCGGTAAAGCGGCGGGAAGAAACACACGCGCGCACGCTGACCCTATCGACCCAACTGCCTATAGACGGAATGCATTTCACGAGGGTCTTTAATCTAATCTAATCTGTCTCTCCCTCGGCATAAAAGCCAAAGTAAAGGGGAATTACAAGCCAGAAACGTTTGGTTTAAAAGGCCTCTTTTAATAGGAGAAAAGAAAACAGAACAAAAGCAGAGCGAACGCTCACACGGTTTTTGTGCCATTAAAACAGCATCTTGGAAACTGTTCATCTTGTTTCTTTTCTCCTGGGGGTCAGGGGAAGGGGGGACAACGTGTTTTTATTGTGAACACGTGTCAAGAGGACCCCACCACATAAACGCGGGACCCGCGGCGAGGATGCCTGCGTAGCCCTTGCTGTGAGATCAGAGCCCCGAGAGTTGCCAAAAAGCCATTGTGAGCGCGGGACACCGGAGGCTGGGGGAGAACCGGGTTTTCCAAGCTGGGGTCCGTGGCGCCCGCAGTACTTTGGCATTTTGTCATCTCAAGCACCTGCCGCCGCCGGCGCGAGGGACTCCCAGGCAGGAGTGACACCTAAGACACAGATTCCAAATGTTCCTTCTTGGCAAATCTCGCAAGGAAACTCTATGCAGAAGGAATGTCAAGACATCGGTAATTAGATCTTCGAGCAAGGGACGGGAGGCTGGAGGCCGGTTTTTATTTTGTCTCTCAGAGACCCCCATGTAACTCCCCGGCCGGCTGGCAAGGGCCCTCTCCGTCACGTGGCCTCGGGTCAGCCTCTTAGCCCGCTCTCTGCCCGGGGTCTGCAGGAACGCTCCGGCAATGCCAAGTTCCCCCTGGAAAGCTCACTGCAACAGCTGTGAAGGCGGCAGGCGCAGCGGCCTCCAAACGGTCTCGGGCCAAGCCCGGGCACCGAGCTTGGGGAGATGCCGTTTGTGGAGGTTTCTGCTTTGTTATGAGGCCTGGAGGCCCTATTAAGAAAGCAGAACGGGGCCCCAGGACTGCATTTCGGAAGATCTCAGCATGGCCGGGAAAATGAAGCGAGAGGAGGAAGCGAATCAGGTCCATCCAAGACCATTTAAACTGCTCGGAGGAGCCTCAGGGAGGTGCCTGGCGTAGTGGGGCGCAGAGGCCCATCCTGCTCCGACCTTGGAAATGAATTGGAGCCTGCCTCCAGTGTTCCATATCGGGGTGGGCCTGCTCGTGTGCGCACATGCCCCCACAGGCCCGTGGGTCTCCTGTGTGCACTTGCAAGCATGTCACGCCTCTCTGTGCATGTGGGGGGGGAGGGGCCCTCTGAACCTGCGGCCCTGAGCTTTTCACCCATGTGGGGGCATTTATAACTTGCCGTGGGTGCGTGAAGGCAACACTGCAAAATACCCAGTGTTCGTTATCCCTGACCCTCTCTTTTCCAACCAGCAGGCGATCTGCGGTTTGCAAAGCGAAACACATCGCAAATCTCAAGCCGGGCTGGAACCCGGAGACTTGTAAAACGAGAGGAAGAAGCAGGGGGGAGGGGCGGGAAGGAAGGTGGCCAAGAGGGGCATCTTGATGAACTCTCTGCCCTGGAATGAGGCACTTCCCCACGACTCCGACTCAGAAGCAATCGTCCCTTGGCACTGGGTGGGATCGATCCCCGTGTCTGGGGTTTCTCCTCTCTCCCCATCCCTCCCCTTCGCCACGCTCACAGCGAGGAACAGATGTGCCCCACTTTATAAATGCTGACCAGCTGGGGAGGTGGCAGCAAGCTTCTCCCAAGTGCTGATGCCCGGGGAGGCCTCTGAGAGGAAGACTGGGGGCCTCCCAGACACATCCTGTGGGCCGCTCGCTTCCAGAAACTTCCTGGGGGTTCCCTGAAAGGGAAGCGCCAAAGAAGACACAAAATACCTAGAGCCTCTGCTCTGGGGACCCCACGTGGCTCGGCTGCTGTTTGTAAAGACCTGAAGTGCCAGGCGAGTAATAATCCAGGGCCCTCTGGACTGAGGCAGGGCTGGTGTGATAAGGATTCAGGACGGAGGGCTGAGGCTGAGCCTCTCCTTTAAATAAGCGTCAAGAGGCAAACTCCGATTGTTGCACCCGGCAATTATTTTTCTTTCCCCCTCCAGAAGGTTAACGGGGCCACTTGTTTTCCTAAGTCTCCACCTGGCCTCCAGGTGCATTTCATGCGTCAGTTTATAGTATGCTCTCCTCCGAAAGGAGAACACAAAGGCAGGAAACTCCATTCAACACAGGCCCGGTGACATCTCTGTTTGGGGTCCATGCGTGCGTGTGTGCGTGTGTGTGTGTGGCTGACAGTGTGCTCTCAATCAGATCACTGCTCAGTAGACTTACTGTTCGCAGCTTTCGAAACAGCTGGGGGGATCGTACAAGAATCATTTGAATAAAGGTGCTCAGAACCGTCCACTCCAGGGTTTGGGAAGAGGATCAAGCCTGTGCCGTCAGCATTTTGTTTTTGAAGACGCTCCTCTATGTCTCCTCCCCAACACACACATGTAACTGTCAATTCAGCATAAGTTTACATGCAGCATAAGTTTACCCAGAATCTAGATTTAAAAAGAAAAAAAAAAAAAAAAAGCTGGGCACCCGGGCGGCTCAGTCGGTTAAGCATCTGACTCTTGGTTTTGGCTCAGGTCACGATCTCACATCCTGGTTAGTAAGTTCGAGCCCTGCAAAGAACACAGAGCCTGCTCAGGATTCTCTTCTCACTCTCTCGCTGCCCCTTCCCAGCTTGCTCACTCGGTCTCTCTCTCAAAATAAATAAACTTTAAAAAAAAAAAAGGCAATGTCCCAGAAGGTCTCAGGCTCTGTCTGCCCCCCCCCGCCCCCCTCCAAAGGGCAAACACTATCG
This sequence comes from Hyaena hyaena, assembly GCF_003009895.1. Taxonomy (NCBI): domain Eukaryota; kingdom Metazoa; phylum Chordata; class Mammalia; order Carnivora; family Hyaenidae; genus Hyaena; species Hyaena hyaena. The sequence continues at coordinate 8,143,156 of NW_024080632.1, read as the reverse complement.
TGTTTGGCTCTGTTTGTTTTGTACTTTACATAAATGGAATCACACAGCATCACTCTTCAATATCTGGCTTCTTGTGTTCAAAAGTAAGTGTGTGAAGGGCGCCTGAGCAGCTCAGCCGGTGAAGCAACCGACTTCGGCTCAGGCTATGATCTCATGGTTCATGGGTTCAAGCCCCCATCGGGCTCTGGGCTGACAGCTCAGAGCCTGGAGCCTGCTTCAGATTCTATGTCTCCCTCTCTCTGCCCCTCCCCGGCTCATGCTCTGTCTCAAAAAATAAATAAACATTAAAAAACAATTAAAAAAAAAAAGCAAACGGTGAGATTCTATCACGATGTTCTGGTCACTGGTATAGGGCAGGGGCGGGGGTGGGGAGGGGGTGGATTTCATGCCCCCAGGAGACTCTGGGCACTCGGTCTAAAGACATTTCCAGTGGCTGCTCACAACAGGGGTGCCTCCGATGGGTCCAAGTCAGGGCTGTCGTCGCTCAACGCCCTACAATGCACAGGACAGCCCCACCCCCCTCCCCACAGGGAATCAAGTGGCCCAGGATGTCCACGGTGCCGAGGTGGAGAACCCTTGTCTGGGACACTTGGTCTCATGGCTGTGCTTTGACTCTTCTGAAACACCATTTTCAACGTTTCCTGGCTACACCCGCAGGCAGGCCCAGCAGAGTTAGCCTAAACCAAACTTCAAGTTCAAAGCTTCGACTCAAAGACAAGTTTATTGACCTCTAGTTTTATCGCCGAGCGGGAGGCAGGGAGGAGAGCAACGGGGAGGGGGGGAGACGAGGAAGACGGAAGGGAGCAGAGAAGGGTCATCCCTAAGGATTTCTTAATCTTGTCTGGTGATGAATCCAACCCCAGAAGGTCCTAGCAAGCCACCCAGGCTTCTCTGGCAAACAGAGGAAGGAAATGACAAGGGAAAAAAATCTCTCTTACGAACAGAGCCACACCGATGCGCACAGACATAAACAGACAACCACACAAGTCCAAACATATACCCCCCACAGCTCTGAACACACACACACACACACGCACGCACGCACAGACACACTCACCACCAGGCCCACACTTGGACAGAGGACAGAAGACCAATGTTGTTCTTAAAGGGACCTCTGTCCAAGTCTGGCTACTTAAAGAAACAGTTAAGATGACTCCAATCATGGAAATTCGGCCAGGGTAGGGAGCACATCTGTCTTGGTCATCACTATATATATATATATATATATATATACACACACATACATATACATATATACACATATACACATACATACACATCATATACATACACATATACATCACATACACGTACATCACATACATATGCATCATACATACATACACAACCTAGGGGCTCAACCTCAGCACTACTGCTATTTTGAATCACACAATTCTTTTTTTTTTTTTACTTTTTTTAACGTTTATTTATTTTTGAGAGACAGAGCGTGAGCAGGGGAGGGGCAGAGAGAGAGAGAAACACACACACACACACAGAATCCGAAGCAGGCTCCAGGCTCTGAGCTGTCAGCACAGAGCCCGACGCAGGTCTTGAACCCATAAACCATGAGATCATAACCTGAGCCGAACTCGGATGCTTACCCGACTGAGCCCTCCAGGTGCCCCTGGACCACCCAGTTCTCTGTCACAGGGGCTGTCCTCTGCACTGCGGGATGCTGGCCAGGCATCTCTGGCCTCTACAAATTAGATGCACCCCGGGTTGTGACAACTGAAATCATCTCTAGATAATGTCCAGCGTCCCTTGGGGACATCGCCTGCAGGTCAAGATGCCCTGGGCTAGCCCAGTGCTGGGATCCCAGAAGTGGTCCCCGAATGAAATACTTGTTGACTGAGCGAGCGAGCCCTCTCACGTGCTTTCCCAAAAATGAATGGACTCACCTCATTCCCCCCCTTTGGCTTCTACATAGACTGAAAGTTAAAAACACAGACCCTGATGGCCTGGGGCTCCCTGCCTACACCAGGGACCCCGGTCCCCGAGGCTCAGGGTCGCAAGGAGTGCTGCGGGGCTGGAGGCTGTCGCTACCATCAGGACAGCCCTGGAAGGCGCAAGTCTCCAGAGAGATGCCTATGCCACATGTGCTCTGCCGTTTGACGGAGGGCCATTAATGCACTTTTCCAGACGCCGGTTGGGTTTTAATTGAGTTTGGAACACTGTGCGCCCCACACGCCGGCTGACTTGGTGGCCTCGTTCAGAGCTGTTTTTGCCTTTCCCCTTGTCTTTTCCCCTCAGGGCAGGTGGACAGCGGTCCGGACCAGAAAGCACATCTCCAGAGTTCCCCATGCCTCAAACAGGCCTTTTCATGCCGTAGACCTACTCAGGCTGACACTCAGGTCCGCTGTCTGCATGTGTTGGACGATGCTCAAAGGTCATCCATACATCCAGCAAACGCTCCGAATGTCAGTGCGTATGAGGCACTGAGGTCGCAGAGATAAAAGACCAGTATCTCATCTTCGACTAGCAACAGAACGAGGGACGGCTCAGTCAGCACTTACTAAGCACCAGGCACAGTTTTTTCCACTTTGCAAATATTCACTCAATGTAACCCTCCTCGGTGGATCCCTTTATAACTCAACAAGCGAGGACACTGAAGCTTACTCGGGTGAAGCCACCTGGCCAAGATTCTTCAGCGACAGAGGCAGGACTTGAACTTGAGCAGTGGCTAGCCACGTTTCTCCACCAGGGGCAATGTTGGCCCCTGGGGGGACACGAGGCGATGTCTGGAGACATTCTTGCTTGTCACCCCCTTGGGGTGGGGACCTCTGGGCATCACAAAATGGTCATAATGAACCTAGATCCGGTTCTAGAGCCAGAGCAGACCTGACCACACGGCCCTGGGTGTCACCCAGCTCGTGATCTTTGGGGCCGATTCAGGCCAAAGAAAAACACAGGACTGTGGTCCGAATCGAAAGCACCCTACGATGTGTACTCAAAAGCAGAATCCTCGGGGCGCCTGGGTGGCTTAGTCGGTTAAGCGTCCGACTTTCACTTAGGTCATGATCTCGCGGTTCGTGGGTTCAAGCCCCGCGTCGGGCTCTGTGCTGACTGCCAGCTCAGAGCCTAGAGCCTGTTTCAGAGTCTGTGACTCCCTCTCTCTCTGACCCTCCCCTGCTCGTGCTGTCTCTCTCTCTCTCTCCTAGAAATAAATAAAACATTAAAAAAAAAAAAAATAATAATCCTCAAGGAGGCAGGACCTTGATGCTACAGAGGGGTCTCCTCTTGGGAAAGGGACCCCAAATCACATAGTCGCCACAGGCCACCAAAGAAATGCCCCCCAGGAGAATCTAACTCAGGACATTCTCGGCCAGCCCTGCATCTCTCAGACCTGTGAACTAACTAGGGTTTACGAAGACACACCACTGCCCTCCCTCGATTTGGGTTTCCTGGGCATGAACCGTGCTGGGCTCTCCTGCAGGCTGGGAATTCAGGGAAGGGATTGCTGGCCCCTGTACTGTGAAGCCCAGCACCGAATCCACGGTCACAAGAACAAAATACTTCCGATGACCCAGCATCTTACAGACCAAAGCATCCTGACAACAGGGGCCAAGAGTTGAGTGAAAAGCCCCGTCCAGCATGGCAGAGTCCGAGTGCATCTCCCAAACCAAGAGCCCAGATCAAAATGGGAAGAGTGGAGGGCAGGGTTTGGAGACACTAAGAGACATGAGGCACATAGGAAGTCAGAGCGATGGGGGGGCCAGGGGTGGGGGAGGGGAGACAATGCCCCGACACAGGTCTGGCTCCTATAGAACGTGAAAACGTTCTAGAGGCTACGACTAAGCCACGGGTTAACAGATCCAAACACCCATCCCCAGCATCCTTCTCACCTTCCTGCCCTGGAGAAAAAGAAAAGATTCACTTTCCCGGCCTATTCACAGTCAGTCAGCCGTGTGGCACAGTCTGGGCCAGTAAAACGTAAGCAGAGGTCTGTTAGGAGGATTTGGGGGAGAGCTTTGACTTCTTTTCAAAGAGAAAGCTCCAGAAGAAAGCCTTCTGGTGTCAGTCCTTTCCCCTTTCCTCTCAATGCAGACGTGATGCCTGGAGCCGAGGCAGCCATCGTTGCACATGAGGAAGACAAGCACAAGAAGAAAATGTCAAAATGCTACAGAGAGAGCAACGATTTATAGGGCAGCTGGGTCGACATCAGCACCTCTGATTACCCATCACATGAGAGAAAGAAACTCTTCATTGTTTAAACTACTGTCAGTCGGGCTTGCTGCTAATACAGGTCATCTTAGGGGATTCGTATTTCTGTCTTGCTCAGCAAAGCTGTTGACAGGTGGGGATGACCTTCATCTCATGAGCTGTGGGCGGGACACCAATCCCACCTGATAAAGTGTCAGCAACACATTGACTAAGCTGCAAAGGAGAGTTTATGATCAATGGGAAATAAGCTAGCTGCCCAACTGCTGGGGATGTATGAGCTAAACTGCGGTGCACCCTGATAACGGAACCCCCACCAGAAAATTACGATGTAGAAACCGATTCGCTGGCATGAAGGCACCCGTGTTGTGTCGTTCAGGTTTTTTTGAAAGACGTTCACTGGAGAGTCAACAGGCGTTGCAATTTTGGTTTTTGTTGTTACTGTTCTTGCCAATGATTATTTAAATATTCTACACCGAGGATGTCTAATCTCTGCTACTGAAAACATTGGCCGAATCTGCAAGAGGATCTTCTGTTCGCTGTGATTTTCATTTCAAAGGCATTTACTAGACACTGAAGACTGGAAAGACAGACAGTGAAATATGAATAGTTAGCCCCATGGGGTGGGATCACAGGTGATTTTCATTTTCTTCCTCTTCCTTATCTGCCTTCTCCCCGTTTTCCGATAATGAATATATATTACTTGTTTAATTTTTCAAGTTCTGTTTTTGAAGAGGGCTGTTGGGCTCATTATGTTTGCCAAAGCCTCAAAACCTCCGCTGGGAAATATTTTAATCCAATCAAGATCTTCTTGTCCTGGCAACAAACTCGGGGACTGTGTGCTGTGAAGGATCTGGGAAGATGCGAAATTAGGAGACGGCTGAGTTCCCCACTTTCTGGTCATTGTCAATGTTACGAAGCTGGCGGCCTCGGAGAACTCCTTAAACAGATTAATCTGACCGGTTGGTGTTGCCTTTAAACCCCAGAGCAGAAGAGAGGGTGGTAAGAGGGAAATCCCACCTTCTGATAGCAGAGATAAGAAACTCTCCTTCCCTTCTCCTCGCGGATAAATCATGCCGACCGACCGTTCATGGCCCATCTTGGAAGAAGAGCTATAAAAAATATGGCAGAACCAAAGCATTTGCAGAATGAACGACAGAAAAATCTACGACCAATTGAGCAGAGGTGGCTGTCGGTTTGGGGGCCCTCCAGAGTTCAAGCACGCCCATAAAAGAACTCAACAACCCAATGACTCCCCTGGGAGAAAGAGATCTCCCTCCAAATCCAGCCTGTCACCTAACAGCAGAGAGCAGGAATGCCCCCAGGGGAAGGGGGGGGGGGGGACAGGAATTGGTTTCTCTGCCTCTGAAGGAGCCAGGGATGGAAGGAGAAGAGCCAGGAGTGGACGGAGGGGCCTCCTCTAATGATTTAGGGCTCCGGATCTTCCAAAACACCGTCCCTCTGGTGCCCCAGGGGTCCTGGAAAAATCAGCCCAGAGAGGGACAAGCAGGAAAACAAAACTCCCCAGGTTGGGGCAGGAGGGGGGTCCGGGGGTGGCAAGGGAATGTTGGGGGTCCAGTTGCTGCTGTCTACTAGAGCTGACACACAGGCCCCGAACATGCGTGACCTCTGGTTCACATCAGCGGCCGTTGATCAAAAGGAAGCAAAACTCACTCTGCCCTGCCCAGGCCTCCCCATCCGGCGAGGATTCAAAGCTACTGGCCTCGTGGCTGGTGTGGCTTCCATTAACCCAGAGGCTGGCGCTGCGGACTTCTCGAAAAGTTGAATATCAAACATCATGAATCACGAGAAACCAAGAGCTCGGGCCGGCCCCGTGACCTTTAAAGCAAGATAATATTACTCAAAACGAACATTGCTGCGGAACCCTCTAGACAGGCAGTATCGGTTCAAGTGCCCCTGAGTCCCGACTGCGGAAAACAATCTACAGTCTTGGGAGGTGGGCTCTCCTCACCCCTTCCCCTGCTTCCCCAAGCCCCTACCTGGCCGGCCCAGCACAGATCTTTCATTCTTTCCTAAACAGCAAGAATGATGCCGCTCTGGGGGCGGGGGGCTATATAACTGCCTCGGTGAACATTTTCCCTAATGAGTTCCTCAGATGCCCGGGTATAGACAGCACGGAGACCAAGAGAACGCTCATCTGGGTTTCCTGCCCACCGCTACGGGCCCAAATAACCATCAACATCCCCTCCCCAGCATCCACCGCGGTTCTGAAATATAACAGACCATCCAAAAGCAGCACGCCTGCCACGCCCCACTCCCCGCCTTTTTTTTTTTTTTTTTAATATTCAGCTTCTTGCGTCGCCCAAAGTTTTGCATGGAAATAGATACAGGGTATTTTGAGATCTAGACGGAATCCTCACTTCAAGAGATCAGATCGGTTTCAGGCAGTGCCTGGGTTCAGCGAGAGGCCAGTCTAGCCAGAAACGTAAACCAATTCCAGCCAGGGCTAGGTGAACACTCTCACCAGACAGACATTCTGGCCCCACGTCGACGCAGCTCAAACTCACACACTGGGGCATGCACCTCGCACACACACACACACGTACGCACACGCACGCACACACTCATTTTGTGTGTAGCTGTCATAAAACTTAAGACACTTATATGAGGGTGAAAGGTCAGGAGGGGGAAAACATTATTTTCTGTTATTGATTACAACTTCTCCATTCTACAGGTGCTGCACTCATCTTAGATAAAGTTACAGTTGTGTTTTATGAGGAAGCCTCTGGGATCGTGTAAAGGGGGATTTGGGACGGAGACAAAGGAAATCGCAGGAGGCAGGGAAAGGGCTCATTTGTTCTCTGGCTCAGAAGCCGAGCCAGTCTGTTCCAGGGGCCACAGTTCAGGACGAAATCTGCACATTCTTGGAATAGCTCACTCCGCACATGCTACATGAACCTGGTCCCCAAATCAGCTCAGCCCCTGAGCGGGGTGAAGGGGAGAGGGAGGGTGGGGTGAACATGCCGGCTCAGGGCGCTGTTGCGTTCAAAGACAGAGGTGAGGCCAGCCAAGGAGCCGGGGTCCTGAAAGTTCAAGTCCACATCCGGGTCACCCTTGCGGCTGGGGGAGAATTCTTTATTCTCACGGGCACGGGGGGCTGGGGATGGAGTGCTAGTTGGTGGGGCAGAGGGAGGGCCTCGGGGCGGGATAGGAGGGGCCCTTGAACCCCTTCACCCGTGGCTGAGTGGAAAAACGGACTAATCTACCACGGGATCACTCCATGGAGGTGACAAAATGGCAAGATGAGAAGGAGGCTATCTGGGGGGGCTCCGTCAGTTAAGCGTCTGACTTCCGCTCATGTCATGATCTCAGGGTTCGTGAGCTTGAGCCCCTGGCCGGGCTCTGTGCTGACAGCGCAGAGCCTGCTTCCGATCCCCTGTCCCCTCCACCCTCTCTGCTCCTCCCCCACTCACTCTCTCTCTCTCTCTCAAAATAAATAAACATTTAAAAAAGAAGAAGGAGGAGGAAGAGGCTGTCTGGCTCCCCGGATGAGATGAGGGAAGGCCAGGAAAAGGCCCAGCAGGACAAAGCCGGTGTTAAAATCTTGGCTCCAATTGTCTCCGTGGGCCAGGCTCTCTCTGAGCCTCAGTGTCTCCTATGTGGAAACTAGGAGAAATGCCATCAATGGCGGCACAGACACCATCATGCCTCCCCCCCAGCAGTGATTATGTTAAAACGGCTGAGAAGCTCATCAGGAGAACGGCCTCCTTCTGTGATGCTTAAGATAACATAATGGGAAGCGCATCAGAGCCATAAATCACAGTGCAGATATAATTTATTGTTATTAATATGATCTGCCCTGTCCTTCCCCAGGAGAATGGGCCGGGCGGGAGGGCCTGTGCTCTGTCATCCTGCACTTGAAGACAGGTTGTTTCGTCCCTTCTCTCTTCTCGTTTCTAATCACAATGTTCCAATCCTCCAGCTGAGGTTGAATTCAATTCCCGGCCGGAGCTGGATGCCATATATTACCCCCTGTCCGGGACAGCAGTCTGGCTTCTGTCTCCTGGACACTGTACAGCCGCCTTGTGCCCGTGGTTACTAGGCACCGGGCGCCGGGGCTCTCAGATCCTCAGCCCCGGGGAGCACGCTCAGGGCCCTCGGAGGTGTTCCGATCACCCCACGTCATGGACGAAAAGACTAAGTTTCGAGCAATGTAGGCTGATTGCATCCCAAGGTCGCCTTGCTCCAAATCAGCTCGCTCTTCTGCCCCCTGAGCACTGAGCGTCATTCCACTGGGTCTTTGGACGGCTCCGTCAGGCAGACCCTGGGGGTTACTAGAAGGCTCAACAGCTGGGGGGAGGGCCTCGAAGGAGCGTGTCTTGGCATCTCTGGTTCAGTTAAGCACCGGCCAAGCCTCACTGATTTCAACCAACACGCAAGAGGGAGAAGAGGAAGGAGGAGAGCGAGAGGGAGGGGGCAGCCTGCAGTTAGAGTGTCTCTATCTGCCCATCAGAATGTTTCCTGGGGGTTTGGCCTGGAATTCAGGCCTGTGGGAGTCCTGCCAATGAATCCAGGGCCCTGGTTCCCTTTGATCTTCTCCATGGACCGTCCCTCCCCTGACGCAATCCAGCCCCGCAGCCCTGATGCCTCATCTGCGATATCCCAGCAGCGTCTGAGTGAGCCCGGGGGGGGGGCTAGCGGGGGGCTTTGGAGGCCTGGTGACACTGGCAGGGAGTCCCATGTTCCGGGGGAGGAAGAAAGAGTCAATATCCCTGTTTCCAGCATCACATCTGCCCACTCGTTCCCCATTTCTCGCTCTTGTGAGACGGCGTCTTTGTTTTTCCGTTTCTCTTTGCACGTGTGGTCTGGTATGTACGTCGGACCCGCTCCCGTTCCCTCCCTCTCTGTTTCTGACTCTTTCCCTCATTTCCCGGCCTCTCCCTCTCTCCTCTGCAGTCTCTGCTGTCCCAGACTCTTAACCTCTGGCTTCTTCTCTCCTCTCTGTCCAGCTCGCAGTAGCTTTCTGTCCCTCTCTCTCTGCCTCACTCCCTGTTTCTCTCCTTCCTTCCTTTCTCTGTCTCCTTCGGTCTCTCTTTGGGCTCCCCCAACTCCCACCTCTGCCTCTCTTTGTGGTCTGTCTGGTCCCTCCTGTCCCGCAGGAAAGCGAGAACAGCTCGGCAAGGGTGACGGCCGCAGCCTCGAACCTGTGGCTTGGGTTGGTGCGATTCACCCCAACCCAGAGCTCACCCGATGCACACAGGTTCCGGGGACCTTGTCCAAAGCCTCAGCCGTCTGCCCTCTGTCGATGAGAATGCATCGGGCTTACAGAGGACCAAGGTCATTCCCAGTGTCCGAATGCACCACCGGGAGAGAAAACGTCTGATGAGGATTCCGGGGAGGTTTGGTACATGGATGTGAGCACCCTCCCCTGTCCCCAAGAACCTTCCAGACGTGCTCATCAGCTTCCAATTCACTATTCCAACATGGCTGGGGGCTGCGGAGCCCAGGCTTGCAAACTGGCTCTTAAATGATGGTGTTTCCACCGGTGATCACGGCCCAATTAAATGTTCCTTTGGCTAAACCTTAGAGCTCAGCTACACTTTGAAATTTTATGAACCAAACGTACCCACGCATATGGAGGGCCAGGGTCCCCCTGGGATAGCACCCCCCCCAAAAAACACACGTATCTATCAAGTGTCTATCAGGAGCACAGTGATTGCGGAGACATTTCATTAACCTTTCTTTGAGGTTATACTTCCCCGTAGGCCAGTGAACCTTATTTCTCCTATTCTTATCAACTGAGATTCAGATCAGTAATACACTAACTTACCCAAGGGAACGCAACCGGTATGTTGAGCGCCCTACTAAGCGTCCTTTTCACGGGGATGGGAAATTTGCCTGAATTTTGATTCCAGCCCCCATCACATCCCCGTTATCCCTGATTTGCATTAGAACTGACTTTTGCTTCCACGCCAAGCATATCCATTCATTTCCGCTTCCAGAATCCTGTACCCCTGCAGAAACTGAATGTCTCTTCTCTAGAAAACCACTTTTTTTTTTTTCTTTTTGGCTTGGAAATACTGTTTTCTCCTCTATTTAGGGCCAGGAGGCATTCCCGTATAGTTAGCTTTTGGAAGACGAATCTGCCATCTGGGATGGTTTTCTGCCTTGTTAAACTTTTCAGAAACTGTATCACTTTTAAACAGCCTGTGGGGGCTCTCCCCCCCACCCCCTAAACCCCGCTCCAAAAGACCCTCTCGATCAGCCCACACGTCCCCCTCATCCCATCTGTCAGAGGCTGAAGCCAAAACACGTCCCAGGAAAAGCCAGAGAGGAAGAGGCGAGGCAGGCAGAAGGAGATGTCTAATCATCACAGAACCTTTGAAAAGTATCTTGAGCAAATCGAGTTTGTCTAAAATGCATCCAGCATTTAACATTTAATAGGAGCTCATCAACTTAACGCGCCACATGCGCTGGGTAAATGGATCCTTCCCCTTTAAGGGCCTGTTGATGTTCCATGAAGGAGAAAAACAGTTGTTATGATTCAGAATCTCAGGATGAACCCAATTAATCAATGCTGAGATGATTTGAATCATGTGGCAAATGCTTGGTCACCTCTCTGATATCCTATCCCCATCCCTCGGAAGACGCAGACATGATTGATGTCACCTGTGACCACCGCGCCTCCAGGCAAGACCCCCCCAAACCCCGCAGACAGAGAAACAAATTAGATCCAAAGGCCAGGGATCAGTTTCAGAGGGGACAGGCCCCCGGGTGGGGGAGGGGGTGGTCTGGGGCAAGGGGGAGGGGGCGGCGGGAGGGGGCCGCCTGGCCTGTCTGTCACAGGCAGGCAAAAGATAGAGGCCAGACCATATGGAGGCTGGGAGAGAAGGGATACTCAAGGATGGGGTGGGGAGGGCCTCCCCCGAGTCTCAAAGGGCTAGGCTGGCTGGGCCCTGAGCACGCGCGCATCTTTGGGGGCTTTTCTTTTTTAATTTTTTTTTTTTTTAGTGTAAAAATAATTGCTCAGGCTTCCCCTGCCTCTTAGGGTTACCGTCAGACGTGTCTGCCCCGGGCCTCTGGCTGGGAGGAAATGGATCTGGGAGGGAGGGGGTGGGAGAGAGTGTTCATCAGGGGTATTTTGATTGCTTTCAATGTCTCTGCCACCCCCCCCCCCCACACACACACACACTACCACCTTTCCTCTGGAAGCCCCATGACTGCCCACCCTGAGATCAACCCCCTGCCTCCCCAGCTCCACACCACCACCATCACCGCATTTTCTACCAGCCTCCCTTGACCAGGTTCCCCCATCCCACTGGGGACAGAATGGCAGGTGGGGTAGGAGCCTGGTCCCCGTCCCGGTGATGCCTCGGTTTCCCAGAAGCACCCACCGGGATGCTGCTTGCGCTGTCTCTCCCTTCCTCCAAATAGCTTCTGGAGCTTGTCAACAACACAGTGGGCTCCTTCCTGCTTCCTGCTTCCCCTTCTCCTATCTCCTCATTCATTCTTTCTGTCCTTCCCTCTCCTCTTTTGTGTATTTTATCCCTGCCTTCCCCTCCAGCCACCCTTCTTTCCTCCATCCATTCAACCCACACTTCCAGGGTGCCTCAGACACCTGCCTCCAGGGGGATCCAGAAAAGACTAGAAAACCCCACCCCATCCTTGGGAGTTTCCCCTGAATGAGAAAGCTAGTGGCTCCCATTTCCTCGGGTTTGTCACCCACATCCAGGTCTGCGATGCTGCTCAATGGTCAGCGCCCTCCATCCTGTTTTGCGATTTGCTGCCTCAGAGCTTTGGCAAACCCACCAGACCTCCAACTGGGGCGCCCACGGAACCCCGGAGGCTAATCCACCATCACACCCAGTGCCGGGTCCCTCCCCCAGGACGTCTTCCGGAACCACCCAGACATCACCGAGCTGTCCCTCCTCTGGAGTCCTTGGAAATACAAGACTGTGAGCCCCGTGCTTCCTCTGCGCACGCTGTGTCTCCTGCACCCAGCACACAGTAGGTGCTCTCAACATGTGGGGCTACCGAATGAGGAAGGCTGTACTGACCTCATCATTCCACAACGGGCTCGTTTGGAAAAAATAATAATAATAACCCTTTGCCTCTTACCGGAAAGGTTTTCAGATTGTTTACGATGCAGACTGTTAGCCCCCAAAGGGGGCAGATTTGGGAGGGGGCGCTACAATCTGCATTTCAGCAACCCACCCCCACCCCCCGCCCCAGGGGACTCAGATGCACACGCTCCTCAGGCTACTCTTTGAGAAGCTCTACTGTGGGCAACAGGGAGCCACAGAAGGCGTGGGAGTAAGAGTATGACTTTATCAGTACGGGGCTCACAGAGGGCTGCAGTCTGGAAGATGAAGTCTCCCGGGGTGGCAGGAGAGGTGCATTAGTGTGAGGGTAGAAGGTCGAGAACTCTCTTGTGAGCTCAGAGGCTGAGTCTTCTTCAAAGAGGTATCGGGGACTTAGAGCGTGTTTACTTGGGGTGTCTCAGGCAGGCTTTCTGGGCTTCACCACTTCATGCGAGTTGGGGCCGTGAACAATTACAAACTGGCCGAATCACAAGGGTGGAATGTGTGTGGGGAAAGATCGGCCCACTTTCCTTCTTTTATTCCCTCCCCTCTCCATTTCCGAGAGCCCCTTAGCGGGGCCCCCAAACTTCCAATTCCAGCGGCAGCCCCCAGCCCAACCTGCAGGCTCTGGAGGGACCAGACCCCCCCCCCCCCGCCTCTCCCCTCCCAGGGTGCCCACAGCAGCGTCTGGCCACGGACCCTGGGCTCCGGCCGGCGGCATCTGTTTGCAATGTTTGACTCAGTAGTTTTATTTCTGCTCAGCGGTATAATATAAACGATCCTGTTACACGGCAGGCAGGCTGGGCACAGAGCCGGGCCACTCTGCAATCCTGCAGCAGAGCCAAAGCGGAGCTTAAATGAACCGGTGGGCTTGGGCAAGGACGGCCCTTTCTGCGGTCCGGAAATGGCTGCTTTTCTGGAAGGTTCTTCCTGGCCTGGGCCTCTGCTGTGTGAGGCCCGGGGCAGCTCCTGGCCGACCCCTGGAATCTGCACCACCCATGACAGCCATGCGTGTGCGTGCACATGTGCTCGCTCACACACACACACATCTTGTCCATTTCTGGACGCTGCCGAAGTAGATGAGGGCCATTTGCTCCAAGGCTGGATGTTGGGTAAAAGCTTGACTTCTGGAGAGACGGCCTGTCTGGGTGTCGATTCTAGCCATGTGATATGGGGCATGGGCCTTCCTCCCTCCCCCCACTGGCCTCAGTCTCTTCATCTGTACAATGGGATTCAGTCATTCCCCACCCCCACGTTCCAGGACTGTTTTGAGCCTTCAAGAGGCAATCTCGGCAAAGCGCTTAGCGCAGAACCCTGTGTGTGGTGCGCGTGCTCAGTAAACGCTAGCTGTTCTTACAGTCATTGGGATGTTTGAAATGAAATGAAAGAAGAAAGACCAGCTGGTACCGGGAGCAGGTATTGTCATTACCCTCAGCCCGGATTGAAGGAAATGTGCGTCCTGCCCGCACCCGGGCGCCAAAACAAAAGGAGACCGGACCTCTTTGCCGACTCCCCGCATATCCCCTTTGGGGTAGATGCTGGGGTCCCCAACTTAGGGGTGGAGACAGGCAGGCCCCTGTGTCCGACTCCCCAAAAGACACTGATATGGATGCGGACCCAGTCTGAGACTTGATGGACAGGACCCCCGGCCCTCTGCTTTCCCATATCAGTGGTCGAGGGTGAGGAAAGGTCACAGTCTAAATTCGGAGAAGCTGACTGGTGCCAAATTCACCTGCACCGAGATGAACACCTCTCCCATGCCACACATTTCCCAAAGTCAGAGGGGTGGTCCCTGTGTCCTGGGTGCTGAGGGATGGTCCCAGTACCCAACCCTCCCCCACTCTCCCTCCCTGCCCCCCCACCTCTGGTCACGCCATCCACCCTGGTACCCCCACCTCTAGGGGGAGCCTGAGAAAGGCCCCTTCACTTTCTCCCCTTTCTTTCCACCTTGAATGCCCAGCCCAGCTCTCCGAGTGTGGAATGCATGTGTGTCCACACGTGCGTGCTACAGTGAGTGTGTCTGGGGGACGTGCATGAGGGCGTGTGCATCTAGAGGAGGTTGTGTGACCCGGTGCATGCACACACGTGTGCACACACACATCCCTGCAGCTGCACATGGCTTCTCTGTGTCCCCAGTGAGCTGCTGCTAGAAGCCGGCGCATACCCGCCTCCCCCCCGGGCCCACCCAGAGCTGATGGAGCCAATGGTGAAAACTGGGCGTGGGGCGGGCTGGGCTGGCAGGTATCAGAGACCACTCGTAAACGCCACTTCATCTGGAAAGGAAACTAAGCCCGCTACAGACGGTGGCCAAGGGCCCCCTTACACTGGGGCCCGAGAGGCACCTGTCCCTGGACCCAGGACCCATCGAGCCGGGTCTGTCAAGGACCCAGATAATCTCAGATCCCTGCTCTGAAATGAATTTACATTGATTTAGTTTTCTGTCCACCGTCGGCTACAAATCATATTGACTGGTTCTCTGTCTCATCCATCTCTGCCCCTTTACTCTCTAGATCTCTCCCTCTCTGTCTGTGTGTGTCTCTCTCTAGGTCGGTCTGTTTTTCTCTGTCTCCATATTAATTCTGGGTCTTTTATTTTTCCTGCGGTTTTCTTTCTCTCCCCCTCCCACGGTTCTGCGGCCCTCTCTGTCTCTCTGGGTCTATTTCCCTGTCCCTCCTTCTCCGCAGACTTCGCGTCTCTCTTTTCGATCTCTCTGTGTGCCGTTTCTTCCTTCTGTCCCTGTGTCTCTCCCTCCAACCGCCGACCTCCAAAGCCGCCTCCGTCTCTCCTTTCTGCTGTTCTTCTCTCTCCATCTCACTATGTCTATCTCCCAACCTCTGTCTGGGTCTCCCCAGTGCGCGTCTGTCTCTCGGGATCTCCCTCCCCGCCCCTCCAATGCGTCCTGGCAGCGGGCCCCAAGCCTGGGCCTGGGGATCGTCACTCAGCAGCCCTGCCTGATCCAGCGCAAGCCCCTTTGTTCGCAGCTCCCTCCCCTGCGCCGCCCTCCCTCCTGGACTTGCTTTCTCTTCCTCCTTCCCAGGCCTGAGAGCCAGGCACGTCTGTCCCGCCCATAACGCCCATAACGTGGAAAAATGTGCACCCGCCCCGGGCGCGCGGGCATAGGGAGGCTGAGGCTGAATGTCAAAGCTGGACCACCTCCACGCAACCCCCTGGGCCATTAGGCAGCCTGCAGTGTGGGTAAGGTCAAGTTCAAGGCCCTCGGAGGCCCCTCTCTGGCTCTGTAACACCCAGCAAAACCTTGGATCTCAAAGCACTTGTTCTGCGAGGGCTCCGCAAGACGAGCAAATGTTTCTACCACATTTTAACTTGATAAGGGAGTGAAGTCTTGGGATACAGGTAGTCCGCGACGCCAAAGATCACGTGATCACAACTGAGCCAATGGTCCCTGAAATTCCCTTTGATGGATGAGTGCCTTGGATTACAAGCCCGTTTCTAGAACGAATTATGCTCGCAAACCGAAGTTTTACTCAATGCTAAGGGCCTCACCCCATTCTAAATGGAGGGACCAGGGTTTATACAGCCATCTGTCCCTTGGCCCCCTGCCCCCGGCCACGTGCCCAGCTCCCTCCCAGTGTGGCTGATGCCTTGACTGAAATCCACACTTAGGTCTCCTGAGGGGCTCCTCCCAGCTGGGGCCTTCAGGTCACTTCCATCTGCTGCCGTGGGCACCAGCCCCTTCCGGGCATCCTTCGCCCACCCTTCCATTTCCCAGAGCAGATGAGGTAAGGCTGGAATTTCTGTAAGGGAAAGTTCTGTTCCCGCATGGAGTCAGTCGCAACAAATCAGCCCCAGGACATTCATCTACACGTTTCTGAAGCGAATGATCACAGCATAGGTAGCATCTGTCCCGGCAGAACAAGGCCTTCCTGGGACTCTGGCTTTGGGGATCTGTGATCGGGTCAAGGGTGATACAGCTCCATGCTAGATTTAGGATGAGGAGCTGCAGTACTATACACTGGCACGTAGCAGGGGCTAAAGAAGGTGTAGCCATTAAGTTACAGCAGTAAGAGGGCTGTCTGGAGGACTCAGTCGGTTAAGCGTCCAACTTCGGCTCAGGTCATGATCTCAAGGTCTGTGGGTTCAAGCCCCGCGTCGGGCTCTGTGCTGACAGCTCAGAGCCTGGAGCCTCTTTGGATTCTCTGTCTCCCTCTCTCTCTCTTCCCCCCTCCCTGGCTCACACTCTGTCTCTCTCTCTCAAAAATAAACATTAAAAAAATCACAGCACTGGGGCGCCTGAGTGGCTTAGTCGGTTAAGCATCCGACTCTCGCTTAGGTCATGATCTCGCGGTTCGTGGGTTCGAGCCCCGCGTCGGGCTCTGTGCTGACTGCCAGCTCAGAGCCTGGAGCCTATTTCAGAGTCTGTATCTCCCTCCCTCTCTGACCCTCCCCTGCTCACGCTGTCTCTCTCTCTCTCTCTCTCCTAGAAATAAATTAAAAAAAAAAAAAAAATCACAGCACTGATAATAATAATGAAGAAGAAAAAGGAGCCGGAGGGGAAAAATGAAGAAGAAGGAGAAAAAGAAAGTGAAGATGAGAAAGAAGGAGGAGGGGAGAGAAGGAGATGGGGAGGAGGAGGAGGAGGGTGGGGTGAGCCACATCTATGAGCATATAAGATCAGTACTGCTCTGAGTGAATATTTATGCAGGCATCAGCCCGCAATCTCCCAGGCCAAGCCCTTCACCCTCTAGCCCCCCACCCTCGGCTCAGCGGCCCCATGAGAAAGAGGCCTGGAAGAATCCCAGTGATATGGTTATAACCTACTTTTTTTTTTTTTTTTTTGAGAGAAAGGAGGGGCGCAAGTCAGCAAGGGGCAAAGAAAGGAGGAGAGAGGGAGAGAGAAGCAGGGCTCACCCGAGGCGGGACTCGAGCTCACCCGATGTGGGACTCAAACTCACTGTGAGATCGTGACCTGAGCCACAGATGCCTAACTCCCTAGCCACTCGGGTGCCCTATGACCTACTTCTTACGTGGAAGCCCCAGAAAGTCCGTCCTTGGGCTGGGGCCAAGAGGCCTTGGGGGTGCCTGCGAAAAAACATCTCATTTTTTTTAAGTTTCTTTATTTATTACAGAGACACAGAGACAGCACGCATGGGGGAGGGGCAGAGAGACGGAGAATCCCAAGCAGGCTCCACACGATCAGCGCAGAGCCCAACTCGGGGCTCGAACTAACAAAACCGTGAAATTATGACCTGAGTTGAAACCGAGTCTGACGCTTACCCCACCGAACCCTCCAGGCACCCCAGAATGACCGTCTCTTCTGCAATCCGTTGGGCCTCCACTGCCCCCCACCCTCCAGAAGTCTGGGAACCTTGATTTCACAGAACCACGGGTGTGGGGGCGGGTCCTGCTGTGCTCTGGATCTTCTTTTTGGCCCATGGCCTCATGAGCTTCTCAGAACATCACTGAGTGCCTTAGTAATTAAACAATCCAACCCCCTGTACCGCCACGATTTTGCAGTTGGAGAAACTAAGGCCCAGAGAGGTGCCTGGCTTGCAGTAAGTCACACCATGATTGGAGGAGAGAAGGAAAACCAAGGTCTGTCTCAGGCCCCTCCCCGGCTTCTTCCCTCAAAGGTGTGGCCGGTCCCCTGGCCCAGGAGAGCGATGGTGAGGGGCAGTCCATTTGGGTTCTACTTTTGTCTCCCCTCCTAACTTGACATGGACTGCACGTCATGCTCCGCCCTCCCCAGGCCTCAGTTTCCCCATTTGGAAGACAGCTAGAATGCCTGCCCTGAGGTCCTCTCATGCTGTTTTGCAGCCAGTTATCAGAGGCCGTCAGAAGTGACTGCCACCAGAATGTGCCAGAAGTGAGCGCCCACTGAGGGCCCCCCAGAAAAGTTCTGTACCCCCTACTTTACTGGCTCTGTGACTCTAACAAATGTCTTAACCTCTCTGTGTCCCTTAAAGGAACTAACTCTACATCCCTATCTATAGGGCCATTCATGTACAAGAACTATGTATCATGGGTAGTATAGTAAGTGTTAAATGCTGGCTGCTATTATTTTTTTTTTTAATTTTTAAGTTTATTTGAGAAAGAAAGAAAGCACTGGTGGGGGAAGGGGAGAGAGAGAGGAGGAGAGAGAGAATCCCACTGTCAGCACAGAGCCCAATGCGGAGCTCGAATTCAGGAAAGCAGAGAGCACGACCTGAGTCGAAGCTGGATGCTTAACGGACTGAGCCCCCCAGGCGCACCTATTATTTATATTCTCATTAGCAACACTGGATCTGTTTCCCCCTCTTCCAAGTTCAAGGCCTCCCTCCCAGATCTGCTCTCAATCTCTGCTCCTCTGCTCCGCAGCCAGCTCAGCCCTCAGACTAAGGGGAGGTAGGGTCGGTCCGGGGACAGAGGGTGGACAGCGCTTAGCTTGCAGACTGGTGGCCCTGGCTAGCTGCCCAGAGCCAAGGCTATGCACCCCAGTGGTGGCGGCCTTTGAAGCCACCGCCTTACGTAACTCCTTGCTGCCCCCCCATCTTCCTGTTTGTCCCGAGTGACCCTGGGGAAGAAAACACAGCCTAGGGTCAGTAAGCCTGCGATGTCTGTCACAGGACTCAGAATAATGTTGGGAAAAGTTCTCCAAAGCCATGAAGAGTGGCAGGTACGGTGCCTGTGCCCGAGTTCAAATCCTGACACCCGCGCTTCCTTGCTGTGTGAACTTGGGCAGGCGACAGCTTCCCTGTGCCTTGATTTTCCTCTCCTTCGTGTGGAAAGTACATCACTCATAAAAGTACTATACAAGGTTATTCGTGGAAAAGTAACCGAGTAGAAGGCTTACAACAGCAGCCGGCACATAATAGCTGCTTAGCAAAGGTGGCTGTCATAAGAATTTAATGATGTTACATTAAGTCATAACTAATAATTATTGTCAGAAAAGGATTTGCTCCGAATTAGATGTGAATTCCAACAAGGTGGCTGAGAAACTGATCTCATGGGTCAGCCTCAGTTTCCCTCGCTTGAAAAATGACCATAAAACCTCCCTAGCCAGGAAAATGGCTGAAAATTGAATGAGGAAATTCACAGAAAACGCAGAGTGGACACTTGGCTGACTTCAGATGAGCCCCAATCCCTTTCCGTCTCCACTACCTTTTGAAAGATTTCCAATACGGGTCAGGGGGCGCGCGCGCGCGCACACACACACACACACACACACACACACAAACAAACTGTGCAAAGGGGCCATGGAGGGAGACTACTATTCGGATGTTTCACCTCTCCTCCCCCAATTCGCCCTCGAAACTGTCTGAAGGCGTCTGCTGAAAAGCTCCGATCCACCGGAACCGCCCCCGCCTCCCCTCGCGGGTGTAGACCGAGATTCGCGGGGACAGGAGAGAGGAAGAACGTTTGCGCAGCCTTCAAACGACTTGGCAGGCCACAAGAGGGAAAAGGCCGCTCCGGGAAGAGTTCAAATTGAAATTACACGGAGGGAAGAACGTGCAGATCAGCTCTGAAGCTCATAAAAAAAAAAAAAAGAAAGAAAGAAAGCGAGGTGACTGAGAAGAACAAACACGCCTCCAGAAGGAAAATGGAAAAGTTCGTAAAACGCGCTCTTCAAAGCCAGCCCGGGCTGCGGGGGAGGGGCCGGGCAGTGGCCGCGGGGCAAGGCCGCGGCCCCCCGGGCTGTTCCCATTCGGGGTCGGGAAGGGAGAGACTCATCAGGGCTCCAGCCCCTCCGCCCGGGAGGTGAGCGCACCCCGCCCCCTCCTCCGACGCGCTTCCTCCCGGGAAACCGAGGGGCCGGGAGAGCGGTCCAGACGCGGGGCCTGGGGGCTGGGGAGGACCTCACCCACTGGAATGTCCCGGGCATGGCCCTAGTAAAAGCTGAGTCCTGAAAGGTAGGCAGAAGCTAGGCCACTGGCTCATTGGATCCTTCCCTGGAGGTCTGACATTGTTTGCATTTTACGCAAAAAAAAAAAAAAAAAAAAAAAAAAACCCACCACTTGGAAAGCCCACGGAACCCTCCACGGTAGGATCGAGCTCTCCTGCCGCCGATTCGCTCCACGCCACGATTGCCTCCACTTGGGGGGAAGGCCGAGGTCGCCAGAGCCCCACGCGGTGCGCGGCGCGCCCTGCGCTCGGGTACTGACCCCCCCGCCCCGCGCCCCCTCGAGGTCCAAGGCGACCGGCCCTTGCTCCCAGGTCAGCCCCCAGGCTCAGCAGTTCGTTAGCGTTACAGACACAGACACTCATCACTCCGGACGCTTTGCAGAATAGCCTGGACGTGAACCCCATGGCCAATGTCACCCCAAGTGGACAATTCTCTTAAAAGACGGCCCCGGCTCCCCAATCCCCGCAGCCCCGAGCCAGCGTGCGCCCGCACCTACCTGGCTCGCTCGGGCTTCGGCGTCCCCCCAAAAGAGGAACTCGCCAGGAGCTGCTGACCTGAGTGACGCGGGAAACCGGTCCTGACGCGGGACTCTGCAGCTTCCTGGGAGATTCTCCAAGCCTCTGGCCTCATTCGAGCCGCAGTGATCCCCCAAGATGGGGGAGATAGAGGCTCACAAAAGTTAGGGTGCCCTCAAAGGCGGGCTGCCTGGAAGAGCTGGAGCTGGGCTGGACTGGGGGGTTACAGGCTTCAGATGGGGTGGGGGCGTCCTGAGGCGCCTCCCTGACCTTGAATTGGGTCATGCCCAGTGGTTCATCCAGCTGAGACACGCCCCGCTGACCCAGGAGGCCCAGTCCCGGAGAGGACTGCCGATCACCCTCACCCTCATAGTCACGGGGGATTGGGGTGAGTTCTCCCACCTGCGCCCCATGCTCTCTCCTCCCTGCCCTCTCTGAGCTTCTTAGAATTTCTTGGCCCAAACCTTGAAACTAACAGGGAAATTCAAACCTCCCTCCAAAGCTCATGCCTATATCCATTGGTTCCCACCTGAACCAGCATTACAGTCACCTGTAAGGCCTGTAGGAACCAGATTGCCGGGCCCCACCCCCAGAGATCCATTCAATGGGCCTGAGGTGGGGCCAGAGAATTTGCATTTCTAACAGGTTACCCGGCGGCACCGCCCATGCACTTTGCCTGGTGCTGCAGATTCCTGAAAACATTTTGAGAACCAGCATCTATCTGCTGGGTTGATGCTAAATTCCTCGATTCCCAACGTCTACATATCTTGCTTCCGCCCAGACTAAAAGCCCCTTCCGTGCAAGGATGCCAGCCTTCTCTGTATCCCTCCTCTTCCCCGCACCTACCACAAGGCTCTGCATATACTAAGTGCCTCCTGAGTATCTGGGCTTAATCATGAATGCTAAATATGTCACCCGTTACAGACGTTTAGTGTCTGCCTCACGCTTTTCTGAGGGCATTCCAAGTAGCAGTTTGTTTAATACGAGCTTGGACAAATGCCCCAACAGAGCGTCAGGATGGGGATGCCAGGCACGGAGAGGCAGAGAGAGACCAGACTCAGGGAAAGTCTTGGTGGGGAAGCCAAGAGCTGCCCAGTACTGGCAACCACTGTCTTCACTAATCTGGGGGTGACCATCTTAAAGGGACAGTCAGGGGAGGCTGGGCTCTGCCGGCAGGCAATAGTAGAAAAGAGACCTGAACCTCTAGGATTCCCCACAATCTGGAATATGCAACCCTTGCACCTGCTTGGGCCAGCCCATCTGTGCATCCCGAGGCTGGGAGAGACCCAGCACCCCCAGAGCCACACTTTCTGCACTGGAGTTGCCCAGAACCTTTCTGAAAGTTCCAGAAGCCTGCCGTGGAACTTCAGATTCCAGAAGATTCCACAATTTGGGTCAAGAGGGATACCCTTGGGTATGGGGTGGAGAATCTTCCGAGTGGAGCCATGGTGACATCTGGAAACTGTCACCCAGGTAACACAGGATGAGGGAAAGAGGGGGCCTTGGAGAGCTGAGGATGCCCCCATGTTAACACCTCCAGGTGGTGGCGGGGCCAAGCTTCTGTGTGCAAACTGTATTTTGTCCCTGAGTTCTGCACACAGCTTGGCGTTCCTGGGCCATGTCGTAAAAAGATTTACAAGACTATGTTAAACTGGCAGTAAAAACAATTAACTTTAATGGTACCTCGGGTGGGTGGCTGGGTGGGTCAGAGGGAGGGCCCCGGGCTTCCTCCTCTCCTAACCAGGAAGCCAGGTAAGAGAGGAGACCTGCTGTCAGGCAAGCCTTTGCGTTCAGAGGTTCAAGGTTAAATCCAGAAGAGGGCTGAGTACAGGCGCAACAGGGGAAGAGGTCAAGTCCTGCTTGATGACCTTGTAGAAGAAGCCAATTTGCCACTCAGAGACTCGCTCTTCTCATCTATTAAGTGGAAATCTATTAAATGGGAAAGTGTAAAAACAAAACTATTAAAATGGGAATTCATTAAAAAAAATCTCCTTCTCAGGGTTGTGACGATTGCAGATGATAGCTATTTTGTAAGCCTGGTTGGTAGGTAGGTAGATTGTAGATGGATACACATTTATGAAGCATGTTTGTCTAAAAACAAATATTTGTTAGTTTCCGGAGGACTCGGGCTCCCAGGTGTCAAATGAAATGGAAACACCTGGCTGTTGTGGAGGCTGAAGCCCGCTTGTTGTGAACCCTGATTAAGCCAGCATCACTTACATGTAGGTTTCCTGCTGAAATTGACCTCCTTGTCCAGTCAGTGACCCTGGAAGTGACCCCATGCTCAAGCAGCCTGGAGCCCCAGGCTTTGAAACTGACCTGGATTTGGGGAGAACTGGCAAGGAAATGAGAGTGGCCAGGGGGGTGGGGACAGGGCCTCTGCTCCCATGTGACCTGGGCCAGTCCGGAAAACCCTAATTCTGTAGGTCCCTCTGACCTGGAGACAATTAACCATCCATTTCTGGGAAACCTGTGTGTGTGTGTGTGTGTGTGTGTGTGTGTGTGTGTGTGTGTGTGTGTCGCCCTCTCGGCCAACCAGGACTAGAGAGAGATGCCCCTGCCTGGGGACTGCCCGCAGGACGAAACCACCCCTTGACCTGTTTCTCTGCCTTGGGCAGTTGGCGGGGAAACAGGAGGCGGAAACTGTCCTCACAGCTCCATTTCCCTCCCCCAGGGACCATCCCTCCCAGGGAGGCTGTTCCTGCCTGAGGTCCACACTCCTTGCTAGGACCTCTTCAGACAACCGACTGTGCGGCCCCTGGCTCTGCCCCTCGCTAGGCTAGCCACCCACGGGCACGTCCCCAGACAGCCTGAGCCCTGGAAGGGAGCCAGCGCCATCAGGCTGAAGGAATCCACCCCACACCAGAGTATGCATCTCTGGGCACCTGCATCAGTTCGGTGCCCAATCCTGTTTATTCTACATCCACACCCCCGTATGGTGGGTGTTTCCCTGTTCATTTGAACAAAGGTTCAAAAACCCCCCATGATGATCCAAGATAAGGTGGCGTGATGGATACTTTTTTGACGGGCTAAGAGAAGCCCAGATGGTTGGGAAGACAGGATTTCTTGGTGTATCTGGGAGGGTGTTTCCAGAAGAGGTGAGCAGTTGAGCCAGAGGACTGTGGAGGTATTTCAGTCAACTGTCCCCGCTCAGCCCAGCCTGTGAGCCATCCAGCCAAGGGCCAGACACGTGAATGAGCCAGCCAACTGGTCAAGTCCCTCGGGCCACTCAGATCTCCCAGGCCAAGGTCTCAGACATCATGGAGCAGAGGCAGCCTATCCCTTCTATGCCCTATTCGAATTCCTGACCCATGGAATTCATGAGTCAATCCGTTGTCTTGAGGCCGCTAAGTCCAAGGTGATTTGTCACGGAGCATCAGGTAATGAACACATTGACCTGCCACCGATCTGAGCCTCGCTTTCCCCATCTGCAACATGTGGACAAGAACACCTTCCAAGGGGATCCTAGAGGTGCATGTGCTTGTACAGATAGCAAATGACCCAGGCACGAAGGCCCCACTGGATTCAAGAGGTTAGGCCACCCCGTGAGGCTCTCAGAGAGCTGGGCACCCCGAGATTCTCACCCCCCGTACCACCTCCCCCATCTCACTGCAGCCAGAGAAACCCAACCAACCCCGCATCTAGACCTCGCGTCCAAAAGGAAACCCCACACACTGCACTCTGCCCGCCACTGCCCATTTCCCTTTGCATTCCCATCGAGGAATTCGTTGCCAGACAGCAAGGCTGCCAACAGCCGAAATAAATCACAACTGGGAAGTACATGAACATTATCCAAAGAGGAACAGCTTAGCAAACATTTCTCCCCCTTCCAAACCAATAACAGTTCAATTATTTGGCTGTCCCTGTAAATGATGAGGCACCATGTGGCGTTCCTGGATGGGAGGGGTGAAAGCTTTGGGAAAGGACGGGAAAACCAGCCAGGCGGACACACTGAGAATCACAGAACGGTAAAAAAAAAAAAAAAAAAAAAATGGGGGTGCCTCTCTCCGAAAATGGGGGAAGGAACAGTGCCGACCAACCTCATGGTCATTGGCGTAACACTTGGTTACACGACGCTCATACATCCATGATTGTGTTGACCCTCAGAGAAAGCCAGAGGTGTCGTCCGAGGTGATGTCCTCCACCCCCACGGAACAGGGACAGGAAGTGGGGCTCAGAAAAGCATTCAGGAGGCACCCGGGTTGCTCAGTTGCTTGAATGTCTGACTCTGGCTCAGGTCATGCTCTCAGGGTTCGTGAGTTTGAGCCCCACATCGGGCTCACTTCTGTCAGCCTCTCCGTGCAGAGCAGGCTTCAGACCCTCTGCTCCCCTGTCTCGGCCCCTCCCCCACTTAGGCTCTCCCCCACCCTGAAAAAAAATTTAAAAGAAGAAAGAAAGGAAGGAAGCAAAGCACTTGGGTGTAACAGGAAGGGCACCCAGTCTGGAGGGAGAAAAAGCTGATCTGTACACACATTCCATGACTGATTTGAAAGCCAGTGATGAGGGCGCCTGGGTGGCTCTGTCAGTTAAACATCCGACTTTGGCTCAGGTGATGATCTCACGGTTTGTGGGTTCGAGCCCCAAATCAGGCTCTGTGCTGACAGCTCAGAACCAGAGACTGCTTCGGATTCTGTGTCTCCCTATCTTGCTGACCCTCCCTGGTCACGCTGTCTCTCTCTCTCTCTCAGAAATGAATAAAACATTAAAAAAAAAAAAATGAAAGCCAGTGATGTACCGGCCACAAGGCAGGGATCTGGGGATACATCACTGAACAAGATACACAAAAATGCCCGTGGAGCTTAAATTTTAATTTGGAGAGAAATGTAATTTTTAAAATAAACCTAGGACGTAAAGGTGTTAAATGGGTCCGTCCAGGGCACAAAGGGGCATGAGACAAACAAAAGCGAGGCGGGAAGGAGGGGAGGGAGGGAGACAGCAAAAACCCCAGCATAGGAACAAAGGCTAGAAAAGAATCCATCCCGCAGCAGCGTGGGGGAAGGGCGCCCCTGGCAGGGGGGAAACAGCCGCATCAAGGGGCAGAGGTGGGGGGTGCCTGCGGGTTCTAGGATCCACCAAGAGATCAGCGGAGGGGAAGGGGACAGGGAGTAGTAGATGAGGAAGTCAGAGAGGTAACGAGGGAGGTGGGGGGGCCAGTCGGGCCAACGTGAGGACTTCAGCGTTTACCATCAATGAGACGGGAGCCATGCAGGTTTCAAGCAGAGGAGGGGCGTCTGGGGGCTCCGTCAGTCGGTTGATCTCATGGTGGTTCGTGAGTTCGAGACCCGCGTCAGGCTCTCTGCTGTCAGTGCAGAGCCCGCTCTGGATCATCTGCCCCGTCTCTCTCTGCATCTCTCCCTGCTTCCGCTGTCTGTCAAAAATAAATAGGTATTTTTAAAACTAAAAGCTAAAGCAGAAGAGGAACATGATCTGCCTTGGGCTTTCAGAGGCTCTCTCTAGTCCCTCCAGTTTTCCAGAGCAGCCTAAGGCAAGGAGACCGGCTAAGAACCACCCACGTGAGGATGACGGTGACTTAAACCTGAGTGGCACAAGTAGATGTGGGAAGAAGTGGCTGGATTATAAATGCGTCTTTTAACATTTATTTATTTTTGAGAGGCGGGGAGGGCCAGAGAGGGAGGGAGACACAGAATCCAAAGCAGGCTCCAGGCTCCGAGCTGTCAGCACAGAGCCGGATGCGGGGCTCGAACCCATGGACTGTGAGATCAGGACCTGAGCCGAAGTCGGACACCTCACCGGCTGACCGACCCTGGTGCCCCTAAATGAATTTTTGAAGATAGGTCCAGTAGCATCTCTGCTGGCTATATCCCAGCACCTTGAACAGCACCTGGCACCTGGGAGGTGATCAATAAGTGCATGTGGAAAGAATAAAGTGGGCCGTAGGAGGTCTTTTCACGAAGCTGAGCTCAAAAGCTGAGGGTTGGAAGATGGGTAGGAGACAAGTAAAGAAAGGGATAGCAGTGGGGCGCCTGGGTGGCTCAGTCAATTAAGCATCCTAAGGGATCTCGGCTCAGGTCATGATCTCACGGTTCGTGAGTTCAAGCCCCACATCAGGCTCTCTGCTGTCAGCACAGAGCCTGCTTCAGATCCTCTGTCCCCCTCTCTCTCTGCCCCTCCCCTGCTCCCACATGCTCACTCTTTTTCTCTCAAAAATAAATAAACATTAAAAAAAAAAAGAAAGCAAGGCCAGGCTAGCGGATCTAGTGGAGGGCAGCCCAGTGATTGCTGCCTTCTGGTTGTCGGCCACATCCTTGTGTAGCCTCCTCCCACATCAGACAGGACCTGCTCCCATTACTAATGAGAAACTGCAGAGAGGATGCAGTGTGGCTTCCCAAACTAGCACATAAAAGATATCGTGGCTTCTATCTTCTTCATCTTGAATCTCTCGTTCAGGCGGAGGTGAGAGAGACCTCTATGGGTGGACGGGGGTGGGGGGAGACTGAGGCCTCCAGCTGATAACCAGCCCCTGTATGCATTTACACCAGTGTGAACGAGCCATCCCATAATTGTAGCTTCGAGCCTGCCGATGATGCCAACTCCAGCCAACCTACCACCGCACCTGCACGAGACCTTGGGC
Source organism: Hyaena hyaena (assembly GCF_003009895.1). NCBI lineage: Eukaryota > Metazoa > Chordata > Mammalia > Carnivora > Hyaenidae > Hyaena > Hyaena hyaena. Next base: position 8,116,009 of record NW_024080632.1, on the reverse strand, counting down.
CAGATCTGTCCAGCCAAGCCACGCCGATTCCTGACCCATAGACTCATGTGAGATCATAAAGCCTTAGTTGTTTTCAGCCTTATGGCAGAGATGATTTGTTATGCAGCAGTAGCTAACTGATACAGTGCCCAAAGTTAAGGAAAAGAGGGGAAAAAAAACCCCAGGGTGTCTTAACTTACACGTGTAGGAAAGAGAAGCAGGAAGAAAGGATTAAGGAGGGGCCCACCAGAGGCAAACCTGTGGAAAGCCTTGTGGGCCACGTGAAGGAGCTTGGATTTTACTTTAAGTGCACGGGGAAGCAAGAGGTTTTCATAGGGGAATAGCATGACCTACATTTACAGTCTCGAGAACTTCCAAAAATTGATAGGAGAGGAGTAGAAGGAGAGATCAACTGACAGGAGAGAAAATTGTTGGAGAGGAGCAGGAAATCACAGGGACGCCTCAGCCTCCGGGTAGGCCACGCGGGGGGCTGTCCAGCTGGAAAGAAGCAGGCAGACCGGGGGCAGAGTTTGAAGCTGAATCAGATGAGAGTTTGGGTTTACAGCACACGCAGCAGGCGAGAGGCAGCAGCCACCGTGTGGGGCCCGGGCTCTCCGCAGGAAGTGAGGTCCTTCCCTGAAAATTGTCACGCTAGAGAAAGAAGTCGCCAAAACGGACCGCCAAGGATTTTGCCATGACCTCTGAAATCCCAGCTCCCGTGGAGAGGCTGGTGAGCCGCGGGATGAACTTCTAAGCCCAGGACAGGAGACGAGGCGGGAACTAACAGCAAATAGCTGTCACAGAAAGTCGTAGAACCATGGGGTGGGGGGCATCTAATAGGAACACACTAATGAGAAGAGGACTGGAAAATGCCAGTGTAGGGGAGATTCAGGAGGCCACGGGGTATCCAAAAGACACAGAGGAGGGAGGAAAGAAGGACATGCATGCGGGGTCCCCAAGGCTGCCTCGCAAGGAGCACAGGGGAATTGGGGCGGCTGATGGAAACAGAAACCCTGATTCTTTGTTAGTGACGTGACTGTTTGAATTTATCAAACTCGTAGAAACATACACACAAAAAAGATGAATTTTACTGTATATAAAATTATCCCTCCAGAAGCACCTGGGTAGCTGAGTCAGTGGAGTGTCCACATTTTTTTTAATTTCTTTTAAGGTTTGTTTCTTTTTGAGAGAGAGAGAGAGAGACAGAGTGCAAGCGGGGGAGGGGCAGAGAGCGAAGGAGACAGAATAGGAAGCAGGCTCCAGGCTCTGAGCTGTGAGCACAGAGCCCAATGCGGGGCTCGAACCCACAAACCGTGAAATCATGACCTGAGCTGAAGTCGGATGCCCAACCGACTGAGTCACCCCGGCGCTCCTTTGAGTGTCTGTCTCTTGATCTTGGCTCGAGTCATAATCTCACAGCTTGTGTGTTCGAGCCCCACATGGAGCTCTTCACTGACAGCTTGCTTGGGATTCTCTCTCTCTGCCCCTCCCCACTCACTCACCCTCGTTCTCTCTCTCTCAAAATAAATAAATAAACATATTTTAAAAATGTCTTAATAAAATTATCCCTCCATTAAAAAAAAAAAAAACAGTGCCTCAAGAGCAAAGGTTAAGCAAAAGACATCACCAGAAGCCCCATTCCACGAGGTACCAGCTGAATGACCTTGAGCAAGCTCATCTCTGGACCTCAGTCTCTGCATCTGTACAACGGGCATCTGAGCTGCTTGTGAAGATACAGAGACTTGTGCGTGTCAAGCACTTCTCAGGGCACCTGGCTTAGGTGAGTGCCCTGCAAATCTCAATTCCTCCTTCCCGTCCACTCCTGAAAAAACAAAGTCCATCGGGTACCCTCCGGCCATCGAATCTGTATTCCAGTCGTCGGAATTAACAGACTATGGAGCAGTCAACGAGGCCAACCGCAGCCGCCGCACAGCGTGCCTTCTGAGCGCCCGGCTCTGCGCCAGCCTCGTTTCGTGCACTGCCTCGTTCACCTTCCCCATCATGCTGTGAGGCGGGTCATTCCCGTCACCACGCCAACCTCAGAGCTCTCCACTCTCGGATTCCCGTGACGTCACAAAGCCAGCCTCAGCTGTCTGAGGGATCTCCTGGTCGCAGATACAGCGAGTCCTGTCCCTTGGATGGAGCCTGGGAAACTGTCGGAGCTGGGGCTCCTCGGACTCTCACTCTGGTGTCCCCTGCTGAGCTCCTCAGTCCTGCACAAGGCAGGAGAGCACAGCGGTCAAGAGCATGGCATCTTAGGGGCGCCTGGGTGGCTCAGTCAAACATCTGACTCTTGATTTCAGCTCAGGTCACGATCTCACAGTTGGTGAGTTCGAGCCCCACACCGGGCTCTGCTGACAGTATGGAGCCTGCTTGGGATTCTCTGTCTCCCTCTCCCTCTGTCCCTCCCATGCTCACTCTCTCTCTCGCAAAATAAATAAAGAAACATTAAAGAGCAAGAAGGAGAAGGAGAAGGAGCATAGCATCCAGAACCACCAGTCTGCCTGGGTTCGAAGCCCGGCTTTGCCATTTATTAGCATGTACGACTCCAGGAAAGTTACAGAATGTCTCAATGCCTCATTTTCCCCATCCGAAAAGTGGGGATCATGACCACCCCTCCCTAACAGGGCTGACCTAAGGATAAAGCTATTCGTATTTATAAGATGCTTAGGCCCTTACAGCCACGGCTAGGAGGGGGGCCTGCCTGCTTCTCCCATGATGAGATCCTCTGCGGAACTCATGATCTGGGGAAGAGGCGAAGACAGAAGAAGAAGGTGAACTTTTACAGGGCAAGAAACACGGGCCATACTCCGCACGCAGCCTGCACACGGCAGTGAAGAGCAGGGACACTTGCGGCCTGAAAAATAGCCTGTGGGAAGGCAAGAGGGACCCTGTTCCAGACCTGAGCGTGGCGTCCGCAGGGTTCTTCCCATGCGCCGTCTCTCTTGGACATTTGTCACTGCGGTTCGCACGGTGAGAGGCCGGAGGTCCCCGTGCCTCTGTCCTCGACAGGCAGCGCCGGACAGGCCTCGAAGGGAATCGCTCTTTGTGTAGATGGGACCTGATCGACTATCAGCGACTTCATGAGGTTCAACCTCATATAATTTGGGAACAAAAGCAAAACAAACAAAAAATAACTCTTAAGTATGTTTGTTATGTTATGGTCTGAAATGCATCCAACTCCCCTAAATTCCTGTGTGGAAGCCCAGACGCCCCAGAATGTGGCTGTATTTGGACACAAGGTCTTTATTGATTTATTTGTGCTTATTGAGAGAGAGAGAGAGAGAGAGAGAGACAGAGCCTGAGCCGGGGAGGAACAGAGAGCAAGGGGGACACAGAATCCAGAGCAGGCTCCAGGCTCGGAGCTGTCAGCACAGAGCCCAACATGGGGCTCGAACTCACAAACCGTGAGATCATGACCTGAGCCGAAGTCGGATGCTTAACCCACTGAGCCACCCAGGTGGCCCTAATACATTTTTATTTTTAAGTAAACTGTCCTAACAAGATGGCTGCACGTCCCTGGAGCGATCCAAATGACCACCAGGCATCCATCCACTCCTGACATCTCGTGTTCCTCGGGGCCCCTCCACAGTCCCAAACAGCCATGTGGACTCTCTACCCATCTCAAATAGGGGAGAGACTACCCAGGACTGTGCGTCAGTCACACGGAGTGTAGGGAACGCGGCTTGGCGTCGGTGACCGTCTTGTCACCGTCAAGTTCAAACCCAAAAAGCAGGTCCCCTTGATCTTACATTCCTTCACCTAGCACATTGTCAGTAGCCAGGAGAGGGTTTGGCCCAGCCCAAGCCTTGGGTTTCACTCCTGGCCTCACCATTGCTCGGTGACTGGCCTTGGGCAAATTAGATCCCTGATCCTCTGTGTCTTGATCAGCACAGAGAAGGCCCGGAAATGTCTACCTCTCAGGGCTCCAAGGAAGATGAAAATAGCAAGAGCCCATCGCAGGCCACGGCTCGTGGAAAGCATTCAACGAATTATGAATTCTGCTATTTTTTTATTTTATTATTTAAAAACATTCTTTAATGTTTATTTATTTTTGAGAGAGAGACAGAGACAGAGCATGAGCAGGGGAGGGTCAGAGAGAGAGGGAGACACAGAATCTGAAGCAGGCTCCAGGCTCTGAGCTGTCAGCACAGAGCCCGATGCGGGGCTCGAACTCACGAACCGCGAGATTATAACCTGAGCGGAAGATGGATGCTTCACCCACTGAGCCACCCAGGCGCCCCATGGATTCCGCTATTTTTTATTGTGTGGTTAACCAACTTGGTGAAAGACTGATCCGTGTTACGGCCTCTCTGTCGCTTTCTCTGCTACACACTGTTTGTCCTCCATCAGAGAAGGAGAAGGAGGAGGCGGCGGAGTAGGAGGAAGGATGTGAAAGAGAAGAAAAAAATGATCAATCCCTGTGCACTCATTAGATGTCTGGCACAATTCTGAGTGCTGCACATGGACATTGTAATTCAATTCCCGTTAGGATCCGTTTTACAGGTGAGAAGACAGAGTCCCAGAGAGGCGACACAACAACCCCGAATTCACACAGCCAGTAAGTAATAAAATCAACTAAGTAAGCAAATAATCACGACCTTTATTTTATTTTATTTTTTTAATGTTCATTCATGTTTTGAGAGACAGAGACAGAGTGTGAGCGGGGGAGGGGCAGAGAGAGAGGGAGCCACAGAATCTAAAGCAGGTTCCAGGCTCCGAGCTGTCAGCAAAAGTTCTATGCAAGGCTTGAACCCACGAGCTGTGAGACCGTGACCTGAGCCGAAGTTGGACTCTCAGCAGACTGAGCCACCCAGGCGCCCCAAGAAACACTACCTTTAAAATAAGACTCCTGATAAAAAGGGGCTGGAGAATGCCCCGGAGACATACACCCTCCAAATTCCTCTCCAAGTGCGACAGCCACACACTTGAGCCTATCTGGGCGCTGACAGGTGGAGAGTGTTTCGTGGAGGATTTGGTGGGCACACCACCGTTCCAGGAAATTCCCAGCGCACCTACTGAAATGCACCCAAGAGTCCCCTTTCTCCTCAGAAAACAGCCTCAAGGTCACTGGCTCGGATCCCGATGGGAGGCTCCGAAAGGACAGGGGACGGGGCCAGGTCTATGCCTGCCTGTTCTGCACCTCCTGACCCCTCCCCAACACACACACACATCTGTGCCCCACCTTCCCCGCACTGCCTGCTCCCCAGACACCCGACCGCTGAAGATTCATCGCCAGGCCCTTGCCCTTCGAGCTTCTGATTACGCTCGGCCCATGGAAGTCACTGGCTACAGACAGGAAGGAAGGTGGACTGACAGACCATGGCAGGGTATCTATTCCCTGCTCCTTCCTGAACGTCACCCTCCATGACAGTGGCCCATGCCGGGAAGCCCGTCTTCATGGCTCCAGCCTTCTATGGCTCCACACACCTCCCGCCCTGGCCCCTGCATCCCGGGGCAGGGGGCGGGGCGGGGGGAACCGCTCCCATGTTTGCTGGACCCAGAGAGCTCCAGTACCCCTTGCCGGGCCCCTTAACCCTACTCACCCCCTTGTAAGTAGTCCTTATAGTTAACGCTTCCTGGTTGAATAATCTGAGATGCAGCTATTCCCTGCCAGGACCTTCCCTGAGCTAAAGCCCAAGGTGGAACTAGAAAGAAAAGACCCTGGCTTTGAACTCTCTCTCCGAAACGAAGTTTCAGGCCAAGGTGAAGTAGAAAAAGTCACAGAACCCGCGTGGCCTCAGACGCCGCCTCTCTTCATACAAGCTCGGACCAGCGGACAAAGTCCGTTGTCTATCCAGACAGACGTTGGTTCATATCCTGACTTTGTGGGGCGCCTGGGTGGCTTATTCGGTTAAGCGTCCTACTTTCGCTTAGTTCATGATCTCGCGGTTCGTGGGTTCGAGCCCCACGTCGGGCTCTGTGCTGACTGCCAGCTCAGTGCCTGGAGCCTGTTTCAGAGTCTGTGACTCCCTCTCTCTGACCCTCCCCTGCTCACGCTGTCTCTCTCTCTCTCTCCTAGAAATAAATAAAGCATTAAAAAAAAAAAATCCTGACTTTGTCACAGACTTGGACCCGCCGCTTAACGTTCCTGAGCCTTAATGTTCCCATCTGTACAATGGGATCTGTACCTCACAGCATTGTTGAGTGGACAGGACAATGGATGGAAAGCAATCACACAGTACTTCGAACCTTAGTAGAGGCTCCGTAAATTCTTGTTCTCCTCACTTCTCTCACATCCCTCTTCCTTTACCTAAACTCTGTCCTTAACCCTGTAAGTAAGAAGGCCAGGGGAAAATGTAACAATCATCACATCAGTATATTAGGATTGCTTCATGATTCACAAAGAACTTTCACGGTTCCTATTTAGGTCATTCTCCAGGAAAGTGGAAATTTTAATGGGGAAAGGACTTAGCTTTCAAATGTCTCCAGCCAATTGACTTTAGAGAAGAAACCAGCAACATACAGATCGAAACGGGAGAAAACTCAGGGTTTCTAGAAACAAGAAAACCTCAGTTAGTCACTGCATCAGATCACCCTGCAACAAACAGCCCTGAATGGAATGGCTTCAAAATACCGTAAATTTAATCTGAGACTTAACGTCGCTCCTCTGAAGGTCAGGAGGTCTTCACCGCAGTGGCTGACAGGAACCATGTGACCAGCTTCAACTTCCGGTCTAACCCAAAGCCGCTCGCACTGTCACACAGCCAACTTGGTATCTCTCCATGACTCGGTGGGAGGTTAGAGTTCCTAACAGGCCCTTGATTCTGGGAACCATCGAGTCCACCATATTCAGCTCTCTCTGTTTGTAGATCAGGAAACCATGGCCCAGAGAGGTTGGGGGACTTTCCCCAGCTCACACAGGAGAGCAGCGGAAGAAGAGAGTTTGAACCCAGACCCCACGCCTAACCTCTCCCTCTCCTCCCTTTGAGCATTTGCGATCCAGGAAGTCACGGTTCTGATTCTGCCCCTCCCCCCGCAGGTGCCTCAGTTTCCCCTATCTGGCGAATGGGGTTGGTCATCAGCTCCCTACCTCCTTTCTGCCCAGGTATGCGGTGAGCACTAATGAGTTAACGTGCCTAAGAGCCTGCAGAACCTCGAATGAGATATAATTACAGAGAATTACCATCCTCAGCCTTCTGGGAAAGATTTTGTCAGGGAGTAGGTAAATAAATTACATCCTGCGGTTCTCCCTTCCCCACGGGCTGCTTAGCACTCCCAGAGAATGTTCCCCAGTGGTTGAGGTGTCGGAGTCTCTTTGCCAACCCAGCCTCCCACAATTTGGGGCTCCCTCCTGTCTCCACAGACTCCCCCCGGGCCATCCTCAACATGGAAACACAGCTCTGGAGTCTGGATCTTCTCCGGATGGGTCCAAAGCCCTGGCTTCCAGGCCGCGTGGGACCCCCCTGCCCCTCCGCCCCCCCCCCCGCCACGCTCAGCCCCAGCCCCAGGTGAGCGGGTTTCTAAGAGTTAAGCGTCCTGTACAGAACTCCCCCCTGGGTGAGTACCATCCAGGCTGCCAGATTTATTGCCTTTTAATGTGTCCCTTGTGGTTGCATTAGCTTTCCCTTCTGATACCTCTATCTTTTCCATCTGACTTCTCCTTGCCGTACTCTGTAACCCCAGGTTACATATTTTCCCATTAGCTCCCGCGCTGAGGTCTGGGCATGAAAAGTCACCAGGCTCCCCGCCCTCCGCCCATCCAACCCACATGGAAATATTGACTTCGATCTTCTTTATCTTTTCGTGAGCATCTCTCTGCCTCTCCCATTTGCTCCCATAGCTGCCAGTCTCCCCTCTCCTGCTTCTGAGAACTTCTCCATAAACCCTGGATCCTTGTGAAAGCGGCCTCCAACTCAGTTTGCTCATCACCACCACCCCCTCCCCTGCCGGGAACTCTTTCCCCTTGTTTCTGTTTAGCCAGTGCCCGCCCTGAGCTCCTGCCCCAACCCAGCTCCCAGAGCTGGCCACAGCATGGCCACAGCACAGCCCCCCGCGCAGCCTTTGAAGACCTACCTTCGCCGAAGAATGAAGATCGGCATCCTGATGGCTAAGCCCGGCAGTCCACGGGCTGCTGGAAGAATCGTCTGATGGCTACGACACGGCGTCTGCAGCCCTGCTGGCTGAGTTCAAATCCTGGCCCCGGCACTTTCTCGCCTTGTGACCTTGGGTAAGTTGCTCAGCCTCTCTGTGCTTTGGTTTCCTGGTCTGCAAGCCAGGGAGATGACAGCACCGGCTTCCCTTGTGGTGGAGGTGCGTGGCATTGGGATTAGACTCATAATATGTGTCAAGTGTTGAATACAACACGAGGTAAGTGCTGGATAAATATTAACCCTCATTATCTGCCAGCCAGCCAGGCACTCACACCCTGACCCTCTCTGGCTTGTCCCATCAAGCAATCTGCCATCCCCTGAACACATTCAGACCCCTGTCCCTCTTTTCTATGTGCTTTGTGTGTCACCCTCTCTGTCCTGAAGATCTCCCCTCCCCACTACACACCTCTTGGTGGATTTGACTCGTCTGTATGGCCCAATTTTAAAAAAACTATTAACTTTTGTTTATTTTTGCGAGATAGAGAGACAGAGTGTGAGTGGGGGAGGGGCAAGAAGAAAGGGAGACAGATTTCGAAGCAGGCTCCAGGCTCCGAGCTGTCAGCACAGAGCCTGGCACGTGGGATCATGACCTGAGCTGAAGTCAGACGCTCAATGACTGAGTCGCCCAGACACCCCTGTACCGCCCAGTTTAAAAGTTGTCTTCTCAGGGCACCTGGGTGGTTCAGTCGGTTGAGCATTTGACTTTTGGCGCAAGTCATGATCTCACAGTGAGTTCGAGCCCCATATCAGACTCTCTGTGGTCAGCGCAAAGCCCTCTTTGGATTCTCTGCCCCCTACTCTCTGCCCCTCCCCTACTTGCATTCTCTCAAAATTAAATTTTAAAATGGTTTTAAAAGTAAGAAGAAGAAGGGCGCCTGGGTGGCTCAGTAGTTAAGCATCCCACTTCACCTCAAGTCATGATCTCACAGCTCGTGAGTTTGAGCCCCGTGTCGGGCTCTATGCTGAGCCCTCAGAGCCTGGAGCCTGCTTCTGATTCTGTGTCTCCCTCTCTCTCTGCCCCTCCCCTACTCAAACTCTGTCTCTCTCTCTCAAAAATAAATAAAACATGGGCGCCTGGGTTAGTTGGTTAAGCGTCCGACTTTTGCTTAGGTCATGATCTTGCGGTTCGTGGGTTTGAGCCCCGCGTCAGGCTCTGTGCTGACTGCCAGCTCAGAGCCTGGAGCCTATTTCGGAGTCTGTGTCTCCCTCTCTCTCTCTGACCCTCCCCTGCTCATGCTGTCTCTCTCTCTCTCTCTCCTAGAAATAAATTTAAAAAATTTTTTTAAATAAATAAATAAATAAAACATTAAAAAAAATTTAGTGGCACCGGGGTGGCTCAGTCAGTTAAGCATCCAACTTTGACTCAGGTCATGATCTCACAGTTTGTGAGTTCAAGCCCCACGTTGGGCTCTGTGCTGACAGCTCAGAGCCTGGAGCCTGCTTTGGATTCTGTGTCTCCCTCTCTCTCTGCTCCTCCCCCACTCACGCTCTCTCTTGGTCTCTCAAAAATAAATAAATATTTTTTAAAAAATTTTTAATAGAAGTCTTCCCTGGCATCAGGTGGAGATTCCAAGGGCCTGGCGTGTCCTTGACCGAGTCAGTGATGACTGCAGCCACAACCCAATCTTTTGTGCTCAACCTCCATCGTGTCACCTCTGTAGATGTGCGGCTACGTACAGAAACAAATGTTTCTTCATTTGTTTCATGTTCTCGTTCTTTCTTTCAGACCCTAAAAGCTGTTCACCTTAGACCTAAAAGTATTGTTAGCCTGGAGAAATTGCACTCAACCCATTCACTCATTGATCCAGTCAACAAACCGTATGAGGAGCTACTATGTGCCTGGAAAGGTGTTGTTCTAGGGACAGAGGACACAAATTGAAACCAAACAAGCTTCCTGACCTCACAGGGCTTTAGGGAGGAAGACAGATAACAACTGAATGATCACATGAAGTGTAACTCGATAAGGGCCATGAAGGAGAGACACAGAGCTATAGAGGTTGTATGTCCGGGGGGCTCACACCTAATCTGAAGGGTCAGGAAAGCCTTCTCAAGAGAAGTAAGCTTTGAGCTGAGATCTGAAGCATGAATAAGAGTCACTCAGGTGACAAGGAGGCAGAATCCTGGGTCCAGTGGTAAGAATGAGTATGGAAAGAAAAAAAAAAAGCAGGATGTCTGGTATCAGTCAGCTACTGCTGTGAAACAAATAACCACCAGGCCTCAGCGGCAGCAACAAGAAACATTTGTTTCTCCTCTGTTCCCAGCTTGGTTGATCTTGGCTGGGCTCAGCTATGCATTGTTGCTATAAGCCACAGGTCTGAAAGGACCCAACTCCCGCATGCAAGATTGGGGACCAGCCTACTCCATGCATGTTCATTCCAGCGGGGACCCAGGCTGAAGGGGTAACAGCTATTCAGAGAGACCTCTTCAGTGGGCAGTGGCAAAGGCACAAGAGAACGAGTAGAGACATACGATATCTCTTAAAGCCCAGAGTCATTTCTGCCCACTTTTGATTGGCCAAAGCAGGTCATCTGACCAAGCCCAAAGGCAAAGGTCAAGGAAGTTGCCTTAATCTTGAGAGAGGATCTCTTTCTCTTTCTCTCTCTCTCTGTCTCTCAAAATAAATAAATAAAGTTAAAAAAAACTTTAAATAAAAAAAAAAGGCGGGGGATGCTTGGGTGGCTTAGTGAGTTAAGCGTCTGACTCTTGATTTCGGCTCAGATCATGACCTCACAGTTCATGAGTTCGAGCCCCGCACTGGGCTCTACATCACCGGCAAGGAGCCTGCTTCAGAATCCCTTTCTCTCCCTCTCTCTCTGCCCCTACCCTGCTTGTGTGTGCGTTCTCTCTCTCTTTCTCAAAATAAGTAAATAAACTTTAAAAGAAAATGAACTGCCAAGACACAAGCCAAAGGGCACAGAGACAGGGGTGTGAAGGCTTGGATTCAATCATTCAGTCTAGCACAATGCGAGAGCAGAGGAAGAATGGCCGAGGCCTTGAGACCCGTTGAATGGGAGAAGCGGGCAGAACCAGACCCCGCAGAACCTCACGGGTCTATTTAAAATCTTCTGGTCTTTTGCCGAAGGGCAGTGGGAAACTCCTGAAGATCCATAGCAAGGTGGCAACCAATGATTCCACCTGGATTCTAAAATCGGACCGCGGTAAGAGGTAATAAAAATGCCCCATGTCCTATCGCTGGGGTTCTGTATGCGTTTCAATGTGCGCAGGTGTGCGCCAGTGTTGGTGCCTGCATGTTTACACGCCCAGTGAGGAACTCTAGGATTCATCTCTCCGCACATCTGCAGAGCAGCTTACCCGTGCATCATCTAGAACAACAGTACTGTTACCCCATTCCTCAAGCTCCCAGAAGTTCACGCTTCTCCAGCGCGGAGAACAGGACGATTTCCACATATTTGACAACATGTCAATGAATGTCACCCCCAGGAGGGCCTTTCCCTTATCTCGGGAACTGCCATTGAAACAATCCAGCTTCCAAACGTTCTGTGCTTTAAAGTTTGCTGAGGATTTAATCACGGGGCCCCGGGAGATGGACGTGGAAGCTACAGCCCCTGGAGAGGTACAAAGGGATGGAGAGCTTGTCCAGCTGACTTCGCCCACAAATGTCGGCGCTCGAAACCCGTAGCTGGCTTTTCCGCCCACTTGTCTGTCCTGAGATTCCCATCGGTAAGCCCAGCCGACGTTCCGTTTTCTAGAATTGTTTGAGCATCTGGGACAGTGGCTGCCCCACGAGGTAGGTACAGAAATGAGCCCTGAAACTCCTCCAAACACCGTTGAGGCTCCGGTGCCTCCGAACATCCCTGAAAGTCGCTGGCCGCCCTCGGTCAAGGGAAACACCCGTCTTAGGGGCAATCGTCCAGAAAAAACTGTTTGCCAGCAAAATGTCACCGTTTTTCACAAAGACGCAGAAAGAGAGGGGCCGTGTGATTGGCACAGTCATCGGCCACAGAAGCAAAGACGGCAGACTGACCTTCTTTCTTCCATGACCGTGAAACCACAGAGGCAGGGCTCAGGCCCGCACTGGGCCACCATGGGGGAGAGAGGGCGCACGCTTGCTTAGTCACTTAATGGAACACGAGAAATAAGGCCAGCACAGCGGGATTGCAAGGTTGGGGTGCAAATTCAAGCAGCTTCTCTCTTGTCAGCCCTTTTGAATGGGAGGGGAAGATTTACTGCGGGCCTCGGCTGACAGCCTTTTACAGCCATTGCAAATGGATTTGAGACAGCAGAGGAATGGGCTGGACTGACCACGGAGGGGCCGTGGAAGGCTCATTTTAAGTCCCATCCAGCATCGCGGGCACCATACAGGGGCACTACTTACCAGAGAAGAGCACGGACGATTCAGCTGGAAGCTTCGAGGGCCAAAGCTCTCATCACACGTGGCCAAATTGCTGAGGGTTTCAAGATGTAAATGTTTTCAACACATTTGCTCAGCCCGGCAGTTTCTGTCCATTTAGCAAGATGTGCTTGCAGTGTAGGCAAAAGTCTTGAGGTCCGGTTGATGGGGTAGTGCATTTATTATTGATAAAGGCCAAGGAAAAATGGCTTGTGCCTGAGTAACACCTGGCCCAACAGATTTATCGTTTATGTAGAAGATATTTGTAATTTACCCCTGGCTGCCACGGACTACCTACCATTTCTCTGTGGAGTGCTCGGGTTTTTTGTTATTGTTGTTGTTGTTGTTTGTTCTGTTTTTTTTCTGATTTAGGCTGTCTTTTTCTACGGGGATGATTCCTTAAATGTCAAATTCAATATAAATTATTAAAAATACATTCCATGTGTATACATTCATAATAAAAAGTCATCCTTTAGGGGTGCCTGCATGGCCCAGTCAGTTAAGCATCCAACTCTTGATTTCAGCTCAGGTCATGATCCCAGGGTCATAAGATGGAGCCCCGGGTTGGGCTCTGCGCTGAGCATGGAGCCTGCTTAAGATTCTCTCTCCCTCTCTTTCTGCTCCTCTCTTCAGCTCACACTCATACTCTCTCCCCTCCCCCCAAAACTCATCTTTAATATAAAATGTAATATACTCTGGCGTGAATAATATATATTTTTAATTTTTATTTTTTAAATGTTTTTTTTCTTTTTGAAAGAGAGACAGAGTGTGAATGGGGGAGGGGCAGAGAGAGAGGGAGACACAGAATCCGAAGCAGGTTCCAGGCTCTGAGCTGTCAGCACAGAGCCCGATGTGGGGCTCAAACTCAAGAACCGTGAGATCATGACCTGAGCCGAAGTCGGAGGCTTAACCGACTGAGCCAGCCAGGCACCCCTTGAATGATGTATTTCAAAAAAAATAAAAGAAAGGGATGCAACAGGGAAACTGCATAGATATGTGTATAATATATCTATTATATATCTTTTATATATATTATATATATGTATTATATTATACATATATAATGTATTTATACATATATACATATGTATACATATATACATATATAATGTATAAATACATATATGTATTATATTATACATAGATCTATGTATAATATAAATAATGTAGATAGACCTAAAGATCTATCTGCATTATGATACTAATGTATATACAGATAGCATATATTATATATATATGATATACAATATACACTATATACTATATAGAACTAGAAAGATACATGTATATTAATGTGTATATATATTAACATAACTAGACAGATACACATTGCTATCAGTGATCAGTTATGAGGAATGGAAATGGGAAAGTTTTGAAAGAGAATGACTCTTCATTCACTATTTTGTACCTCTTAGATTCGATGCTCTGTACATACAGAACTTAGTTAAGAGGAAACAGTATCTTTGTTTAACTCTATGCCTGCGGAGGGAGGGAAGAACAGATCACTGTTGGAAGTGTGACCAAACCATTGGGTACATTGTACACTATAGAGCGTATTTACTTCTTTCATCAGAAACAGCATGTGCTAATTTGCTTACCAGCGGCTAATGCATGTATATGGTTGCACCATCCCAAATAGTTTACAGTTGAAAACAGGCTCCCCTCCAGCTCTGGTTTCCAAGCTCACCTCCCCGTAGGAAATCAGTATCGTCAGATTTCTTTTGTGCGAAAATAACCACTTAGGGTTGTTTTTCCCCCCTGAACATGGGTCCAGAGTGTGAGCTTGAGAAATACTGTGATTAGACAGATATATGAAAAGGGGTGTACATGTCAGGTCGGGGGAGAAGAAGAGAAGGAGTGTATTATACTTTAAATACTTCAAGACAGGGAAACCTGGGTGGCTCACTCGGTTCAGCTTCCGACTTCGGCTCAGGTCATGATCTCGCGAGACTTGAGTTCAAGCCCCGCATTGGGCTCTGTGCTGATGGCTCAGAGCCTGGAACCTGCCTCCTATTCTGTGTTTTCCCCTCTCTCTGTTCCTCCCCTGCTCGCACTCTGTCTCTCGCTCCTCCAAAAATAAATAAAGATTTTTAAAAATTAAAAAATAATAATATTTCAAGGTATATTAATATATTAATATTATAGGTGTGCTCACCTGGGGACAGCCTCACCCTTGTCACCAACAGCTCCACACCCAGCTCTGCGGGGATCATCACTCCTCCCCCCCAGGGTCTGCCCCCACCTCCTTGCTCGGGAACCCAGGACAAAGGCAAGCTGAGCTGATCCCAGGAGGAGGGGGGAGGGGGGAGGGATGGAGAGGTCCCCCAGCCGCACACCCTCTCCCACACCCTGTCCTCCTGGTGTTTTTTCTTCCTTCCCCCTCTATAAACAAGTGATTAATGCCTTGCAAAGAGGCACAGACACACATCCCCCGCAGCAAGCTAGGCCTGCCAGATTCCCCAGCCTTAATTCCGCTGTTAACACTCCTCAGGCTGAGGGGTGAAGAGTAAATCCCCTCCTTCACGAAGCAGACCTGCGGGCAATGTGGTTTGTTTAAAGCCGCTCTGCCGAGTGCTTGACCTGCCTCCCGTGAAGCTTGAAACTTAAAAATGAAACACACACACAGACCCCTTTCTCTAACCGTCTCCAGTTTGTACAGCCTAATTGCAGGGGAACCCCCACCTCCAAATGGACCCAGCTTCGGCAGAATCTTCTTCTCGTTCTCCCACCCAGCATCAGTGAATGGTGGGGAGATCGGATGGATGAACTCCGTCAGAGTTTCTACAGGCTCCTTTTTCATTTTGTTCGTAAGACACGTCCTGGCTGATTTCAGAAAGGAATCCCTGATTGGGTTGTTCATGCCCCTGGACTGGGCAGGCGGGCCCTGGTACGCACAGGAAAAACTTGCGTGCACATCTATGTTTGAATGCCATCCTGTTTAGCTTCCATTTTAGTGCACTTCAACAGCAGAGAATATGTCAAGTCAGCAGAAGAGGTATGTACTTTAGAAATGCGAAAATATATAGACATTGGACAGTTCTGCCCGCACCTTCGTTTGTTATGATGTGGCATCTTCCAAAGAAGTCTGGGAGTATTCCGGCTAATAAATGAAGAAAAAATGAAAGAAGCAAAAGTTCACCATCTTTCAAACCCCTAACGGCAAGGTAGATCCATCTAGAAAATGGTCATCAGAAGCTTCTAACAAATCGCGAAGAAAAAGGGGTAATATTATACGTCTCCCGGTGGAAGTATATGCTGCCATCTTTAAAGGGCCCAAAGCATCAACGCTGAATCCTCAAATATCCCCATTCTAACCACAAGGTTGCAGGAAATACAGGGGACAGACACACAACCCGTGGACACCACAGGGGCGCAAACGGTAAGAGCCGGAATGATTCCATTATTTCAACTTAAAAATTTCTGACCGGGAGAAGAAAGAGGGGGAAGGGGGATATAAGAGATTCATAATCAAACACAATATAGACACCTTGTCCTCGTAAAATAAATCAACTCTAATGAAATCACAAGAAGGATGAAGACAATTGGGAGATATGGAGTCCTGGCTGTGTATTTGTTAAGAGTGTGCTATCATTGTCTTTCAAGGTGTGTGTAATAACGGTATTGTGGTTGTATTTTTTTAAGTGTATTTTTTTAATTTTTAAAAATGTTTTATTTATTTCTGAGAGAGAGAGAGAGACAGCGTGAGCAGGGGAGGGTCAGGGAGAGAGGGAGACACAGAATCAGAAGACAGGCTCCAGGCTCTGAGCTGGCAGTCAGCACCGAGCCCGACGCGGGGCTCGAACCCACGAACCTGAGATCATGACCTGAGCCGAAGGCAGACGTCCAATTGACAGAGGCCCCCAGGCACCCCTAAATGTATTTTTATCTTATGGAGATACAGACTGAAATATTTACAAATGAAATGATATGGTGACTGGATTTGCATTAAAACAACCCACTGTAGGGATCAATGAAACAAGACTGGCCAGGAGTTGATAATCATTGAAGTCAGGGGGTGGGTATATGGGAGTGCACTTTGCCAGTCTCTCTACTTGTTCTATGTTGGAAATGGTTCATTAGAAAGTGGGGGTGAGGCAGTGCCTGGGTGGCTAAGTCGGTTAAGCATCTGACTCTTGGGTTTGGCTTGGGTCATGATCTCACAGTTCTTGAGATTGAGTCCCAAGTGGGGCTCTGCACTGACAATGGACGCCTGCTTAGGATTCTCTCTTTCTCTCTCTCTCTCTCTCACCGCCCCTTCTCTCTCTCTCAATAAATAAACTTAAAAAAAAAAAGGGGGGGGGGTTTGGAGACCGCTAGCACAGACCATGAAAAGCAGCAAACACTTCACCTCAATTCTAGACCAAATGCCAAGTAGCAGGTTGGCCAAGGAGGAACAGAAGAAATCTATTTCTTGGGCACAAACTCTATGCTAAGTATTAGAATAAATTCTCTTTCATGAGCAATCTTGTGTTTCCTGTTCAGCAGCCGTGGGGAATTTGTATGATTGCTTTGACCGTTATATGACCATTTTACAGGTAAGGAAACTGAGGCTAAAGAAACCAAAGTTGCTTGCCGTATGGTGCCAAGACAAGAAAAAGAGCCGCTGATGAGCCGAGGCATCTAGTTACTAAGTTTTTTCTTTGTGACCTTGAAGAAGTACTTGTCCTGGTTCTCTGGGCCTCAGTTTCCCCTACTTATAAACTGCAGTAATGATTCATAAAAGTATATTTTACTCTTAGATTTTCTTCTGCCAGTCTTCCATTTCCTTCTCATTCCTTCCTTTTTTTTTTTTTTTAAGTTTATTTTGAGAGAGAGAAATGAACAGGGGAGGGGCAGAGAGAGCGAGCGAGAGAGAACATCTCAAGCAGGCTCCATGCTGCCAGTGCGGAGCCCAGGGCGGGGGCTCAAACTCACCCCCTGACCTGACCAGAAATCAAGAGTCAGACGCTTAACCGACTGAGCCACCCAGGCGCCACATTCCTTCCTTCCGTCTTCCCAGGAATGTGTCCCCGGCGGCCTGGTGTAGGAGAAAGGGAAACCGGGTCCTGGGTTCAAATTCTTGTTCTGCCTGACGCTATTTAGAAGATTTCATTTTCAGCAAATGCTTCCAATCAAACAGAGAAGGAAATGGTTAACTACCTCTGAGCAGGGCCGGAATGATCAGGACAGCGGACAGAGAGTGCCTGGCTCAGAATCCGGAGTATAGCAGGTATTCCAGTAAGGACACGTCTCTGTCGTCCCCACGGCTTGTTCCCACCTCCCCGAGGTGGTGGCCAAAATGTCACTTTTTCAGTGAGGCCTTCTCTGACCGCCTCTTAAAATTAAACCCCACCGCCCACTTCGTAACCCCCTTTCCTGATTTAGCAGTTTCCATATGACTCCCCACCATCGAACATTTATTCTACCTGTTTACTATAATTTCGTCCCCCACTCGAAGGTCCTGGGAGACCGTCATTTTTATGTGTTTGGCTCACTGCTGTCTCCTTAGCCTGAGACAGATATCAGGCCCGTGGTAGGCCTTTGTTGAATGAATGAATGAGTGAGTGGATGAATCAATGAATATTGGATCTGGCAGTGGGTGCTTGAACAGAAGCAAAGAACTGGGCATGGGTCTTACACAAAGCGGTTGGTCCAGAAGTGCTTTTGTACTTGTTTTATTGGGGCCTTAGAATCCACTGAGGGTAAGGGCGCCTGGGTGGCTTAGTCGGTTAAGCGTCCGACTTTCGCTTAGGTCATGATCTCGCGGTTCGTGGGTTCGAGCCCCGCGTCGGGCTCTGTGCTGACTGCCAGCTCAGAGCCTGGAGCCTGTTTCAGTCTGTGACTCCCTCTCTCTCTGACCCTCCCCTGCTCACGCTGTCTCTCTCTCTCTCCTAGAAATAAATTAAAAAAAAAAAAAGAATCCACTGAGGGTGCTCTGTCCACATTTAAGCAACACCCCCATTGAACCTGAGAGAGTTCTGGCAGTTTCCAGCTTTCTTACCTCTGACTCTCCCTGAAATCGGCCTCCAAGGGCTTGTCTCGGGAGAGCTCGGAGTTCTCGAAGCTGTGTTTCACCAAGGACAGTGAGCACCACTATCCTCGGGGCCGTTTGCAACTTCCCTTCCCTGAGCACAGGTGTTTGACTAAGTGCTTTTGTTTAAAGGCAGATAAATGGCTTGGCCCCTTGACTTCATCTTTACGGTGGGATTTACCCAATGCTGCGGTGGGACTCGTCCATGGATCCTTTGGGGGCCAAAGAGCTGCAAATGCGTGTGTATGGTCAGAGAGAAGGAGGCAGGCAGGGATCCTTTATCCAGGAGGGGAAACTGAGGTATTAGAGGGGCCAGAGTCATGCTGAAGGCCACCCCAGAGGAGGACTTGCTGGAATGCGAGCATTGACAAGCACTTTCAGGAGCCGCTTCCCTCCACAGGCACCCTCTCTGAGCCAAAACTGCCCAGGCCCACACCTCGCTCCCTCCTGGGCCCATTGAGAAATATCCCTTGAAGGGGCGCCTGGGTGGCTCAGTCGGTTAAGCGTCTGACTTCGGCTCACGTCATGATCTCACGGTTTGTGGGTTCGAGCCCCACATCGGGCTCTGTGCTGACAGCTCAGAGCCTGGAGCCTGTTTCAGATTCTGTGTCTCCCTCTCTCTCTGACCCTCCCCTGCTCAGGCTGTCTCTCTCTCTCTCTCTCTTTCAGGAACAAATAAAACATTAAAAAATATTTTTTTAAGAGAAATATTCTTTGAAATGTTGATCATGGCTTTCCTCACCCACAGGCAGGTTGTGCTAGCTTCCTTCTCATGGGAACCTTCCTCCTCCATGCCTACAGAGACCGAGAGCTCAATTCATCCCCTCCCCCTCAAGGATTCTTGCTTCTTGCCCTGATGTCCCCCAACGGTCACCTACAGGAACACGGGAGCCCATGGATCGAATTCTGGGGTCTGTGAACTTGGGACTTCACTCAACTCTCAGTTTTGCTCAGCTCGAAGTGAAATGAGTATTTCCTTCCATTATAACCGTAAGTGACTGCACCCAGGAGGACTGGCCATGGCTGGGACTTGGCCATAGATAAAACCACAGGTGTTTTCGTACCGCATTGCAACTTCGTCGTCATGCTCATCCCAACTTCCGAGCTACAGTACTATGCCCACGGGTAGATCGCACTGCTGGACGTACTCATTAAGAGCCTCTGCGTTACTATACTTTCATGTTTAATACTGCTTTTGTCGTAAAATCGTAAGTCTACGCCTCTTGAAAATCTTCTACTGAGAAGGCATCTGTAGGCTTCACCAGATTGCCCGAGGGGTCCGCGGCCCCACAAGGTGGCCAAGTCCTTCTTGGGGTTGGAATTAGTGAAACGAAGCCTTGACCGTGATTGCTTTGGTTGTGACTGAGCAGAAGGCAGCCAAAGAGCCCCAAAACCCAAAATGATTGTTAACGCGCCTGTACTATCAAAAAAGCTCCAGGAAAGCACATTGCACAGCGCTCTCTGAAATGTCAAAAAGGGGTGCGCGTGTGGGAGCTGAACGTGGCTTTGGATGGCTCTGACTCACAGACGAAGAAAGCTCTTCTGGACCTGCCAGTGGAGTCCAGTCTTAGGCTCATGCTCACCGGGTCGGAGTGCCCTTGGACAGCAGTTGTGCATCATTATCAAGGCCGCAGTGGGCTTCCAGCTCGGAGCCTTGTAACATTGCCTTGATATAGCTGCGCATCACATCCCGCCTCCCTTCCCTCCCTGGGAAGTGAGACGGGAGCTCATGGACACAAGCTAGGTGAGGATTTCACGTCCAACAAATGGGGGTGCTTTGAAAAAATGAGTCGATGATGAAAATACAGATTAAGGGAATCATCGTGAAGGCGGAACCGAGGTCTGTAAATCGTGAGTGTGCTGTGCCGCGGTGCCCCCCCCCCCTACCCCCAGTTTTACCAGTCAGGGAATGGAAGCCAGACGCTCACTCCAGCGCCTGGTAATTCCCAGGCACTGTGCAAGGCCTTCCCGTGGCTTCTCTGGGAGCTGGTGGCCTGCAATCCACCCCCACCCCCCACTACCCCCCGCCCCCGCCTCAGCCCTCCTCGACCTCTGTGGGGCCAGGGGTAGAAAGCCAGGGACTCAAAGTTCCCAGCATGGGTGTCAAACATGCCTTCTGAGTGGCCTGGCTCCAGGGTCCCCGGGCCTGAAGGGCCCAGCTGAGTGGGGCTTTCATCGGCCTCTGAGAGGTGGCAACAACTTTCAGGGCAGGGTGCCCGCTGCCCGCTGCCCCCACTTCTGCAGCCCAGGCGGAGCGCTGGTAAGACTGGGAATGAGATTCCAGAGGCGTCTGGATATTATCAGTCACTCAACTGTCTGGCCAGTGGGGGGGGGGGAGGGGGGTGCTGGTGGCAAGGGGCAGAAACTGGCTGGAGGGTGGAGTTAGAAATCCCACGCAGATTCCTGGGTCCAGACCCAGCAGCTCCTGGGAGGAGGGTGGAGGGTGGCTGTGATGCGCTGGCTGCACCCCCCCACCCCCACCCCACCCCCGCGCAGCCTTCATTAGGCGGCGGGACCAAAGGCAGCTGAAAGTCAATGATGGTATTTGTCTGACAGAGGAAATGGGGAGGGAGGGGCTGATGGGCTACCCAGGCAGCCAGACTACTCCACTGGGCAGCACTTGAGGACAGCAACGGAGAGGGGCGGGGGGTGGGCAAAGCTCGCCCTCTGGTCCACTTGAGGATTCCTGCTTCAAAACTAGCCCTGATGGCTTCCAGACAAGTCGGCACCAAGGGTCACTTCTGGAGGCTGTAAGTGTTGTTGATGGCAGCTGTAGGGACAGGTGTAAATCTGTCCGTGCATTCCTTCCCCCACCCCTCCCAGCTTTCTGCACCTGAAGCAGGTCCCATTTATTACTGCAAGCCCGCTCAAGAGGCCTAAACACACACACACACACACACACACACACACACACACACACACACACGAATATGCATGCTCACAGTTAATGCTTGGCCTGCCCTGTGGGTACATTTTTTTTTAGCTCCTTACAGCAAACTCGATCAGCTGTTTGTTAAAGCAAAGCAAACACAAGCCTTTGCAACAAAAAAGAAGGGAGGGGAGGGGAGGGGAGGGGGGGAAAAAGGAAAAGAAATCCTTTTAGTTGCTGCCTTGAAAATGTTCTTTAAAGAGACTGGGAGGCCGGTAAGGGAAGAGGAACTCTGGGCTTATTCTGCTTGGAGTTGAGGAGACTTTCACCTTAACCAGCCTCCTCTGTAGTAGGAACACTTCTGCGCCTCTCTCAGCAGCCTCCCACCCCCTGAGCAAGGATCTGCCCTCCCACAGGCAGCAGGGGCACCCCATCCCTCTCGGGAGAGCGAGAGCGGGACTCTAGAACAATACGCTGCTCCCCTCTCCATCTGGCCAAATGCACTCTGGGAATCTGGAGGAGGACCGGGAAGGGTGGGGAGTAGGGGATGCTTCCTCTTCTTGGCCAAGGAGACCCCACTGACCATACCCTCCCCACTGTGGGTTTGAGCGACCATGAGCCAGGCAGGAAAGGGGCTTTTAGGCCAGGCCACTTGCAGAGCAGGGAAAGGCAGTGCCTCCCCGCACCCCGCTGGCTCCCAGGCTCTCCGCCCCACGCTCCCCACCCCCACCGTGAAGGCCTTGTAGGGGGAGCCTTGGACACCCCTAATGAATGGTAACTTATCTGCGACGTTGCTGGTATCTGATGCTTTAGATGGGGTTGAAACCATATTCCCTGAGGGCCGGAGGCCACTTCGGGATCTGGTCATTTGGAGCAGCTCAATCACGATTGAATGGAGGCGTTTATGCGGGACTAGACCACCTAACAGAGCGGGAGGGCGGCGGGGCGGGGCCGGGCTGTGTGTGCACTCCCTGGGGGCCACCGTCCCCCCATGAGCCTCCCGAGGTCCCCACATTTCGACAGGAGGCTGCTGTCTCCTTGTCTCTGTTTATCTCTGCACCTCTCTTGTCTCTGCACTTGGTCTTCACTGCCTGCTTTTTCCCCGTGTTCTTCCGTCTCCACCCCGCCTCCCGCCCTGGGTGCTGGCCTCACCACTGCCTGGGTCCGCCTTCACCTCCGCTCTCCTCCAGGTCTCCCCTCACCCCTCCAGGTGTCCAAGGGGCTCCGTCCATCTCTCAGTGTCTGCCCGGCTTTCTCTTTCTCATGTGCCCTTCTCCCTCCTACCCAAGCGTCCCCTCCCTCCTGCTCTCCCCGACTCTTCCCTGTTAGCGTCCTGCTCCATCCCCCCTCCCCTCCCCCCCCCAAGTCATCAGGCCGGGTGCAGGGCCCCACAGGACTGGGGAAGGGAACGGTGGGCTCCCGTCGCTGATTCCAGTCTGGGCCTGGGAGTGGGGACGTCAGCCACACGCAGCGGCACTGGCACCGAGGGCCCAGAAGCCTTCACCCCACCCGGGAGCTGAAATCCCCCCGCAGGCCGCCCAGCCTCACAGAGCGCAAGGCTCCCAGTATCGCTCCTTCATTGTCCACAGACCCTTGTTCCTCAGTTGAGCTGAGAAACTTTCCCTCCTCTCGGCAGGTTGGAGGAGACCCAGGGCACGGGGGCGGGGGTGGTGATGAAAAGGTCCCGGATTTGAATTCGGGATAGCTGGTGTCTGAGCCCAGCGGGGACCCTGGCTCCTGTGTGAGGAGAGGAAGGCCGCACCCTCTTATCTCTGGGATCGCTTACAGTTTTGAGATCCCGGGTCGGGCAAGGGGCCCACAGGGACATGAGGTTTTGAACGGGAAGCCTGAGGGAGCCTCTCACCTCAGGGTCAACCTGGAAGAAGGCAGGAAATGGGGCGTCGGGCTGAGCTGCGAACAGGACTGGACCAGAGTAACACTACAGAGACGGAGCTTCATAGATGCTAGGTAGTCGTGTAAGAATAGATAGATAGATACCTCGAAATACTCGAAAACATACACTTTGAGTAAACGTATAGGATTTACACGCAGCGTATAGGAGTAGATGAGATAGAGACTGGACCCAAAGGGTTTAGGGTGCCCAGCTAATTTTTTTTTTTTAATTTATTTCTGAGAGAGAGAGAGAGACAGCATGAGCAGGGAAGGGTCAGAGAGGGAGACACCGAATCCGAAGCAGGCTCCAGGATCTGAGCTAGCTGTCAGCACAGAGCCCGACACAGGGCTCGAACCCACAATCGTGAGATCATGACCCGAGCCGAAGTCGGACGCTCAACCAACTGAGCCACCCAGGGGCCCCGCCCAGCTAATGTTTAATGAGCACTTATTAGGCACCAAGGTGTGCCTGAGCAATGTCCACCCCATCTCATTTACCCCCTACCAAGTCCTTTGTGGCAAGAGGCAGCTGAGGCTTAGAAGGACTAAGGGACTCGTCGGAAGTTCTAAGGCTCTAAGAGGCCACCTCTCAAAGCTCAGTAAGAGGTGCATGAACACAGCGTAATGAACCACTGACCCTGGCAGTCGTGGGGGGGGGGGTCCGCCAATGTCCCGAGGCCCCCAGCAGCAACCCCCCCCCCCCCCCCCGCGGCGGGGCAGGCAGCCCTGGAAGGAACGTGCCCTGCGCTCACGCTCGGCAAGCGTGCACCTGCTGGCTGGGACCTGGCTGTGCGTCCTCACCTAGAGCAGGGCACACCCACACTGCCCTCCGAGCCCCATCAGGCTGTGGGCGGCTCTTAGGGAACACTGGGGTCGTGGCGGTCGGCGGCTCCATTCCTAATGCGGGACGCGTTTCATCCCGTGTGCATGGTCCGCGGAGGGGCGGAGAGGGAAAGGCGGCCGCGGGTCGCCAAGACTCCCCCTCCGGCCGCACAGCCAGCAAGGCAGCCCCGCCGCTCACCAACCCGATCCATCCAGTCGCCGTTCCTCTTCCTCCAATCGTGTCGCCGGTCACGTCTCCAGCCCGAAAGGAGCGGGGAAACTGAGGCCTACCGCAGCCGGCGCTGAGCGCGTGCGCGGGAGGCTGGCCAGGCTGCTGCATGCCCGCCAGGCACGGAGGTGGCGAGCCGAAACCGCAGTCCCGAGCCTCCCAAGGGAGGCAGGGAGGGCGGCCAAGCGCGGCGCAGGCACCTCTGGGCCTCGAGTGAAGTCTAAGTTGGTCAAGTCGGCAAGAGAAGAAAGAGAATTCGCGGTTCGGGGCTGCTGTGGGAAAGCCACGCTTTCACCAAAAGCATCCGGCTGGGGAAGGGGCTGGGCGGTGGGCACAGCAGGGAAGGCATGGAATCCAATTGCATTCGCTTCCGCGGCTCGGAGCTCGGATCCCGGCGGCAGATGGACGTCCTGAACCTCAACCTGAGTGCGGATTCCGTGTGCAGTTGAGGGAGAGAGCGACCAAAGCGGACACGGCTGGAAAGACAGAGAAGGGAGAGAAATCGCGAGTGGGCGCCACGGCCGAGGGGGAAAGGTGATCCCGACGACCCTCGTCCTGTCCGTAAATACCCGGCCGGGCCAGGCGGACAAATGATCCGGACCCCCGACGCCTCCCTAGAGGATAGAATCCTCGGCTTCGCCTCCCTTTGCTCTGCGCCTCCAGGAAAATCACTTCAGTTCTCTGAGCCCTGAACGCCATACCTTTAGTTCAGGAAGGTGGCACAGGGCGCCAAAAGACCTTGAAATAATCGGGTTTACTGTTTGTACCTCCCCTCCCTTCCCTCCAACGGAACTGCTTTCGACGAAAACACCCTGAGCTTCCCTGCCTGGGTCACAGGGTATGTGTGACCAGAGATGCCGGAGGAGAGATGTACACAGCAGGTGCCCAGTCATCGCTCGTGTGCTGCAGATCTGCGTCAATTCCCCATCATACGGGGACACCGATGCCTGGTTAACAAGCCCTTTCAAAACCACGCAGAGGGCTCCGCTGACCGCTCTTAAGAGCTGGATGCAAGGTGACGCAGGACGCAGAGCCGGGTCCCCAGGGACCCAAAGCCAGGGCTCATTTCCACCTCGTCTCCCTGCGTCAAGGATTCTCAGCATGCCCAGCGCTGTCCCCAAACCACCCAGCTCAGGTCCTGCTAGGCTGAGCCCGGGGCTTGAGAGAGAGAGAGACGTCCCGGGCGCAGAGAGAGGGCGACCAGGAAACCCGAAACCCGAGCAGAGCTGAAGGGGAGAGAAGGCGAAGGCCCGGACGTTCAAGGCGGGGAAAAGCCCAGCAGGAGGAGACGCTCAGGACCGGGGAGGCAGCCGGCGGAAGCGAGGGCCCGGGGAGTGCGCGAACCCGCTCCGGGCGCAGCGCGAGGCGCCCCCGCTCGGTCCCCCGGCGCGCCCCACCCGGCCCCAGGGGGGCGCCCCACCGACCAATTTGGCGAGCACAAAACCCGCGCCCCAGGGGCCTTTGCCTGGCCGCTGGGGCTTGATTCATTTCTTGACTAATTAACTGGAAGCTAGGTCGCCTCTTCTTTCGGGGCCCAATTAATTCGCCGCGGGCGGTGCGGCGGGGGCCGTGAGGCCTAGGCGCCCGCCTGGAGCCCTTTTGTGAAGGGCTGTCTGGACCATATTGATTCTACACACACACACACACACACACACACACACTCCTTCCTTCGTATATTAAAAAAAGTCTTGAAAGCGCTGGATTGCCAGAGTTTAAGAAGGATTGTCAGCCTGTCACTTCCTCCTCCCCCCACCCCGCCCAACCAACTGCATTTGCTTCTAGAAGGAAGGGACCAACGGGCTAGGGCAGTTTCCAGATCTGCCCAGACAAGGGTTAAATGGAATGTCTCCCTATGAAGAGCAAAAAAGTAAAGGAGACAGACGGCCATAGTGGACCCACTGTGTGCACGCGGGAGGGACACCTAGTGCCTCCCCGTTCAAAGTCAGAAAATGAGAAAGACAATCCCAGGTGGAATCCCAGCTCCACAAGAGACTAACTAGCCGTGAAACCCCGGGCAAGTCTTTGTATCCCCCTGCGTGACTCAGTTTCCTCCCCTGGAGATGGGAGCTCACTGTGAAGGCACCTGCCTCCTCGATTGTTGTATGTGATGAGCTGAGGGGTGGAAAAGTTCTCAGAACATTCCCATTCACTTGAGCATTTCACAACTGTTGTCTTCGGTAAAGAGCATTTCATAAAAACCCCGTTTTGCAGGGATGAGGAGGGAGCCCTGGGCTAAGGAGCGCGGACCCGCTGCCTAGCGATCCTGGTGCTGGATTCCAAGGTCAAGACGCTGGCGAATGAAATCTACTAGTGGGCTGGGTGCCAGGGGAGAGCGATCTCCCTGCCCGGTGGGCCCAGAGACTCACTCGTGTGGGACTGGAGCCTTCTTCCCGCCCACCTACCTCCATGCTCCCCCCAGTTCAATACTGACTGCGAAAGACCGAGAAACTCCAAATCCTGAAAGCTCCGGTTGGAAGCCAGAGGCGCGGCAGCGAAGGTGATTTCCCAGCGGTTGCGGGGAAGGGGGGACCTCATCGATTGTATTGACCTCAACAGTGGGTCAGCTTGTCTCCATCATCGACCAACCAAACGAAGTCTAGGACTAAAATAGAGACGAAAGGAAATCACAGGCGTCTTTGTAAATCCAGTGGAAAGGGGCCAGAACGCGCAGTAACCCACGCCCGCGCACCCTCACACCCTCACGGAGCGCCTCGGAAAGCGAGCTTCTCACCTCACTCCCCTTTATTCGATCCTGGTTTCATTTTTTAGTTCTGTTCTATATTTAAAACCCAAAACAAACAAACAAGGATTCATTTAGTCAATCAACAAACACGAGATGAAGAGGCTGCACGTGCCAGACTGCGCTGGTCACTGGGCTACACCAATGAGGGAA
This sequence comes from Hyaena hyaena, assembly GCF_003009895.1. Classification (NCBI taxonomy): domain Eukaryota; kingdom Metazoa; phylum Chordata; class Mammalia; order Carnivora; family Hyaenidae; genus Hyaena; species Hyaena hyaena. The sequence goes on along the minus strand of NW_024080632.1, from coordinate 8,088,870 downwards.
GAGGTCTGCAGAGAAACAGAAAATCCTGGTGGGGGTGGGGTAGGGAGGAAGGGGTTGTAAAGGCTTCTTCGCGGTCACTTTGAGCACTGTGACCTTGGGAGAGGCTCTTGTCCCACACTGCCTGTCTGTGAAGAAGGACAGCACTGCCCAGTCCTAGGCAAGGTGTCGGCGGAGTGGTCTGGAAGAATCGGATGGGAGACTCTAGACGTTACATCCTTCAGCTCGGAGCTTCAGGGAGCAGATCTGGGGAAGTCCTTTGGGAAACCCCCACAGGGTGTAGACCCTGACTCCTGAAAACTGCCAGGCGCTGGCCACAACCTCGAGGCCCCTTTGGGATTTGCAGGGCTCCCAGACGTTCCTGCCTTTTCCCAGGATCGGAAAAAACCACCTGGCCCAACCTCCCCCAGCGCGCATAGAAGGTGGGGCAGGGCTGAGTTTGGCCTTCCTGCCTGAGATGCTGAATGTAAGCCCTCTGCCACCCCACCCTTCCTGGGCCTTGACTTTCCTCCTCTCTAAAATGGAAACGTATATATATTCTACTCACCGCAGTGGATAAAGTTCAAGACAATCAGCATCGAACCAGCCAGGACCCAGTGTCTCCAGCGCTTAGCCGACTACATGGACAGAGAAAGCCCTTCAATCAATATTTGTGGAATGACCTAGTGGATGCTTCTATCCATGGGACCAAACTTTCTTCTATCGTGTTTTCACTGTTTCACCTTACATATCAGAATCTGGGGGGGGGGGGGCTACTAATCCGTTTGATGCTGGTTTTTAAAAAGTGCACTTTGGGAGTGAGTAGTCATTGGTTTCCAAAAGCACAGAGGAGCCCCTTCAGTCCGTCTCTCCCTTTCTTCATTGACTTTTATTCCTGTATGGAAAGATTACTTACTGAGCACCTACAATTGCCAAGCGCTGTGATTGGAGTTGTAGATAGGATGAGTCAGTCTTCTCTTTCCATCCAGAAACTTAGAAAATAAAGACCTAATATTAGACACTCTTGGCGGGACCATGTAGCAATACACCTCTTCGGCTATGGTTGCTCTTTTCCCCTTTCTAGCTCTTTAAGTCATTTTTGACCAGCTCATAAAGTCTAGTGCAGTGCTTGGTAAACAGTAGGCGCTCGCCAAGGGCTGGGTGCATTTCTGCGCAAGAGGTCTTCAGCACCTTCAGGGACGCTTCCAAATGAGGGCTCCGTTTGACTGGGGTGCGCTCTAATCCTGACACTCCCAGTTACAGGTACAATTCGGGCCCGCTGACTTCCACTGAGCGTACCTGGAGGGGGAGGGGGAGTAGGTGAGAGCTGGACTGGCCTTTGCAAAAGGGGGTGCGGGGCCCTGAGGTTCTGCAAACCGCGTCCCCTTTTCGCATCTCCCCATCCACCTGGCTGTCCTCCTTTGCAGACCACTCTCCCCGACACACACACCACACACCCACACTTGTCCCGGTAAACAAGCGCGAGTGCAGGTGGCGCCTAAGAAACGAGGCGTTAGTTTTGCCCTGAGAACTCTCCCCCAACCCCCCCCCCCCTTCCCCGATCCCGGTTCCAGCCCAGCCTCTCCGCATCCACCTTGCAGGGCAGGCCGACGCTGAGTGACCCTCCCCCGCCCCAGCCTCCAGGACCGGCTATGGCCTCCGGGTGCATCCGGAACTGCCACTGCGGAAGCTCCAAACTGAGGTCCCAACCCGGCGCGCGGCGGCGGCGATGCGCGCGGGCCCTGCGGGGGCCGGGGGGGGGGTGGGGGTGGGGGTGGGGGGTCCGCCGGCCGCGTCTCCGCCGAGCGCCATCCAGCGGCGAGACGCCCGCGGCACCCTGCGCACAGGTTGCGGGAGAGCTCCAGACGCGAGGCGCGCAGGTTTCCAAGGGAGCAGCGGTCCCCTCCCCCACCTCTCCCCTCCCCCCAAACTAGGACACATCTATCTCCTCCGCCTCCCCACCTACTTCCCGCGCCGCTTAAGGCTGATTCGGGTTCACCCAGCGTTCACCACCACTCTCCCCGCTCTTATTTATGCCCAACATATGCACTGGGCTGGGAACTTTTTAAAGGCGGACAACAAGAAGGGAGAAAGAGTAAAATTAAAAAAAAAAAAAAAAAAGGCGCTTGCCCCCACCATTGCCTGGAAACTTGCCGGTGGCGGCTCGGGGGTTTCATCCCGGGCTGGGTGACGCCTGCTCTCCCTTCGCCGCGGGACAGACGTGTTAAGTCCTGTCTCCCTAATTCTACACCTATGACCTTATCCTGGCTGGAGTCAGGCGCTTTGACTCCGTGCCCTTGCGTGCAACCGAGGCTGCGAAACCTCCTCCCCGCGCGGTCCCCGTGGGTCCCCGTCCCCCGAGACGGGGGCTCCAGAGTGGCAACGCAGGGCGCACCGATCCTTACATTGCAGAGGGAGAAACACGCCATTCTTCGTACCCCCGGAATGTTATCGCTAACTTTTTGGAAAAGTGCCTGTGTACACACATATTACATATATTATTGAATGGGTTAGTGCAAGACTAAGAATACTGAACAACAGTTGCGGGGGTGAGGGAAGCATATGCTCCAATTCCCTGGTAATTTGTAACAGGCAGACTTTATTGCTCAGAGAGAAAAGGAGTAACTATGTAGCTGCAAAACAAATTTAACTCTTGTCTGTATTGATCAGATGGGAGTCCGCCCGTGGGGCGTGACTGCAATGCATTTTTTAACCTGAGATTTAATTTCGTGTTTGGGGCTACTTGGAACGTCCCTATGTACACACCGTACCGCATAGGACATTTTAGAGCCACACATGCAAATTCTATTACGTTTAAAGAATGCAATAGAACATAGCCTTTGAGTTGGACCCATACAGGGCTCCCCAAACATTAAGGAGATCTAAAAATGAAGCCCTGGAGAAAGGTCGTGACTCTGCTCTCAGAAAGCGAGGCCCTCCTCTCCAGATTCAGGTTGGGGCAATCTTCTGATATCCCAAATAAAAGGGGGCCCCCTCCCCCTCCCCTCGCCTAATCTCTACGAGTAAGAAAAGTTTATAAATAATTCAATCTCCCTGTCTCATTCCCTAAAAACTAAAAGTATCATAACCCACCCTCCGAAGGCTTTTCAAGGACTCCCAACAATTCTCGAATTCTAGACGGAGAAATGAAATAGAGGAGCCTGTCCCGGTTAATCACGGCATTAATACACGGACATAAAAGTGAGTCCAACATCATATTTTAACTTGTCTCATAGAAAAACCCTAACTCGCTCCCACCGCTCTTCCTCCTCCCCACTTTGCTCTCAAAGTACGAGAATCTTGCAGGGGTGGGGGCTGGGGGGGGTGAAATGAAGTCTCTTGGAAAGGGTAAAAAAAAAAAAAAAACCCAAGGCATTATTTACACCTGCAAACTTGGAAAGCTGTATTCGGCCCCAATTGGCTTAATTGTAAATCTTTTCCTCATGGCCCCAATTCCTGGACGGAGCGTCTGGGTTTAATAACGCGCCCCGGCACCCCAGCAAGGCCGAGCTGAAGAGAGAGAGAATCCCCCCGACCCACCCCCACTCAGCTCAGAAGTAATTAGAGCACCGCGACCCCCCCTCCCCCAACTACCTAAACCCTGCTTAGAGGTACCAGAAGACAGGAGTCAGCCATGTGGGGAGCTCATATTTTACCGTCTGAAGACAAGAGCAGCTATTTCAAAAGCAACTGTAGCCTCCGAGTCAGAGGCAGCCCCCCCCACCCCCCACCCCCCACCCCCCACCCCCGCTCGCGGCCCTCGCCCCCTGCGCGTTTGGCTCGTAGGGGGGCGAGTGGGAAAGAGAGGCGTCTGCACACAGCCTCCAACTCCCTGCGCTGGCAGCGTAGGGCTGACCTGTTTATAGAACTCGCTGTTAAGAAAACATGTAAAAACACACCCCAGCGGTGGGAGTGGAGAACGTTCCCTCGCACCCCACCCTCCTTTGTACGCGAAGATCCTCTCCGGACTCTGCTCGGTGCCTCCGAGCCCCGTGTTCTCCGCGGGAGGCTATCTCCTGGCGATTGTTTTTACATCCCTTTTGAGAGCTGGAAAGGGCTACATTTCTCCTTCATTTTTGGTAACCCCTGCACCCCCAGCACTTAAGGTCTTTATTATTCCCCCCTCCCAGGTGGGTCCTTTGCAAGCAGGGGGGTGGGGGCGGAATCCAGGCTGGAAAAAGACACCTCCGCGCTGGGTGGGGGTGAGGGGCTGCTCACGGAACCCCTGGAACCCTAGTTTGAGCTGAGAGAAAAAAACGTGCGTTCTCTACCCCCGCGCGGAGCAGCCCGCCTCGCCTCGCCCCGCCCCGCGAGCCGCAGAGGCGAGCAGGTCGCCGGGCAGCCAGTGCGCGCGGGTCGCGCATCCCGGGTCCCGGACCTCCAGGCGACCCAGCCCATCCGGGACCTCTCCGCTCCCCCGCGGGCCTCGACCCTCCACCCCAGGGTGCGGGTGTAATCCGAGGCAGCCAGGGTCTCCTCGGGTTCCGCGCTGGGCGAGGCCTGGAGCCGCACGGAACACGTCCAGCTTCCGGATTTGGAACGCGCTGAGGCGGGTGCGGAGTGAGGCGAAGCACCCCCCCCCCACACACACACACGGGCCCAGAGGACCTGGATGGGGCGATCAGGGCTGTCTCTGCCACACACTCCTTCCTGGGGGCCGCAAGGCTTCCTTTTCCAAGGGAAAGGAGGAAAGGACGTTGCCCAGAAAGATTCCTAGATCGGGGAGGCCTCTGCTGTCTGCCCGCGCGCCTGCCAGAAGGATTTTTCATATCTGGCTCGGACATGAAATGCACTGAGGTCTGGGCACCAGAAGCAGCAGCTTAGGGAAAGCGCTTTGACAATTCCAAACATTTTCGCTTTCCATGTATGTGTGTGTGTCTCTGCCTCTCTCTTCTTCCTCTTAAAAATAAATCAAAATGTAAAAGGAAAAGAGAGAGAAACTTCTCTAGCCCTCCGTTACTCAGACCCCAGGCTGGAGGCTTGTGAAGGCTCCTGGGGTCTCTAAGGTCACAAGTGTCACCCAAACCTTGCGCTCAGGTTGGGAGGGAGAGAACAGTCGCTCCAGCTGCGCCCCCTGCCCCCCTCGCTCGCCCCCCAGATATTCTACAAGACTCCGGCAGGATCCATTCGTACTATTCCGAAGACAGAGAAGCTTAGCTTGCAGGCAAGGCGCCGACTTTGAGGCACATTGTTGAGGCCTCAAGTTTGTTTTAGCCACATGGAGGAGGAGGCTACCCGGGATTGTCAGGTAATTAAGACTGACACTGAGGTTCAGCAACCCCGGCCCCCTTTTCTGAGCGGCCACCGTGCGGGGTCAGCGATCACAGAAAGCAGAGCTGGGGCTGGGGCCTCCAAACCGTGAGGGGGGAGTGTGTGGCCAGAGCGTTTCCCTGGGCGTGGGGCAGCTAGCTGCTCAGGGGCAGACCAGGCCTGGGGTCCCCATCCGGAACCTAGGACCCACACCCTAGCCTTGGCCACAGGTTTTCAAATCCTCCCGAGAGAAGCAGGTGAAATCACTCCCCACCACCCTCTGTCCTAGACCCGCAAGAGGTTATATTTTCCGTAGGATTGTACAAGGGAGAAGGGGTTTTAGCAGCTTTCAATGTGAGGGTGAAACCTGTGAGCCTTAAAGGCTCCCACCCTTCCAGTCCCTGGAACTGTATATGCCCAGAGAGAGAAGACAGATCCCTCCCCAAAGCCATCCCTCTCCCAGGGACAGCGACATCTTGGGGGGCTTCAATGGACAGGGAGGGATGTCTGTGTGTGTCATCTCCTACTGGTTTGGGGAGACACGAAAACATGACGTTGGGAACACAGGCCAACCGGATGGCTCGCGGGAAGAAAAGGGAGATGAAACACACACTCTTCTGCATCCAAGGTTCTCTCTCATTTATCTCTTGCCTGCCCTCTCTGCTCTGATCCTCTTTAATTGAAACCCAGTACGGGAAATAGTAACGGATATCGTGCTCAAACTGAGAAAACGTGTCTGGGACTCTAAGGGGACAGTTAGTTCAGCAGCCTTGGAGGAGCTGATCTTCCTTGGCCCTGTCAACCTTTCTGACAGTAGTGGCCATTTAATTAGCCATGCCCCCTCACTTACACATCTTCCTGCTCCCTCTGCCCCGGCTGCTCTCCGAGGGCGAGACCCCCCCGCCGCCAAGCCCCCTGGCACCAGACACCACGGCCAGTAATCATGGGAAGGAGCAGAAGCGGGAAACCTTGGAACTGAGCTCTCCCGTCCAGATGAAACCTCCCATCGGCCGGTGGGGACTTGAGAACGTTCCGCTGTATTTTTCCTTCCCCCTTTTTCAAGTGTTCTGTCCCTTAGAACCCCCAACCCCACCCCACAAGCCAGATTCCTGGCACAAATTGCTGAGAGACCATTTACGCGCTTACCTGTCTGGACTGAGAATCTGAAAGAGGATGTGGAATAAAGAAAGGTGTTGGGTAGTCAAGAGGGCCGGAGGCCCAAGCCAGCTCTGGCCTGCGTCTCGCTGATTCTAGGTCAGATAAGATGAGAAAGAAAAAAATTCCCTGCCCTCTTCCTCTGAATTCATTTCTGCTGGACTAAGAAACATCCATTACTATCTTTTTTTTTTCCCCTTTAAGTAATTGGGCAAAACACACAAAGAGAACATTGAAGATGTCGATTGGTTTGAAATTAGGAAACCACAATTAGTTCCTTTTCCTGTGAGAGAGAGAGGGAGGAAGAAACCCTTCACAGATGTATAAAAGGCACTCTCCCCCCTCCCCACACACACGTACTTCAAACCCCCTCCTTTGTTTTCCTTCCAACTTCTCTAAATCGCTAGCCACTTACAAGTTTGCCGTTTTCCAGGGTGATCGGCTCTGATGAAAGGTAGGTGCTAATAAGAATAATGCAGGGGGTGAGATCTTTCCGTTTTGCTTCTGCCAAAACCGTATTTACATTAAAAGGAGATATGGTAAGCAGGGATTACGTGAGTAGTGAATGATGCTCTAGAAACGGCATAAACCAACTGGCGCCAAAGTGAGCCTCCGAACTAAAAATACTGCTTCCCCAAGCTAGACAACTTTGACAATCTTTTCTCTCTCTCACACACACACACACATGCACGCACGCACGCGCTTCAGACTCTTGCACTGAATAGCCCTGATCAATAATTTAGAGGGCTGTCAGAGGACAGGGAAATGTGCCTTCCGGGAAGGCCCTGTGCCGCTAGCGCAAGGCAAAGGTAGGAGCTGGGGCTTTAGGGCAGACGGGTCTCCCCTCGCCCTGGGCTCCTGCGTTCCAAAGGAGATAAAAGGGGGAGAGAGAGAGAGAGAGAGCGCCTCTTGGAGGGGTGCAGGGGGAAGGGTGACTTTGGTGATCCTTTCCAACCTACGCGGATGGGTCCAACCCTATTTCTCTCAGGACACCTTATCTTCTTCCTGGCCAAGGGCGTGAGGTGGAGGTGCCTGCCTGAACCCCAAGAAGAACTTCCAGCCTGCTCTGGTGACAGGCAAAGATGGGGGGGGCAGAAGAGGGAATACAGAGGCAATGCAGAAACACAGAAAAGCGAGAGAGAATTCAGAGAGGGCCAAAAACAAAACAAAAAACAAACAAACAAACAAACAAACAAAAAAAAAACCCAACAGCCAGAGAAAATAGAAAGGGAGGAAGAAGATGAAGAAAGGATGGAAAAGAGAGTAAATCAGAAACAGAAGGAACAAGAGAAGCTAACGGCCTGGGGTGGGGTGGGGTGGAGACAGATGGGAAGGAAAAATAGAAACTTAGAACAAGGCAGAGATGCAAGAGAGAGAAGAGAAGAGTTCAAAGAAACAGCAAGAAAGAGTATACAGGTCTACAGTCCCAGTCCTGAAAGATGAAGAGACACCGGGACACCAACAGACTGATCAACCAACCGAAACAGCAAGGAGAAGAAGAAACCAAAAAGATGGGTGCCCTATCTGGTCCAACCTAGAGGCTTGTGCCTGCCCCCAGAGGGAGGAAAGATAGAGAGGCTGATTCTCTGTCAAAGAGAATGATCTGGCAGCCTCCTGGCCGGGGAGGAACTGAGCTCTGAAAGCAAGTTTTGGGGGGATGGAGGTGGGGGGTGGCCAAGTGACTGCAGAGCTCTAGAAGGAACATTTAGCTTCCATGGTCTGTGCCCAGGTCCTCTACTGGGCTCAGAGCTGCATATGGCAGAATCAGGGTTTGGGGTTGCACAGGGGTGCTAATGTGGGGAGGGGGTTGCTAGCAGCATTTTGCAGGACTCCCAAACGGTAAGCTAGGCACTCCGGAGGGAGCGGAGTCCCTGAGATCCAGGGTAAGAAAATCCAGTCCCCAGTTAGCTGAACAGAGCAGCCAAGGAGGGTGGGAGCCCTAAGGCCACATATAGTCAGTTTCAAAGCTTGTCAGTTTCCAAAAAAAAAGGCCATATCTTATGTGGGGGGGGGGGAGGCGCCCACTGGGCAGAAACAGGGAGCCATCTCTATACCGCCAGGCGACCAGAGAACCCCTCCCCAGTAAAAGTTTCTGTATTGACCAACCACTGTAGGAAATTTCTTAATTAGGCCTCAGACCCCTGGAGAAACACGGGTGTCTTTATGTCAACAGAGTTTCTAATTTAGCGACACCTCGGACTGAAAAAAGGTCGGCGCAAAAGGGGGGGGGTTGAAAGTTTAAGAGGGAATAAGCGTGTAATAGTCCCCCGCCAGACCTCACACATGCTGAAGAGAGTATTTACAGCAAAGTTGCCAAAGTAAACCACCCCGCCTACCCACCATCCCTTCCCCTCTCCTCCTCCCCTACCCCCCTTTTTTTGTAAACTTCAGATAAACACCATTCGGTCACAAAAGGGTCGGTTTGTCCCCTTTATAGTTGGAGGCAGGCGGTGCCTTAGGGAAAAAGTAGGATCCAGCGGCGTCCCTGGGAAGGCTAACTTCTCTGCCGCACTGGTGGCCTGGACTAAGAAGAGAGGTGCTTTGGTTTCGCATTTGTGTGTGCGTGTACACGAAATTTGTTCTGAGGCTCCTCTGCCCCTTTGCCACTTTACCGTCTACACACCCACACACCCGCACACGCACACAGCTTTGCCTTAAACGCTGCAGGCATTACAGATAGCGAGACGTGGTTTTTGTCTTTTAAAGTAAAAAAAAATCAGGCCTGCGATTCAATGAAAACTTTTTTGCAAAAAGGTGCAGGAACGTCTGGGGGACACCGGAAGTTCCGTGGGTCCTCTCCGATCCAAACTTTGCCGCCCCCCCCTTCTCCCGCCTTTAAAAGTACCACTTTCCAGACTCTCCCGAAGGGCAGGCTCCTTCAATGCTTCCTGTAGGTCTTTTGTTGAGAGTGAGGCAGAGAGAGAGACTATCGTGGGGATCTGCAAACAGAGAGAGCGAGAGCAGGCCGTGTAGACCCCCGCGTCTGGAGCCTGAAGCCGTGCGCCCCGGGGCGCGCTAGCCTTGCGGGCTCTCGCGGCTGCCGGGCCTGGCACAAATCCTCGGAACGCGCTGGCCAATGTTTAACCCGAATGCGGTGGCCACCAGGCCTCTTTTGTTTGTTCGCAAATTAATCACCCAGCGCACGGCCGGCGCCAGAGTGGGTTTATCACCCACCGGGAGGGGGGCGCGACGGCCCAGCAGAGACAAAGAGGAGTTCGCACCTTCCAGCTTTTGATCCCGAGTTACCGCGGCCTCCCAGCAGAATACGAGCCTCCCGGGGCCGAGTCTGGGAGGTCAGTCATAATTGGCGGAAGTTTGCAGACCATTAGCAAGATGTCGACATTTTCGATTCAGAACCCCGCAAACTTTCCTCTCTTCCCCCCACCCCTGGCGAGCAAGAATGGGGGAGGGGTTACCGAGCGGTAACTGGGGTGACTCCCAGGGTGAAGTCAGAACTACGGTCAAAACACCGGCATTCGAGGGAGGGGGCGACGTGAGGCCCAGAAATCCCGCTCGGTCCACGCGGGGGCCAGAGGCAAGTCAAGATATTTACAAGTAAAATCAGCAAGCTGGCTCCCCAAGTCCCAAGCCGGAGGGAGGCCAAGGAAGCGAGGACCTAGTGAGACGTCTCTCTCCCCTGCATCTGCTCGCTTGAGGGCACCGAGACAGTGGGGGGGAGCGGTGGGGGGGTCAGACGCACTGTGGCTGCAGAACTGCTTTCTGCTTGGAGCGGCCAGACAGACATTGGCTGGCGAGTGCAGGCAACCTCAGATCGCGGGGATTTGGGGCCGCTCCTGAAAGCGCCGCCGAGCCGCCCCGGGCTCAGGAGGCGGGCGATGTGGGGGAGGGGGTGGGCTCGGGCCTCCGGAGACTCGTGAAGCCCTGCAGTGACCTCGGTGGAAGGCGCAAGGAGGGGTAGGCCTGGCCTCTCGCACCCTCCGGGATCGGGGCGCTAGGGACGCGGGAGGGGGCGCAGTGAGCCCACACCCCAGGCCCTTGTCTCCTCTCTCTTCTGCACCACCGGCAGAGAGACCCCAGAGAAAGACAGGACGAGAGGGAAAGAAGGGGGCGTTCTCTCTGGTGACTTCAGGGAATTCTGAGCGCTGGCGCCAAGCGCTCTTAACCATGTGCGTCAAAAATGCGAGGCTGGAAAAGCTTGTCGCCTCTCAAGTTCCGCCCCTATCTCGAGGCCGTTGGCCCACAATAGAAGTGCATTTTCACCCTCCACTTGCTCCCATTTCGGAGTCTGGGAGCTGGGGGCGTGGGGGGATGCAAGGCGGACTGAGAGAGGACCGCGCTCGCTGTCTACACACAGACACACACGTCCCAAGCCTTGGGTTTCTTAACCCCCTAGGCCCTGAAGCCAGCCCTTTTCCCTGAAAGGAAGCTCTCCACTCAGAAGGGCAGAAGAACATTCTCCCCAAGATTTCCATCCATCCAGACAGGGACGGCCCAACTCACTGCCCCTCCCCCAGAAGCGAGCGATGGGGGTTTGGGGAACCCTCTGATCCAGACAGGGACCTGCGGTAACATACAAATTCGGTGACAGGTCTGATTCGGAAGATGCCTCCCTCCCCTTCACCCCTGCAGGGGGGGCAGAGCCCCCCCCCCAACTGGAACCAGTCACCTCGCCTCTGGGGTGGGGGCGTATCACGGTTTGTTTTACAAATTCACCCCGTACTTCTGGTGAGATAAGTCCCCAGGTGGAGAAAGGACGGAGGCAGACAGAAGTGGAATGCCCAGAGAAGATACAAGGAGGGCGCGCCTCCCCCCTACCAGCTCGCTCAGGGCCGCCGCGGTGAGGGCAGGCCCGTAGCCTAAGTCCCTCGCCGCGCTCCTTCTGTCCGGGTCTCCATTCTCTCCTCTACACTCACGCACACATTCACGTGGAACTCGGGGAGCCCAGATTCGGGCAGAAGACGAGATCGGAAAGGGCTGGCAAAAAAAAATCCCCGAGTCCGCCTCCCGGGGTGAGCGCAAACCAGGGCCGGAGGAGGCAGGCTGTGTACGTGTTTGCGTGTACGTGTTTCCCGCGGGTGGCTCGGTCCCGGGGCGCCCGCGCGTGTCCGCGCGCAGCCGTGGCGGGGCGCTCGGGTCCCCGCCCACGGCTTCGGGTGGGGCCGGGGGAGGTAGAGGGAGCCCCCCGCACGCGTGTGCCCGGGAGCCCGCGAGCCCAGGGAGCCGGGAGCCCGGCGCCGAGAGCCACCCGAGCTCGGGAGCCCTTCGGCGGCGGCCGGGCGGAGCTTGGCTCCACCTGGGGCCGGAGGAGAGCGCGCCAGCCCGGAGTCGCGGCGCGCTCGCCACTGCGCCGCCGCCGCCTTTTGTTGCGGCCGGCGGCCGATCGGCAGCTCGCGGGGGGCTCGGCCGCCCGCCCGGCCCTCCCGGGGCCGCGGCGAGAGGGTGCGCCGCAGAGGGAAACGGCCGCGGCGGCCGGAGAGGCGCGGCGAGCCGAGCGCGCGAGAGGCGAGCGCCCCTGCCCGGCGCCCGGCGCGCTCTCCGCCTTCCTGGCCCGGCTCGCTCGCTCCCTCCTCCTCCCCCTTCCTCCCCGGGCCCTGCCTCCTCCCTCGATCCCGGGCTGGATGACTGAGGCATTTCAGACGTGGGCCGAGCGAGCTCAGGGACTGCAGCGATCTCTCGATAAGCCACCTAGAGGCGACTCTGCGCGCGCTCCCCAGTGGCTCCCCGCCCTCCCTCTGATCATGTTGACATATTCACAGGACAGGCAGTAGTACCGATGCGGCGCTGCGACGTTACAGTTTCCGACACCTTCTTTTTATAACTCGCCTCTATCCCCCAGCACTCGACCTGTGAAAACCACGCCTATGCAGCAACACAATTGGTCCGAAAGCGTCAAAGAGCCAATCAAGAGGCCTCCGGCTCCCCGCAGCCCACAGCACAGCCCGACCTTCTAGAGCCGCCGAGCAGACGCCCGGGGAATTCTAGAGGCGGAGGAGGGTGGCGCGGAGCTCCCGCTCGCTCGCTCTCGCGCCCTCCCTTTCCTCGCGCTCCCGCGCCCGCTCCGTCCCTCTCTCCTCTCCCTCTCTCGCTCACTCTCTCTCTCCCCTCTCCCCTCTTCACTCCCCCACCCCACCCCACTCAGTCCTCCCTGCCCAGCGCGTCTGGACGCAGATTTAGGAAGCGATTTCGCTCACGTTTTAGAACAAGGAAGACAGGCGCGGAGTGCAACATTGCAGGACTCGGATTGCAACCCGGGACACCCTCCGGAGGCTCGGAGCAGAGGAAGGAGGAGGAGGGCGGACGGAAGCCAGTGTGCAGTTCGAGTTTTGATAGCGCTGGGAGAAGAGAGCCTGAATCAGAGATTTTTTTTTTTTTTTTTTTTAAGGCCAGAGACTTTTCCGCTCTCTCGCTCGCTGGCGAAGCCGGGTCTACGCTGCTGCAGACGCCTCCAGCGAGAGAGAGGGAGAGGAAGACAGACGGGGGGCGGGGAAGAAGAAGGAGAAGAGAAGGTAAAAAAAGTCTCGGCGCTGAGCCGTCCGCAGCTGCAACAAAGCGCCGGGGGGCCCGGGAGCGAGTCCTGGGACCCGGGGCTGCCGCGTCGAGTTGGCTGCGCCGCGGGGCTCGGGCGCCAGGGAGACCCTGCTCGCCGCTCTCGCCGGCGAAACCGACTTCCAGGAGCGGCTTCTGAAAACACGCGAGGCACCGGGACAGTCACCCGAGCGACTATGTCTCCTGATTTCTCGCCTTGCCCTCTTTAAAAGCGGCATCCCCCCCTCCCCAAAAGGCACTCCCCCCTTCCCTAGGGTGCTTTCGTTGTGATTTCCCCCCCTTGTTGCTTTGCTTTCTTTCTTTTTTTCTCTCTCAAACTATGCGCTGCTGTTAAAGAGCAAAAACAAAAGCAAACAGCAGCTGCGGACTCGTCCCCGGCTGGAGCCCAGCGCCCCGCCTGGAGTGCATGAGCCTCTCCATGAGAGATCCGGTCATTCCGGGGACAAGCATGGCTTACCATCCGTTCCTACCTCACCGGGCGCCGGACTTCGCCATGAGCGCGGTGCTGGGTCACCAGCCGCCCTTCTTCCCCGCGCTGACGCTGCCTCCCAACGGCGCGGCGGCGCTCTCGCTGCCCGGCGCCCTGGCCAAGCCGATCATGGATCAATTGGTGGGGGCGGCCGAGACCGGCATCCCTTTCTCGTCCCTGGGGCCCCAGGCGCATCTGAGGCCTCTGAAGACCATGGAGCCCGAAGAAGAGGTGGAGGATGACCCCAAGGTGCACCTCGAGGCCAAAGAACTTTGGGATCAGTTCCACAAGCGAGGCACCGAGATGGTCATTACCAAGTCGGGAAGGTAAGCAAGTAGCAGGGCCCCCTCCCCCAAGCCACCGGAGGTGTTTTCTTCTCCCCCTCCCCGCCCCTTTATCTCTGTTCCCAGAACACTCGGTTGGCCAGTTATTCGGGCTCAGACAAAACTTAGCTCCCCTGGAACCGGGTACAGACTTTCCCCGCTTGCTATTTCCCCAGTGGTAGGAAATTTCAGCTTACCTGGACGTTTGCAGCCGTGGTTTCTCCCACCTGGGGCTGCATCACGGATTTCCTACAGGCTAGATAGAATTTTTCAAAGGAACTCAGACATCTATCTCTGCAGGAAGAAAGAAAACCACCCCATGGCAGGAAGTTCGCTGTTCTAAACCTTTCTGGAACCTTTCTGGAACATCCTTCTGTCTCTGTTGATGGTCTGGTTTTTTGTTTGTTTCATTTTGTTCCCAGCGGAAAAACTTAACTGCCCTTTTCCTTTGTGTGGGAGTGGGAGACCCGAAGCTAACACTCCACTTGCCCTTTCTGCCCTCCAGCCTAGCCTCTGGGTCTGCAGGGGGGGCCTGAGCTTGCCTCCGGCGGGGTCACAGAGAAATGGAAGGGCACTGGGGTTTGTCTGTCTCCACTGCTTCAAGTGTCTGTAATCCGAGGGAGAGTTTAGGCGATTTTGGATAATTAAGGTGATGTTTGCAGAATCCAAGGAGCCACTGATACATGCTGCTTTTTTTCTATACTATCAACCGTATTTTAGCCCTAAAAGGTCCTTGCCTGACCGAACCCTGCCTGTCACTTAAAATCCATGATTTTTTTTTTTAAATGGCTTTGAAGCCTATCAAGGCATAATGTTGGAATAATAAAAATAAAATCCCTATCTTGATGTCTTGAGCTTTCGGGGTCTTTCCTAGCCCAAAGAGGCCAAAGCTGGGCATAAGAATGCTGAAATCCAGAAGACATTTCCTGGGTTTCACAGCGAAGTGCTTCCTTTCAAGTCAGGACTTCGGGTTGCCACGACTTCTGGGAAATCAGAAGCTGTCTGGTGGTACAGTCGTGCCGTTCGGGACTGGCCTGGGCCATGGGAGAATTGTGGTTTGCCGCGTGCCAGGCAGATTGGTTATCAGGCCCAGAAGTCTACCCCAAACTACAAAATTCGTTTTGAGACCTCACCGAAGGCCGGTTTCATTTCCCCCAGCGGCCGGTTCGCTGCTCCGTAGTAGGGAAGCCGGACATTCATGTCCTGGATAGATTTAACTTTTTCTCAGCAGTGGGTGGTGGAGAATTCTAGCCTTGACTGACCCCACGTTTACCAAAATCCTACCCCTAGCTGTTTCGGGGTAGACACACACGGGACAAGGGGAAAGGCAAGAATTTCAATGTAAAGAGGGCCTTCTGTGAAGTCCTACAAGAGGGAAAAATTGTGGAGAAATTGTTAGCCGCTGTAGAGAAATGCAGCCACAGTTCACTTGTTTTGAACCTTGAGACGTTTCACCAGAGTGAAACTGAGGGTACTTAATACTTCTGTCGTGGAAGAATATAATATTGCACTCAGTGGCCCTCCTCTGAACCAGAAGCTCATCAGTCAATCACAGTAGAAAGGTTTTTTTTTTTTTAAATCAGATTGAAATATTTTAGGGCGAACGGAATCAACCCCAACCAAGAGTCTGAGTGATTTCTTTTTCCTTTCTCTTCCCTCTTCTTGTAGGCGAATGTTTCCTCCGTTTAAAGTAAGGTGTTCTGGGCTGGATAAAAAAGCCAAATACATTTTGTTGATGGACATTATAGCTGCTGATGACTGTCGATACAAATTCCATAATTCTCGGTGGATGGTGGCTGGTAAGGCTGACCCTGAAATGCCAAAGAGAATGTACATTCACCCAGACAGCCCTGCTACCGGGGAACAGTGGATGTCCAAAGTTGTCACTTTCCACAAACTGAAACTTACCAACAACATTTCGGACAAACACGGATTTGTAAGTTTCGCCGCTCGGTAATATGTTGTGTGTCTTCACCCGAACACAGGCAATGCCTGCCCTGTAAATCGCAGGTTTCTGCTCAGACTTCTCCCTCGCCCTCCGTTGCTAAGCGTAGCAAACGTGGCTCGATCCAAAACAGAGCCCGAGAGAGGATTCCGGGGTGTTTCTCTTTGATAATGGAAGGCCTGGCGTTCTTAAAGAAACGAGGGCGAGTATACTCTCCGCTCACGTTCTGTGACAATTCCAGGTCTTGGAAAATGCCAGACAGTGAAGTTAAAAACCAAGATAGAAGACGGTTAAGATATAAAATCAATGTTAACGCGATGAGTCCGTCAGGGATTTATTTTGAGTAATCATTCCTGTGTTTTGAAACGAGCTTTATTATTTCTTGGGGGGGGGGGAGGGTTAAGGTTCAGAGCCCTGGCTCCGTTGGTTAAAGGGTGGGAGTGCGTGTTGGGAGAGATTTTTTTTTCCCTTCTATGATAAAAGACTGGGCCTGGGGGAAAGTCAGGTTTGCTGACTGAGGCTGAGCTCTCCAGGAGAAACGTGGTGTGTGTGTTGGAAGCGTGTACACGGAGTCGGTAGCAGCGTCCTTAGAAACTTTGAGGAGACTGGAATTGCTTGTAAAAGTCAAGCAAAAACGCCTTTTGCCCCCTGCCCCTCCCCCTCCCCCGCATTTCAATAAAATAAACCGAGTGATAAGCGAGGAATAAGCAGAAAGATTAGGCCCAGGAAGACGTGAAGGGCGCGGAAATCTCTTCTGCGGGCAGGAATTGCATTTGAAGCCCTTGATTTGATTAAGGCATAAATATTCCTCTCTGGAGTTCAACCTTTCAGGGCTTTAAGTGGATTGGGCTCGTCAATTAGTGGGCGCTTAAAGGACTGAATCATTTTGTAAATTAAAATGCATGTTTTTCTCTATCTTTTAAGACTTTGGCCTTCCCAAGTGAGCACGCAACGTGGCAGGGGAATTATAGTTTTGGTACTCAGGTAGGCTAGGGTTCAAGGTACGAACGGACCTTAGATGGTGAGGGTGGGGGGGAGCCCTTTGGAAATTGAGGAGCAATTTGGATTTCTCCAGAAGATACCATCTGTGGTGTGGAGTGTGCCCAAAGAGGTACTCCGAGGAGAGGAGGTGGGCTCCGGATAAGCTTGGTATCCTCTGGTGGGGTAGGTGTTAGCCTGGCAGGGGTCTTACGGTCCAGTTTATCCCACTAAACTTTTTTTTTCTTTCTTTTTTTTTTTTTTTTTCTGTGTCTCTCCTCTTCCCTGCCCCCTCCCCTTCCCGCCTCAGACCATTTTGAACTCGATGCACAAATACCAGCCTCGGTTCCACATTGTGAGAGCCAATGACATTTTGAAACTTCCTTATAGTACATTTCGGACCTACTTGTTCCCCGAAACCGAATTCATCGCCGTGACAGCATACCAGAATGATAAGGTAACCAAAAGGCGCTTTTTTTTTTCCCTTTTTAATGAGGCTATTTTTCGTCTCACCTTTAAGCTGCTTGGAGAAGGGGATGAGGAGTTTACAAAAGAATTGGGATGGGGGAGGCTGGGTTTCCTTCTGTGATATGACCTTCAGTGGCGCTTTTTTGGGGGGAAGGGGCTCTGAGCCCGTCCAAGAGGCAGGGAGAACACGAAACAAAACAAAAACTTGACCAGCTAGGAATCCAGCGCTGAGGGAGAACGTGCCAAACTAACTTTGCCTAGTGAGCAACTCTTGCAACTGTGCTGGCTCCGGCTTCCCCCACTCCTGGCTTTCTCTTGTTTGTTTTGAGGCTCCGCTTCCTCTCCTTCTGGAAGAAGCATCAAAACCCAGGGTCCAGGTTCTCAGGGCACCAGCTAAAAATTTCAGCTAAAGCCATTTGGGATCCTGGGGGGAGAAACCAATCGGAGAGCAGCTTTTCTCTCCTGGCCAGAAATCCTGAGTAGCTGGTCTGGTTTTTATTACCTTTTATGCTGCTGTGTTTTTTATGGTGTGTGTGTGTGTGTGTGTGTGTGTGTGTGTGTGTGTGTGTTTGGAAAAACCTCTTCTGATCACAGGGTCCTGCTAATCGAGTTGTCTGAGACTTTTGAGAGGAGATGACCAAAAGTCATCTCTTCATTTGAAGTTCTTTTTTTCTCCCTTGGGCCTGAAGCCCAGGATTAGGAGGGCCCCCAAATGGAACTCCAGGCAGCACCTGGTATATAAAGTTATGGTGGCCTGAAGGTCATGGGTAGGTGCATGGAGAGACCCGGAGAAAGTGACTCTTGCTGATTCACTAGCTCCCAGCTTCACTGTTAGCCGGCTATTCTGGGGGTGAGGAGCCGCAAAGGACCCCAGCTCTTCTTCTGAACCCTGGACCTCAGTGAGAGTCCGGCCCACCAGACAACACCTTGCCTTTTGCATTTTGAATTTGTTGTTCCCATGGGTGGGTCCTCTGGCTGTATATACCTCCCCCCACCAAGGGAAAGAATTTGAAAGATTACATGTGATGGCATTCTGCCCCAGCGTGCAAATGCATGCTCCCTCTCGACGCACACTGCCGTGAATCTGAGTTGTTCAAGTAATAATGTAGCATTTTTGATGGGACAGAGAGGCCACAGGCCTTCTCCGACCTGATGGGGGTGGCAGAGCATATCAACAAGAACCAATGTTTCCAGTGGTCATTCCATCCCTTGACATCTGTAATCGTAATGTCAATAGTGTAATTCCTCGACCCTCCTCTGCGCCCCCTCCCCCAACCCGGCAAAAAAAATTGAGCCCACTCTGGCACGAGAGTAGCAAACCCCCATAAATCATTTCATTAGATTCACAGGAAAGTTTGCAGTGTATGCTGTGTGTGTGTGTGTGTGTGTGTGTGTGTGTGTGTGTGTTTGGGGGCAGGAAATACGCCATAACATAGTTTATGATTAGTTGCACCGTATTAAAAAAATGAAAGCATAACTTTAAGATCTACAGGTTGTCCGTTTTGACAGCCTCGACAATCTTGCCATTTCTAAATCTGAGCTCTCAAGGCTGCGTACAAAAGAGGGTGAGGCCTTTTCCGGACGGTATAATTTCAGTCTGGAGTTTCTGCTCTGGCTTCCTATGGGAAATCGAAGCCAGGGTGCAGCCCCCTTGATTTCTTCTCTCCCGGCCCCCTTCACACGGACACTGTCAGGCCCTCTCGCTTCCTCTTTAACCTGGCGTATCCGAAGGACTTCTTTGGGCAGTCAGATTTCTAGTAGACTGATTTGGAGGAAAAACTCCCCCAAAACGTTCTAGAAAACGAAGCCAACGTCTCTTTCTTGCTTGTGCTGCCTCCTCTAGATAACTCAGTTAAAAATAGACAACAACCCTTTCGCAAAAGGTTTCCGGGACACTGGAAATGGCAGAAGAGAAAAAAGGTGAGTGAAGACCCTTACCCAGTACTTACTTTCTCAGGTAACCCGCAGAATTACTTTACTAGGACCCAGATCTCAACTATTAGAAGCGGGATGCGGGCACTTGGAGTAGGAAGGTTGGGGGAAGGGTCTGGGAGAGGGTGGAAAATAATTGACTGCCTCTCTGCCACCTGCTTGCGGACTTCAGGACGCTTTCTGTGCCTCCTCTGTATTACCCTAAAGGAGATGAACTTGGCCCCACCATAGTGGTCTCTGGAAGACCACTGTCAGGGATATATACAGACGCCTGGTAATTCCTGATTAAGTCCATCCCCCAGCAGGTCCCAGGAAAGGACCGAATCATTCACAAAATGCTGCGGCATTTTTTGCAACCTTGTCTTGCAAATACCATCCGACAGAACTGAGGCCCCTTGAGAGATCTGGGACGTTCTCCTTCATGGGTATATGTAGCAGTTTGCATTAGGCAGACAGCTGGAGAGTATATGGAAACAGCTCTCCCCTCCCCCACCCGCTTTCAAAGAATTTCTCAAATCCAGACGATCAGCCCAGATTTTTAACCTCTCCCCTTGCGGGGGTGGGGTGGGGCGGGGGTAAGCATTAAAAATAATTTCCAACATCTAAATAGATTTTTTTTGTTGTGCTCCCTGTTACAATGGACGGGTTGGTAAAACAAAGCGCACGCTCAAATGAGCACTCTCTCCCAGTCTTAGCAACCAGTGGGGAGTGGGGAGGCTTTGTGTTCACCAGTTGGGGCGCCCAGTCACCCTCCTTATGTAAGGCCTCCGAGTCAGCTGTCTGTGGCCCATGTGCTTGGCCTAATGAATAGTGAGCTGAAACCTTCTTCCTCAACAGCCCCCTCCCCTCCGTGCCGCACACTGCGGCCTCAGGCCTCCTTACAGGCTCAAGCACGATGCGTGGGCCTCTGGCTGCCTCAGGGGCAAGCAGGTTTCGTAGAAACCGTGGGTGGTGGGCAGGGAGAGGTGTGCCCCCCGTGCCTCCTTTGGGAGGGTGAGGCAGACAAAGAGGGGAAATGTCTGTTCCGACCTCTAACGCTGGGTGTGGACTCCTGGCACAGAAAACAGCTCACCCTGCAGTCTATGAGGGTGTTTGATGACAGGCAGAAGAAGGAGAATGGGACCTCAGATGAGTCCTCGAGCGAACAGGCCACCTTCAACTGCTTCGCACAGTCCTCGTCTCCAGCCGTCTCCACTGTAGGGACATCGAACCTCAAAGGTAGGACCTGATCACCTTCAATTTCTCTACTCCAGGTCTGGGGCAGGGGGAGGGGAACGGCTGGGAGATTTGGGGGCGGGGGGGGGAGGGTATGCACTCAGGAACCTGCTCTTCAAAAACCTCAGATGCTTCTTGAAGTCCCTAAGCAGGAGCCACAATTCAAAAAGGGTGGCCAGGTGTGTCCCCTTCCCTAAGTTGTATAAAGGAGAACTCAGAACTCCCTTCCTCCAAACCTCGATTTGGCTGAGGCTGGGGTGTCTGTCCTTCTGGGGGTGGGGGGCAGCTTTGAAAACTTGCGTGGAGCACCCCTCTGTCTCTCCCTCAACTCTCTCCAACCTAGCAACTGCTGACTTTTTACTATTTCTGAGCTCTAGATTAAAAAGTGTTTGGCCTGGGGGTTGGGGTGGGGTGGGGGGAGGGAGGCAAGAGATTCTCTGCCACCAGGAACAGGGAAGGTGGCTGAGAAAACGTCCAGCCCTGGAGCGGACAGTTGAGCATTGGGAGCCTGACAGTTGAGCACTGGGAGCACGGAGGAGCTGAGTAGGGAGTGTGTGTGGGGGGGAGGGGATGAGATGGTTCAAATCCCCAGTTCCTGTGTTTAAAGAGCAAGAATTATTTATTCGGAAAGACACACACTCTCTCAGCAGGAAGAAACCTGTTTCTAAGTGAATTAAAATGAAAGTCCATTATGATTTCAATCCATTTAAACCTTAAACATTAAATAGGATCCCTTTTTCTTTCTTCTTTTCCTTTTTTTTTTTTTTTTTTCCTAGTGGGAGACCCATAGAGGGTGTGGTGAAAAAGAAGAGAATCTGTGATTGTCCATGGGCGGGGGATGGGGGTGGTAAGCCAGCCGCCCCCATCTTTGCCTGCAGGGACAGGGGCAAACAGAAGGTTCCAGTTGAGAGTGTGTGTGCGTGCGTGTGTGTGCGTGTCTTTGTGTAGGGAATGCGTGTATTTCTGCCACTACCAATTCAGATGTCAGGGTTCAAACAAATCCTTCTGAAAGAATTCACAAATTTGTGCAAGGTGCCAATCTTGGTCACTCACTGAACAAAGACTGTATATAGTAACTAGAAGGTGTTCTGGAAGTGAGTTTTAGGATACGTGTAATTCTGTTTTCAAAAAGTGAATGCAGTGAGGTGGGGAAAGGCAGTAAAGGCTTGGACACCATAAGAGCTCAATGGATGATTGTGAAAAATAGCAAAATCCGCCAGCAGTTGGGGGGGGGGGTGGTCTGGAGGGGAAGCGGTTCATTTCTATGCACATATTGTAAATTCATTGTTAGCTTACTGAATCATCCCTGTAAAGGCGTGAGGTATCATCACTTGCACTTTGCAGATGAGAAAACTGAGGCACAGAGAGGTTAAGGGGCGGGCAGGGGACCACACAGCTCGTAAACGGCCTGAGCTGGGATTCAGACCAGGCCACTGGAGTTCCGCTGGCCCAGATTGGAGCTCACGCCCTTCCGCTTGGCTTTTGTGCCCCTCCCGTGGTAGATCTGTGTCCCAGCGAGGGGGAGAGCGACGCCGAGGCCGACAGCAAAGAGGAGCACGGCCCCGAGGCCTGCGACGCGGCTAAGATCTCCACCACCACGTCGGAGGAGCCGTGCCGCGACAAGGGCAGCCCCGCCGTCAAGGCGCACCTCTTCGCCGCCGAGCCCGGCGGCCGGCCCCGGGACTCCGGGCGGCTGGACAAGGCGTCGCCCGACTCGCGCCACAGCCCGGCCACCATCTCGTCCAGCACCCGCGGCCTGGGCGGCGAGGAGCGCCGGAGCCCCGGCCGCGAGGGCGCGGCCACGTCCAAGGCCGAGGAGGCGCGCGCGCTGCCCGGCAAGGAGGCCTTCGCGCCGCTCACGGTGCAGACGGACGCGGCCGCCGCACACCTGGGCCAGGGCCCCCTGCCGGGCCTGGGCTTCGCCCCCGGGCTGGCGGGTCAGCAGTTCTTCAACGGGCACCCGCTCTTCCTGCACCCCGGCCAGTTCGCCATGGGGGGCGCCTTCTCCAGCATGGCGGCCGGCATGGGGCCCCTGCTGGCCACCGTGTCCGGGGCCTCCACCGGCGTCTCGGGCCTGGACTCCACCGCCATGGCCTCCGCCGCCGCGGCGCAGGGACTGTCGGGGGCGTCGGCGGCCACCCTGCCCTTCCACCTCCAGCAGCACGTCCTGGCCTCTCAGGTAATGAGGGGTCATACCCCCGCAGACCCTCCCTTGATTCACTCTGGTTACCCCCCCATGCCAGACCCTCACCCAGCCCCCCTCGCCTAGGAGCCTTAATAATAACAATAATAATAGCAATAATTGCTAGGTCAAGGTTTATCTCACTGACTCAGCATAATCTGACCCTTCCCCCCACCCCCGCCCACCCCCCAAAAAAACTAAAAACTTTTTTTGACTCTTCTTCTAACTTAAGGGCTGTTTCAGGTAGGGTAGGTAGGCAGTAATAACGGTAATAGCTGTTTCTAGCACACTTAGGTCGTGTTTGGTCTGTTTTAACTTCAGCGACACTCTTGTCCCCTCCACTTTATAGAAGAAGTGGCAGAGGCCCAGAGATGTTGAGTAACTTATCCAAAGTCACACAGCCGCCAAGTGGCGGAGGCGAGGCTCTACCCCAGGCCCTCTGACCTCAGGCCCTTCTTCAGGGTCTCTGATTTTCCTCTTCGGAGCTGAAATGTCTTTTAAATGGTTCCTAGCCAACACAACAGCCCACCAGGAATCCCACCAGGGAGGGGTAGGGATTTTGGGGGTGGGCTTGTGGGACGCGTGTCCCTGTCGTTCACCCCAGACAGGCCGGCCTGCCCTCCAAAGGGTTAATGGTTTGTGCCTTTGTGGGAAATGTCAGAGGAGAGGGGCCACTCCTTCGGCATGGCGGCCCCTTATGCGGCTCAGACAGCTGTGCTGGGGCGCAGGGCAGCTGGGGAGAAGTCTCTGGCCGCTTGGAAGTGCTCTGAACCCAGCGAGGAAGGTTCTGTGGGGTTTTCTGCACGCCCTTGCCTTTGTTTTGTCTGAGTACATTCGTCTCCCTTCTCTGAGCCAAGAGGCAGGGTTTGCTCCCCTCTGGGAGGCGGGGGAGGGAGCTGAGAACATGGCTGGCTTCTGGCTTTTTCCCCTTGCTCCCCACTCCTGCAGACCCTGCCCCCAGAGGGGCTGCCCGGCAAACAGGTAGCAGAGGCACCCCAAGGCCAAGGACAGAGAGACCTGGCCCACATCAGGGGCCCTGCATTTTCAGTTCTGCTTCCGCCACTTGAAGCTGAGTGACCTCCTGTGCCCGTGGGACCTTACCTCGGTTTCTCTACCTGTCGTACTAGTGTATCTGGCCAGAGGCTTTCTTTGTCTCTGTTTAGGGCAAACGTGATTCCGCTCCCCCCACCCACCCAGTTGCCTTTAGCAAGTGTATGTCCCGTAAGTGATACCCCCTGCTTTGCACTTGGCCACCTTTGTGGCAGGACTAGCCTGCAGCCCCATTTATCAGATGCACCAGCTGACCCCAGTGGAGAATTTCTAACAGTTCTCCTGGCCAGGTGCCCCGTGGAGGGCGTTGCGAGCCTTGGCTCATTCGCTACCCAAAGCCCCTAAGTGTAGGAACTCCCTCCGGGTGGTTTTTTCCTCCGTCAGAAAGCTGGGGCATGGGGAGGGAAGCGGTCTGGAGAAGGAAGCCTTGAGTGCCCCAGCCCCTAGAGATTAATGGCCCGCCCAAGGCCCCAAGGTTGGGGGGAGGGGGGCGGGGGGCATGGTCGAGGTTGGAGGTTGGCTCCTTCCCGCTGCGCTGGTCCCGCTGGGCCAGCTCACCACCCGTGTTTCTCTCCCCCCCCAGGGCCTGGCCATGTCGCCTTTCGGAAGCCTGTTCCCTTACCCGTACACGTACATGGCCGCGGCGGCCGCAGCATCCTCGGCGGCGGCTTCCAGCTCCGTGCACCGCCACCCCTTCCTCAACCTGAACACCATGCGCCCGCGGCTGCGCTACAGCCCCTACTCGATCCCCATGCCCGTCCCGGACAGCAGCGGCCTGCTCACCACCGCCCTGCCCTCCATGGCCGCGGCCGCGGGGCCCCTGGACGGCAAAGCCGCCGCGCTGGCCGCCAGCCCGGCCTCGGTGGCCGTGGACTCGGGCTCGGAGCTCAACAGCCGCTCCTCCACGCTCTCTTCTAGCTCTGTGTCCTTGTCGCCCAAACTCTGCCCGGAGAAGGAGGCGGCCACCAGCGAACTGCAGAGCATCCAGCGGCTGGTCAGCGGCCTGGAGGCCAAGCCAGACAGGTCCCGCAGCGGGTCCCCGTAGGGCCCTCCCCAGGCAGACCTCTTCATTCCAGTCTCCAGTCTGCAGTGCACTTTGTTGGACGTAAAATAAACCGCGGGCGCGCCGCGGGGTTGGCCCTTTGTGCGTCCTGCCTGGGAAGGGGGTGCCGGACTCCTCGGCAACGTGCTAGAAACCGGCCCCGTCTTCCCGGCGTGGTCTCTGTATCCAGGATCTGACTGGGATCCCGGGGCCCAGAAATGTCTGTTGCGTTGAGCAGTTGGGGTAGGAGTTAAACCATTTCTGGCCACAGCACCTCTAGACCGCTCTGATTGCTGTGGGGAGAAGGTGGCCAGGCCCGCCAGAAGGGGAGGTGTGGAAAGGCTTCTCCCCCAGTGCAGATCTGTCTGTCTGTCTCTCTCTATATATATTTTTCCTTCACCGTGTCAAGTAGAAACAAAAACAAATAAAATTTAAAAAAATATACTGGGGACAAATGAATACATTAACATGATTCTGTTTGTGAACATTAAAAGCTTTATCGCGACTTGCATATCAGTTCTAAATAAATGACGGAGAAGCATTGTTTGGGGGAAGGAAGTCCTTGCCACCCTTGTTTGGTCTCTATTAAGGAAATCTGTGTCTTTTTAATATTCTTGTGATGTTTTAAGAGCCGCTATAGGTCTCTTCTTTGCATGGTCCACAGTAATGTATTTGCGGTTTTTATTTTGAATGCTTGCTTTTAGAGAGAAAAGAACATGAACCCACACCCCCCCCCATTCTCTACCCTCCAATCGGCAAGCCCAAGGGGAGGATTTAAAGAGAAGGGGTGAGGAGAAACACACACACACAATGAATTTATTTTATCTCCGCTTTGTAGGAGGATTTATGTCTCAGTTAATTCTCTTTCCTCTATATGCAATAACAAGGTTTTAAGAAAAATAATAAAGAAGAAGCGAGACTATTAGACAAAGTATTTATGTAATTATTTGATAACTCCTGTAAATAGGTGGAATATGAATGCTCGGAAAATTAAACTTTAATTTATTGACATTGTACATAGCTCTATGTAAATAAGATCGCAGCCGCCAGGTTTTGTGTTCTTGTTTTCCTTTCGTCAATTTTATTTCAAGGCCACAGGATTGCTTTTAAAACTAGAAAACACACTTTCTGCACCGACACCCAACAGACTTTCCAAAGAGCTGTCTGAGAAGAAAAGAAAAAAGGATTTTTCTTTTTTTAGTGTCCAAGAGTTGGGGTAAGAGGCCATTGTCTATTTCACCCCAAACTGGGGAGGTGTGCAACTTCCCTTAAATTCCTTAAGATAGAACACCCTGAGAGTGTTTCTGAGATTGCTTGGGAGGGGCGGGGGTGGGGGGGGCCGGGAGTGCAGAGGCTGTGGATTGATTTCCTAATTTTTCTTTTGTATTTGTATTTGCTAGTCTGATTTCTTCAAAACGAAGTGGGATTGACTACTGTCTTCAATATTGATGGTGTTTTGAATTTGGTGCCTCTAGAGCTATATAGTCCCAGTTCACAGGTCAGGTGCTGAGAGATGGTTTAAAGACAAAAACTCATGAAGGTATATTTTGTGTTAATAATTGTTGATGAGTTCTTTGGTTTTCTGTATTTCTTCCCCTCTCTTTAAAAAACAGCATTGAAATTTCAATAAATTTTTATTGAAATGTCTCTGGGCTTCCTGTGAAATGCAGTCTTTAGAAAACTTTCCAGCAAGCGGAATCTTTCTGTCCCCACTGGCTTCCTCAGTCCCCTTCTCTTCGCCTTTAAGTAATTAAGACCGCCCCCACGGAACCCAAACGAGCTGTCACTCAAGTTCGAAAGCTAAAAACAAAAGTCCCTTACTGGGGCGAAGGGAGCCGCTTCGATCTGAAATTACTTTTCCTTTAAATTAGGGAGCAAAACGCGAGACGGGAAGAAGACTGATTAGAATCGGGTTGAATAGCAATGTCAGATACTTAAGGTTTAATGGAAAAAGAATGCCCGGCTCCCCTAAGTCCGCGGTTACCACACGAGTCCAACCGAACCTACGGTCGACGACGGCGAACGTTTTCGTTTTTAGGCTCGCTCTCCCTTTTCACGTAGATCCGGAAAATGCGAGTCAAAACTATCTCCTTGCATCACTGTGCAAAAAAAAAAAAAAAAGCAAGATCTCGCCGGCAGACCCAGCTGGGCCCGGCAGCGACCCTAGGGTGGGGGGTGAAATGGCAGGGCCCCAGCGGCCCCCGGGTCCCCGAATCTCTGCTGGGACCCCGCTGACCCAGGGCTCCCCCGCGCGCGCGGAATGCGGCCAGCTGCGCGCAGACTTGGCTGTGGCGCGCGAGGGGAAGGCAGGTTTTCCCCGCCAGGGAAAGGTAATTCCAGGGCGCATAGTTGACCCCCTCCCAGGGAAGAGTCACCCCGGAGGCTGACACCCTCCCCCGGCCCTCCCCCTCCAGCCAGCCTCCAGGCTGCTTGGGGAGGTGCCTTTTGAAGTTCAATGTATTTTTGAAGCATTCAATAAAAAATAGCGAGGCCGGGGACAGTCTTGGTCTCCGAGCGTCCCCACCCCCAGCCTCGCCGCGCCGCGGAGGTGTATTTGTGCGGGGGGGGGGGGGCGCGGGGGGGCGGGCAAGGGAAGGTTCTCGAGGCCTTTTCGTGCCCTGGGGGCCGTGACGTGAGGACCCAGCCGGAGCCTGCCTGGCGGCTGCCTCCCTCCCCCCTCTTCCCTGGAGCCCGCCAGCCCGGCCCCAAGTCCTTGTCACCTTCGGGCCTCTGGAATGGCCGGCGAGGAGGATCCCTGTCCCCTCCCTCCTCCCGGACTTGGACGGGATCGGGGTCGGGACCTTTGGGGGGGGGGGTGGCAAGCTCCTTGCATCTCCAGCCAGGCACGTGGGGAGTCCCACACCCTCTCCAGTGCCGTCTTCCCGGGTGAGAGGGCAGACGACGGGGGAGGGGGGGCTTGTAGGGCCTGAAGACCTTTGGGGCGCTGTCTCCCTGGAGCGCCGGGAGATTTGCGGGTTGCGCGCCCACCGGGGCCGGCTTTTGGCCCAAGGATTCCGCGCGGAGCCCGCGCCCCCAGAAGGTGGCAGTGGGCAGGGTGTGACCCGCGCGCTGTCCCCTCCGGACTCGGGGGGGCAGAGAGCCTCGGCCTCGGGGAAGGAAGCAATGCTTGGCTTTCTCAGCCCGCATCTGCCCCCCGCCCCCGCCCCCGATTCTCGGACAGTGCTCTCCCACCGCTCCCCCCCCCTTTAATCTCCTGTGTACCTTATTTGTATATAGTGATGTTAATGAGTAACTCTGGTGGCGCTGATGGACGGGGGGTGAACCGCTCACAATCTCTCTGGATTTCGTGGCCTATTACTCACCTGGCGCCGGTCGCAATCTCGCCGCGGGCTTTATGGTGGCGGCGGCCGCCGCGGAGGCCACTCGGGGCCGGCGCCTTCGGCTTTTTTTTTTTTTTTTTTTTTCCCCGGGCTTCGAGTGCCACCTATCTGCCTGGCCCACGAATGCGCGCCGGTCGCCGCCGCTCGCTCGGCACCGCAGCGCCTCCCGGGTCCGGAACTCGCGCTTTTCACCTTTGCCCCTTCTCAGCCTCGCCATCCCAACCTGCGCGCCCCTCCTTGTCTGAACCGCCCCCCCGCGCCCCCCCCCGCCCCGGCGTCGGAAGAAGCAGTGAGTGGTCTCTTTCCTGGGTATCACTTTCACTTCGCTTTGCGCCGCAGATGAGAAAAACAGTCCTTCCCGTCTCTGGGTTTCCAGAGAGAGTAAGGAAATCCAGGGAGGGGACCCTGCTCATCGTTTTCTGGCCAAGCACCCTGCTGCTTGGCGTGGATATCTCCAAAAGTTTTCCCCGACCCAGCCGGGCAGGGGGTAACCTGAATTCTCAGTGGGCAGATGGAGAGAGGCAGGGTTCCCTCCTTCCCCAAATTACATAATTTAAAACGTAGTCTGGATGCGGCTTCCCTTTGCCTGGATGCGCTCTTTTACTTTCTTACTTAGAACTCTGGAATGTTTCGCTCTTTGCACTGGCCGCGTCTACAGGGACAAAGGCCGCGCGGCTCGAGGGAGCAGCAGTCTGTCCCGGCGGGGGTCAGAGCTGCGGCCGCCTGCAGGGCCGAGCGACTCCGTGATTTGTAGATTTAAGGTGACAGACGCGGGTGCCGGCCGGAGCCCTGCGGCCCCCGCCCCTTGGGGAGGGGAGGTCGGCTCCCGGCCTGGCCGCGCCCTGGCGTCTGAGACCCGCGGAGGGGCGGGGTGGGGTCACCTTTTGCTGCGCTTTGAGCCGCGGGTAAAGGCGTCCGGGTTCCTGCTGACCTCCCGGCGCTAATTGCAGGGGCCGAAGGGCGCGCTCCGGCAGAGGCAGGGGTCACGACCCGTGCGCTCCCTCCTCCCGGGTCCCGCCAGCCCGAAGGAGCGGGGTGTGCGCGCGCGCGCGAGCGTGTGCGAGTGAGTGTGGGTGCGTGGGTGCGTGCGCGCGTGTGCACAGGCCCCCCTCTGGATCTGCGCTGCCCTGGAGACCCACTCTTTCTTTGGGGGGGAAGATCTCGGCCCTTAGGCCCTCCAAAAAATTCCATCCGAGAAGGAAAACCCTTGTTTTGACCTTTCCCCTAAGCCAGCAGACAGGCAGCCGCCTTCGGGCGCTGCAAGAGGTTTGACACGCTTCGCGTCCGCGCGCTTTCTGCCTCGCTGGTTTCCAAATTCGACCTCACGGCAACCGGCCAAGAGAGAGGCTGCTGCGTGCGGGTGCCAGGCCGGGACGTGGGCTCTTCCACATGGCGCTGTGGATGCGCGGACCCGTGGGTAGCTCTTTGGGCGCCTGAGCTGGGGGCGGCTAGGACCGCAGGTGTCAGAGGGAGATGCGTGCGTGTGCGTGGGCTTGTGCGCGCTCCCTTGCAGATGTCTCTTCCAATTTAGATTTGGAAGTGCATGCGCAAGACAGTTCCGGATACAGATGCATTTGGTTGTTTTACAATCAAGATGCGTATAATCAAGATCTATATGTTGCAGATGTCGGCGTTCAAAGTACACGTAACAACAATAATAAAACGAGCTGGCATGTAAAGGGGCACGTGCTCGTGCCGGGCACTCGGTGAGGCACCCCACCCAAGCGAGCGCCTTTAATGCTCACCGTTAACCCCTGCGAGGTGGGGGTGCGGTTCAGCCGTTTGACAGAGGAGGAAACTGAGGCACGCGAGAGTGAAGCCACTTACCCCAGATCACCTGGGACAGTGCAACCAGAACGCCCGCGAAAGGGGACTCCAGAACCCACTTGGATCGCCATTCCTAATTCAGGTGGAGGTGTACACACCTACCGTGCGTGTGTCCCCGGCTGCAGAGAAATCTATAGGCGTGTTCCGGGTTTTCGTGTGTCTCACGCTCTTCGGAGAAGAACATTTTCATTTCTCAGGGCGGTGGGATAAGTGCAGCCTCTGTCTGGGTGCTCCCCACCCCCCGCCCCGCAGCCCCTTCCCACCCTCTCTCCCTGGTGCCTCGAAGGAGCCGTGGGGGGGGGGGGGGAGACCAAAGGCTTGGGGCCTTTGTTCCCAGGCAGCTGAAGTGAGGAGTGGACAGGACAAAACCCCATTTAAAAATGACAGTGGCGGGGCCCCAGGGCAGAAACCGGGTTCTCATTCAGATCTGAGTCGCGAGCCAGAGGGATTTACAGCAGCCCCCGCGTGTGCCAGGCCAGGCAGGGCGACCCGGATGACTCCAAGTGTCCCCTGCGCGCGGGGTGGGAGGGGGACCCTCAAGCCTGGGGTGCCTTGGGCGTCTCTCCCCGGGATCCTCCCGCTCATTCGCTGCGTGGCATCGGCCCAGGCGCGCGGGCCAGGGGCTGCGTGCAGGTGGGCGGCGGGCGGGAGCATCATTTGTTTCTTTCCGCCCTGCCCAGCCTCCCGGAACCTAAGCGAATTCGGTTTTGCCTGGCCGCTTATGCCCAGCTCTTTGGCCTCAGCCGGGAGCTCAGCTGGTGGGGAGACAGATTCTGCGGTGAAGCGGGAGAAGGGGTGTGGAGAGCACAGCCCTCGGAGGAAAAGGGGGGCCTGGTTACCCGGCGCGGCCCAGTTTTCTGCAACCTGGTCATCTGTAGGCCGCGCGCACCTAGACGGCCAAGGCCGGGCCGGCTGCAGGCTGCGCAGGGGTGAAACGACGCACTGCTCCAGTAGGGAGTAGGGACCCCTCTTCTCTGCCCCAAGAGGCAAAGCGCTTTCCGCCGCCGGGCAGCCGGGATGAAGTCAGGCGGCCTTTGCGTCTTGGATCGAGCAGCTTCCGCGCAGTCCCTGGAATGGGGGGGGGGGGGGTGTCGCGCGCGGGGGCTTAGTGAGGGGACACGGGGACCATCCCGGGCTGTCCGGTTCTCCCCCCCCGCCCCCCCCACCCCCGGTCCAAAGTCCCCAGTCAGCCGGTCTATTTGAGCTTTTGAAATGCGATCTCCCGCTCCACTTCGGTTTCCCGCTAATGACCCGGGCTCTGGTTTCGGGTTGGGGCGTCGCACCGGGTGGAGACGATTGCTCCCCCGGGCCCGCGCCGGCCAACTCTCGCCTAGGCGCTCTTCCTGCCGGCGCCGTTCGCCCAGGAGGGTGCGCCCCCTGCCCCCTCAAGGTACCCCCCCAAGCTGCCCTGGATTCCCAAGCACGGAGCTGACACTCTTCTTCGCCCGACTTCCTTTCTGCCACTTTTGCGGTGCGGTTCGCGCCCCCTCCCGCCCCGAGTGCCGGCATCTTTAACTCACTTCGGTGGTAGTTCCGGGAGAGGGCCGGCTGTTTGTGGGAGCTACTGAGTCGCCACCGCACCCGCACCCCCGCCGCCGCCCAGTCCCCCCAATCCTCTCAACACAGGCTTGGAGCCGAGACGTGTGAGCCTGTTCGGGGAGCCCCGCCAGGAGCCGGCCGAAGAGTGACCCATCATCCCGGGCACCACCCGGCCTTCCCCGTGGCGCCCACCCTCCCCCAGGCCAGCACCGGTTAGCTAAGTGGGTATTTATTCTCTAGGGTGGGCGCTCTTTACGGAGGCCAGAGCTCACGACTTCCGTGAATCCGCAGAAATCACAGAACTTTGTTACTGCGCATATATTCGCATTTGGGGGCACCGGGAACCTGCGGATTTGCTCTGAGCCTGGGAGATGTGTGAGTCCAACCAAATCAAGAACCCCTCACTGCCCTGGGGACAGAAAGAAGTGAGAGGAAGGTTTAGGGTGGTCTCTGGTCTCCGCCAGGTCGAACTTGGCTTTAGGGACGAGCTCCATCTCTCTCACCTTCTAGAAGGATACTCTTTCCTTGCTTCTTTTGAAGCGAAGCCTCCAGACCCTCAGGGCCCCAGGCATTGTCTAATTAGTTGACTAATTAATGATATTAACTCATCAACCAAATGATCGTGAACAATCATTATCACCCTTAATGAATTCTGTGTTAATTTCCTGTTGCTAGACTTACCCTCACTCACTAGCACAGGCAATAAAAGGAAACCACTTTTCATAAAACAATTAGTTTTTATGACATTCCTCCCACCTCAAGATCTAGGGCTGAAAGGAGCTGTGGGGAGGGGTCCCCTGTGCAGAGAGACCACCAGAGGCTACTTGGGGGCTCCCTGGCCCCTACACCCCTTCACTTGCTACCTCCACACACAGCACCGTGATATGGTAACATACACAGGCAGGCTTCAGAAGGACTGACTTAGTTTTTTCATTAACGTCACATCTGGTGGGCTCGGGGGCTTGAATTTTGGACTATAGACGTGTATGTGTGTTGGAAGGGGGTCCTTTGGGGTCTGAGGGTCACCTGAACCTTTTTCTCAGAGCAGAAGTGAACAAGGCAAAGCCTGGGACCCAGCTCGGTGCTGATCATTCGTTTTAACTTTATTGCCCAGCAGAGCCTTGTACAAGGTAGATACCTACCCAGATCCTGTGTCTGGGTCAAGTCTAAACATGTTCCCGGACCCCACTACTTTGGATACATTGTTAAAAGCCCTCTGCATGTCTATCATGCTTCCCTGTTTTTGATTTCTTTCACTTTTTATTCCAGCAAACACCCCCACAGCTCAGGAAAATTCCCAAATTCGCAAGCCCTCAAAGGAACATCCTACATATTGCAGACTCTTCAAGGGGAGTGGGAAGGACTCCTCTTTCCTCTCCTCTGATAAAACAGGGTCCCGGGGGGAAGCCCCTCATCACCCCAAGTCCTGCCTAAATAAATCCTCTTTGGTTGTCCTTGGCCACTTAGGGATGGATTTCTTCCTGGCGTCAAGGCAAGATTGATTTCCAACATGGCGATGTAAGCTCAGGCTCCCTACTTCTCTCCGCTGCCACCATCTCAGCCCCCAAATCAGTGAATCCTCCAACAGCCTCTACTTCCTCCAAGCTTGCCCCCCACCACGCTCTCTGGCAGGCAGGCGTATCAGGAGAAAGGAAGATGGTGAGGCCGGTGTTTGGCCACAACCTGTGTCTGCCTCAGGGAGCCGAGGACGTGGCACTTTCTGTTTGTTGATAAACGGGCCAACTCTGCGCTGGGCTTAATGGACATTAAAGCCCTTCTGGCATTATTTCCCGGATTTCTTGATCCATCCTGGTCTCTGAGCAGAGATCTGAGGTGAGAGCATAAACAGGAAGGGGGAACTGCAGTCAATCAACAGTAACGCTAGGTTCCTCCCAGGGGAAGAGAAAAAAACAACAACTCAAGCTACCTGTTTTGCAGAGCTCCGGGAAGGGCGGCCCCATCAATAAAAAGAAGCTTACCCCAACTTCCTCCCACGCCTTTGCTTGGCCGGTCCTTTGCCGCCATCTGCTGGTCATATAGACAAGTGTGCACCCTTTTCAAGATTTCTGGGAAGCTGTCATCCATCCACCCATCCATCCATCCATCCATCCATCCATCCATTCAGCAAATAGTGGTGGCTAAGACACGGTCTCTGTTCTCGTGAGCTTTTTAATTCAAGTAAAGCAAGCTTCCTGGCCATCCTTTGGAAGTAAGATACAGAGGGAACAAAAATGCTAGAGGAAAGAGCTGGCATTTAGAGACAGAGCTATGGAACTAGCATTCCGAGTCTGCCATCTGCCCGCTGGGTGTCTCTCGGCCAGGTGACTTAACTTTTCTGGGTCTCAATTCTGCACAAAGTAAAACTGGAAGAAAGATATGCATAGGCAGGCTTGCTGTGTGGGGTGGAAAAGACAATGCTTTTATTTGCAAGGTACCAGCTCCATCAACATCATCTTCCCTTTCTGGAATTACATGACTACATTTCTACAAAAACAGAGTTTACTCAGGTAGCTTCTCTTTCCCCTGGATCGTTCTGGAACACTGCTTCCTCACCCCTACTACGCCATCTCCAGCGATGGAATTCAACCAGTATTTATTGAGTGGGGATTCTAGGTATTCAGCTTCAGAGACTCCAGGCCTGGCCCGTAGCATCAAGAAGCCTGTCTGGTCTGACCCCTCCTTTTCTCTGTAACTTCACTTCACCCTGAGGCAGCTGGGTGGCTCAGTCAAGAGCATCTGACTCTTGATTTCAGCCCACGATCTCAGGGTCATGGGATCGACTCCCGCGTCGGGCTCCCGCACTGAGTGTGGAACTTGCTTAGGATTCTGTCTCTTTCTCAAATAAAATAAAATAAAGTTGCATTGGCCAAGTCACCCTACTTCTTCTACCCAACTCAAGGTCTTTGCATGTGCTGTTTCTTAATAGGGAATGATCTGGTTCGCTACTGATAGTTTGAACTGGACAGTTCTCTGTGGCAGGCGGCTGTCCTGGGCATGAACCACCTGGGTGATTAGCAGCTTCCCTGGCTCCGCCCACCGGATGCTAACAGCATGTCCTCCTGTTTCCGCGATCAACAATGTCTCCAGATATTGCTAAGTGTCCCGGGTAGGGGGGCTACCATCACCCCTGCTTGAAAACCACCGGCTTGGCCTGAATGCCTGTTATCTTTCTCCTTGGTTTCATTTCAGCGCCTGTATCAATGCCATTTCTTCTAGGAAGCCTTTCTTGACTTCCCAGAGCTATTAGGTCCCCCTGTTAGAAGTTCTCCAACCCTCTAATATCTCTTCCCTCGAGCAGAAAACAATTGTATGTAGATAATGAACTTCCGTATTTGCCTCCCTTGAGACAATGAAAGCATCCAGAGGGGTCTTATTCGCTGAGCTTCTCAGCGGGAGGAAGTCTTGCAAACCACAGGCGATTAATAAAGGCTTCTAGTATGATTACATGCAACTGATTAGGCCTGGCCTGGATGTTTGTTTTAGCTGAGTTTCATCTGCTGGGCACTTTTAGGGCAAATGGGACCTTTTCCACTGTCGCTCCAGCCCTTCCCTGATGTCCTTCAAGGCTTCGATGGTCGAAAGCAGATGCCCACAAATGCCCACAAACGAAGGCCCGCAGACGTCCAGTCCAGCCTGCCACCTGTTTTCACAGGGCCCGGGAGCTTGGAAAGGTCATTGCGTTTTTAAATGGTTAGAAAAAAGAAAATCAAAGGAGGTATATGACCTGTGAAAATGACTCGCTGTTCAAATTTTAGTGTTCATCAATAAAGTTTTATTGGAAACCAGCCACACCCATTCACATGCATGTTAACCGTGGCTGCTTTCTCTCCGCAGCGCCGGAG
The DNA here is from genome assembly GCF_003009895.1 of Hyaena hyaena. Classification (NCBI taxonomy): domain Eukaryota; kingdom Metazoa; phylum Chordata; class Mammalia; order Carnivora; family Hyaenidae; genus Hyaena; species Hyaena hyaena. The sequence continues at coordinate 8,053,829 of NW_024080632.1, read as the reverse complement.
TGAGGGATGTGATCTGCAGAACCCAAAATACTTACCATCTGGCCTTTGGCAGAACACACGTTTCCGACCCCACGTCTAAAGGAAGGCACGGCTACTGCCCCAGATTTTCCACGGATCCCAAGAAAGGCTGGCGCCCAGTTCCTGCTTCACATCGAGGAGGAACCAGAAGGTCAGAGCAGCCGCCCCATTACTTGAAGGCTGGACACTGACCGGGTTAAGGGAAGCTCACATAATAACCATTGAAAAGTTGCTCTGAAATGCAAACGGGCCCCAGCACATGAAGACACCCAGCACTTAGTAAGGCCTCAAGAAAATAGCCCTTCATTCACCCAAGGCCACTTGGGGGGGGGGGGGGGGGGTTGCGGTAGGAGCCCGGGATCTTGGAGAAAAGACAAGTTTCCATGGAACATAACTCCATCGGTGGGGGGATGGGCTCACTGGGTGATGGGCGTTAGGGAGGGCGCTCCACATGCGCGCTGGGTGTTGTATGGAATTGATGGGTTACTAAATTCTATTCCTGAAATCATGATAGCACCGTATGTTAACTAACTTGGGTTTAAATTAAAATATAAATAAAAAAATAAATAAATGAAATATGGAACAAGTTTTAAAACAGAAAAGGAAAAAAAGAAGATTGCCAGAGTCAGAATACAGTGAATGAATGGTGGTGGTTTGTGCAGACTTGAGGTGAAAGCACCCTTATTATAGACCCCGCTCTTTTTTTTTAAATATTTATTTTTAAGAGAGAAAGAGAGAGAGAGAGAGAGCAGGGGAGGGGCAGAGAGAGAAAGGGAGACACAGAATCCGAAGCAGGCTCCAGGCTCTGAGCTGTCAGCACAGAGCCCGATGCGGGGCTTGAACTCACAAACTGCGAGATCATGACCTGAGCCGAAGTCGGACGCTTAACCGACTGAGCCACCCAGGTGCCCCCAGACCCCAGTCTTAATGAAGTAAAAACAGAGTGCAGAAAGCTGCCAGCGATGACTTCTTTTGGCTGAAAGGAGGAGACATTAAGTCCTGTCCGTTCCTTGACTAACGCTTTGAGCAGTTCAAAGCACAAAAGAGGCTGCAACAATTTTCTTCTTTTTAAAACTTTTAAAAATGTTTACTTACTTATCTTGAGAGACAGAGAAAGAGCTCGAGCAGGGGAGGGGCAGAGAGAGAGGGAATCCCAAGCAGGCTCCTCGGGGCTGGACATGGGGCTCGAACTCCGGAACTGTGAGAGCATGACTGGAGCTGAAAGCAAGAGTCCAACACTGAGCCGACTGAGCCACCCAGGCGCCCTTACAGTTTTCTTCTTTAAAATTTGTTTTCCTCCTTCCTTTCCTTTCCTTCCTTCCTTCCTTCCTTCCTTCCTTCCTTCCTTCCTTCCTTCCTTCCTTTCTCCTTCTTTCCTTCCTTCCCCTTTCTCTCATTCTTCCCTCACTCCTTGCCTCCCACCCTCCCTCCCTATTCCGGATAACACCCTTCACCCGAGCGTCAGAGAAGGACCCTGGAGCACGGAGAAGCTAAGAGATTCGCCCAAGATCCTGCACCCAAGGCTGCCCTTGACACAAAGCTTGGGGCTTCCCCTTCTGTGTCCTTTCTCTGACGATGCCCTTCCTCTGTCTCAGCTTTGGTCCGCATGAGAGTCTCCTGATTCACCCCGTGAAGCCCCAGGATTTACAGAGCCCAAATTTCAGCTGAAAATGCAGCCAATTACCCAGATAATTTAGGTAAACGTTGGGGTTGTGTTGTGAGTGTTTTAACATCCACGTCTGAATTATTGGAGTAATTGTCTCCACTCGTACTTCTCATTGTGAGGTTGAAGAGGCCGTTCCCCCCTCCCCGCCCCCCGACAGCCCCTGTTTGTTTTGTCCGGGTTGAACAAGGCCGGTAGCTAAGGAGAGAGGGCTGAACAAAACTCCAGGAGAGAGAGAGGCAGCCGGTGAAACCCTGGAGGGCCAAGCCAATTTGTGTTTGAGGTCAACAACCTTTGTGTTTCCATAAAAACCCCATCCAGAGGCACACTCAGCCCCTAGACGTTCGACTCTGCGAACACACTCCTGATGCAGGAAACATCAAAGAAGCCATGGCCTGTGTGTGTTTTAAAAAAAAAAAATTAAACAATGAAAGGAGAATTTTTTTAAAAACCGAAATCAAGGCTATAATTTCTTAGATAAAGAGAGTGAATTTTGGAGTCAGATACTTAAGATCCCTTCCCCACTCCCCTCCACCCGCACACCCACACTTCCAATTTTCTTCTGACCCTGAAAAAAAAAAAAAAGAAAGCTTAAGCTTCTGGAAAACCTACCCTTCCCTCCTCTTAAAACCAGGCTGATAATGACCCTTGCTTTATAGGGCTGTTGGAGGATAATATAAATCCAGCATAGAGCCCGGGGCTGGAGCCCAGTAAGTTTGGTGCATACCTGCTGCTATTTATTATTATTATTAATTATTATTATTACTATTAATGGGGTCTGAGGTCCCAGCTGCTAAAGCGAACATAATCACATGCATTTCCAGAAACAAGGCAGCCACTACCCCCAGACCTCCCGGCCAGTGTCTTTCCTGGTCAGCACAGCACGACGCAACAGGAAAGCCCGTGCCCCACGGACACCCGAACAATGGGAAATCCGTGCATTAAAGCTTTATAGACTGCGGTAGCCTAGTTCAAACGAAACAGACTCTCGAGAAAAGCAAACGGGTGTCCAATGACATCAAGTAGAACCAGGAGCCCAGAGTACATAAGCTTCTTGCCTCTGTTCTTATTTATTTATTGCTGTGGCTCACGCCAGTCAGGGCGGCGGGGGGGTTGGCGGGCTTTACTCGTGGTTAGAGATAAGGAAATGGAGGCCCAGAAGGGTCAAAGCTTCATGTCAGGAATGCCGAGGACTTGGCATTCAGTAAAAACAAGGCCTACTCAGCAAGCACAAGGGGTATGAACGTGTTGAGCCTCAGTGAAAACATTTGCTTGACGACAAAACCAAGCAGGTGCACTGTCTCTGACCCCTCACGGCCATGCCAGCCTTCTGCTCTGAACTGACACGCTTGCCCTGCTTGGCACGAGACTCACCTTGGCCAGCTTTGAAAGGATCCACCCCCAGACTGGTTGAATCTGGGGTTGGGGGATAGTCTTTGGCTTCAGGATTTCTTGGAAAGTTCTCCGAGTCAGGGGCGCCTGGGCAGCTCAGTTGGCTAAGCGTCTGACTTCCGCTCAGGTCGTGATCTTGCTGTTGGTGGGTTCGAGCCCCGCGTCGGGCTCTGTGCTGACAGCTCAGAGCCTGGAGCCTGCTTTGGATTCTGTGTCTCCCTCTCTCTCCGCCCCTCCCCTGTGCGTGTGCTCTCTCCTTCTCTCTCAAAACTAAATATTTAAAAAATTAAAACAAAACAAAAGAACAGGAACAAGAGAAAAGACCCGAGCCCCTGTCCCTAGTATGTATTCATTTTCTCCCCTGGGCTCTACGCTCAGTGAGTCCCTGATGCCCTGGAGTTGGACGCAGACCTTGCTAATGATGTGTCGATGTACATTTTTCTAGAAAGATGACCTGTGGTTTTCATCAAACTCTGAGTCAGTGGATAGCTATGCCCTTCTCCCCAAGAGTGTAGAAATGCTGCTCCAAGATGAAGTCAAACCAAGTATATTCCAGGAGGGAGACTGGGGAGGACTCCAACTATGTCCCACGCCACCACATCGGCTGCCTTCATGTCCAACACTGGGCCCAAAGCGCTCAAGGCCATGGCCTTAACTTCTTTGATTCTCGAGGCCCCGTGCCTCCTCGAAGCTTCTCGGTTCCCTGACCCCATGGCCCCTCGGTTCTCCCCTACATCTCTGGCTGTCTCCCTACTCAGTGCACATGCAGGTCTTCCTCTTCGCCCATCCGTGTGTGACGCAACCTTCAATTTCCATCCTCCGTCCCCCTCTGCCTTTCAGTAAACATGTCCTCCTAATTCCCAGGGCTCTCTGGTCATCGGCACGCCGGCCGTTTCAGAGCTGGTCCCTCTCTGGGCAGATCTTTCTTCTTTTTTTTTTTTTTAAATTTTTTTTTTAATGTTTTATTTATTTCTAGGAGAGAGAGAGACAGTGTGAGCAGGGGAGGGTCAGAGAGAGAGGGAGTCACAGACTGAAACAGGCTCCAGGCTCTGAGCTGGCAGTCAGCACAGAGCCCGACGCGGGGCTCGAACCCACGAACCGCGAGATCATGACCTAAGCGAAAGTCGGACGCTTAACCGACTAAGCCACCCAGGCGCCCCATGGGCAGATCTTTCTTCTGGGCTCCAGGTTCATGGACTTACGGTTGTCTTTACTTAGACGTTTCAATCATACCTTAACGGCGGTTTGCTCCACCTGGTACTGATATCCCTGCTCCCCTGCCCCAACTGAGCACTTCTGGTTCTGTGTTTCCTGTGTGGTTGACTGCTACCCATCCTTCCAGCCCTCCGACAACTACCTACCGACCCCTTCTCTGTGCCAGGCGCTATGCTCAGTGGAGGAATACAGAGATGCCGATAGATCTCTGCCCTCATGGAATTTACCGCCCCCGGAAGAAGATGGTCATTGCGCAAGAAAACACGCAGATGGGTAGAAATTCAAGTATGGTACGAGGTTCTCTGAAAGAAGAGAATGAGGTTCCAGGTAAAGGCACAACAGACTGATTCACGATCTCCCTGGGCACGGACATGTCTGCGGGAAACCCAAGAGGAACATGGGCGTTTCAGGAGGATGTGGGAAGGTCTCCTCAAGAAGACATTAGGGCTGGGGCACGAGTGACAAACTGGGGTAACCGAGGGAGGAGTAGAGGTGTGTTTAAGGGACGAATTATAAGGTGGTCAGCAGATTCCCAAGGAAAGCTGAGCAACAGCCTAGTCCATCAATGCATCTTGGAGGGATACAGATCTCTTCAAGGACAATGAGGAATCAGATGTTGGCCCAGCCCAGAATGGAGAGAATGAATCAGGCTGCAGTCAAATAGATGGAATTATTGTTAGTATTATTATTACTATTACTATTATTATTTATAGTAGGCTCCATGCCAACATGGAGCCCAACGTGGGGCTTGAACTCAGTACCCCGAAATCAAAGACCTGAGCTGAGATCAAGAATCGGTTGCTTGGGGAGCCTGGGTGGCTCAGTCGATTAAGTGTCTACTTTCGGCTTACGTCATGGTCTCATGGTTTGTGGGTTCGAGCCCCGCATCAGGCTCTGTGCTGGAGTCTCAGAGCCTGGAGCCTGCTTCAGATTCTGTGTCTCCCCCTCTCTCTGCTCCTCCCTCTCTCATGCTCTTTGTCTCTCAAAAATAAAGAAACATTAAAAAAATTTTTTTTAATTTAAAAAGACCCAGTTGCTTAACAGACTGAGCCACGAGGCGCCCCTAGATGGAATTACTATAGCTACAAAAAGAGTGGAATTAAGTTCATTTATTTATTGGTTCAGTAAGTATTTATTGAGCATCTACTTACTATGTGTCTTGCCTTCTTCAATCATGGCCAGACTGTACACTGATGGAGCTCAGTGTCCCTTCAGTTCCTACTTAAGGGAAGGGAGGCTACCTCCCTGGAAATTCTTGATCTTTCTAAAGCCGTAAACCCATTTGGTAGATTGGTGAATGGATTCTTCAGATGAATACTTTTAAGTGAATATAGCGAAACACATAGGATTTCGAAGGAAACCACGTATATTGAAATACACTTCTTACTAGCTTCGTTATTTGGACTTGGAGGGTATCTCTAAGGTGAAAGTGATGACCAGGCTGTCACATCCGTGAACTACACGGTGTATCTAAACTGGTCCACCTGACTTCCCGTTCTGAGCGTGCAGTTACCGGGCTCCTTCACTCATTCAACTTGCCGAATGGACTCTACCTTTCCCGTGACTTCTTTCTTTTTCCTTTTTTAAGTTTACTTATTTATTTTGAGAAAGAGAAAGAGAGAGGGAGAGAAGGAAAGGGGTGGAGAGAGAGGGAGGGAGAGAGAGAATCCCCAGCAGGCTCTGCGTCACCAGCACGGAGCCCCACACGGGGCTCAAACCCACCAACCACAAGATCATGACCTGAGCTGAAATCAAGAGTCAGACACTTAACCAACTGAGCCCCCCAGGCAGCTCTCCGCATGAGTTTTTTTTTTTTTTTTTTTTTTTTTTTGTTTTTTTTTTTTTTTTTTTAAGACGAGAATGCTAGGGGCGCCTGGGTGGTTCAGCTGGTTAAGTGTCTCACTTTGACTCAGGTCATGGTCTCACAGTTCTGGAGTTCAAGCCCTGTGTGGGGCTCTGTGCTGACAGCTCAGAGCCTGGAGCCCGCTTCAGATTCTGTGTCTCCCTCTCTCTCTGCCCGTCCCCTGCTCATGCTCTCTCTCTCTCTCTCAAACGTATGTAAACATTGAAAAAAATAAAATCAATAAGGAAGAGGATGCTTTGGTCAGGGGCCCTGAAAACTATGTTTCCTTGGCAGCTTTAAGATTCATCGTGGATTCAAAACTGGATTTCTGATGGGCATGTGTGACTGCACTGGGGTTGTGAGTCAGTCTGCTCCACATCGATGTGTTGCCCACTAAACTGCTAATTCCAGGGCCTCCCTCAGAGCCCCTGAACCAGCATTTCTTCAGAGGAAACTTGAAGGTCTGCATTTTACCATATTTCTTTTCCTTTTGATATTTATTTATTCTTGAGAGAGAGAGACAGAGTGCGAGCAGGGGAGGGGGAAAGAAAGAGAGGGAGACGCAGAATTGGAAGCAGGCTCTGGGCTCCAAGATGTCGGCACAGAGCCTGACGTGGGGCTCAAACTCAAGAACCAGGAGATCATGACCTGAGCTGAAGTCAGACGCTTAACCGACTGAGCTGCCCAGGCGCCCCAACATTCTGATGTTGAAGTCCCCAGTCCCTCAGAATGTGACTTAACTTGGAGACAGGGCCTTCAAAGAGGTGATTGAGGGGCACCTGGGTGGCTCAGTAGATTAAGTGTCTGACTTCGGCTCAGGTAGTGATCTCACGGTTCCTGGGTTTGAGCCCCACATCGGATTCTGCTGTCTGTGCAGAGCCTGCTTTAGATCCTCTGTCTCCCTTTCCCTCTGCCCCTCCTCTGCTCACGATCTCGACCTCTCTCTCTCAAATATAAACAAACATTGAAAACAAAAAAAAAGAGGGGATTGAGTAGAAATGAGGTTGTTAGGATGGACCCCATGCCTGGGACTGCTGTCCCCATTCGAAGAGATTGGGACACAGACACACAGACAGCAACCCAAGTGAAGACACATGATGGCCACCGAGTAGCCCAGCAGAGAGGCCTCCGAAGAAACCGTGCTGCCAACTCCTTGATCTTGGCCTTCAAGCCTCCAGAGCTGTGAGACGATACACTTCCGTGGCTTACGTCACCCAGGCTGTTGCGCTCTGTTCCGCTGGCCCTAGTGAACGAATACAGTAGGTGCCGGGCGCACGTGTCACTCAGTGCCATTCTCAACCCTCCCAAGGACCCTGGGAAGGAGGGATAGCACTTCTCTTCCCCACGCGGGAAGGCAGGAACCGGAAGACCTAGATCCATTGTCCAAAATCACACCCGTTACAAAGCAGCTTAAGATTCAGAGCCACCGCTCTGCCCTGCGACCCTGTGTGTCACCCTCGGACAGAATTCCCGGAACGTTCTTCACAGAGCATGGGAACTGCAGTGAAAGGTGCTGGGTAGAAAGAGCCTCCTAGCTGTGCATTAGGAGACCAGAATCTACCAAGTATTGAGCTAGGGAAGCAGCTTCAAGGAAACCCTTCTTTCCTTGGAACCTCCATTTTTGTCACTGAAATGGGCACGTTGGACCCGTGGGATTCCCAAAGCTCTTGGCAACAGTATCCCAGTACGATTCAAGGCCAAGTGTCTTGCCCGTGTTAGTCAGCCGCTTCTTCTAGAAGAGATGTTCTATTGAGACCCAAACTCTAGTCTCACCAGTGGAGTGCCATGATTCATTGGCTGTGGGCCGTGAGAGCTCCACACATTTATAGCCAAGGGACCCCATAACTATGATGTGCTCTTTCCTCTCGACTTCAAAAACACCCCCGGTCCCATTTCCTCTCCGCGGCAGTATTCATTTTACGAGCTCAGCAAGGACAGGTGTCCCTTCCCTCATCAGGAACGCCAGGCCCGGCTTTGTTGTTGAATGTCAGGATTGGCGCCCACAGAGGGGGGCGTCTTTGGCAGGAGGTTTAATGAGTTTTCCGTCTTCAGGGTGGTGGGCACTTCCTCGATTCCACACCCTCTCTCTCTCTCCCAGGCTTGGATTGTGCTCTGTGCCGCCAGGCGGGCCGAGAACAATCCATCCTTTCTGAGCTGACATCAGTTAATGGGAGTGGGGAGGAAGTGCCCGAGAGCAGGGGCGGGGGGTGCGGATCCTGCGACACTGGGAAGGCCACAGAGGCTGGCATCACAATGTCAGCCCTTCCCCCCCCCCCCCCCATAAGGGACTGGGATGCTTCTGTGGGTCAGGAAAGAGCGCTGGCCGGGCGGAAATAGGGTAAGAATGCTGGCCCTTTGTCCATGCTGGGAGGCTCAAGTGGGCCCCCTCCTGCCCCCGGGAGTCCCTGACGAGGCTCTTGGCAACCTCTTCAGACAGACCCCTGAGTCTTCAGAGATTAACGAAAGGCAAGTGGGAAGTGCAGTGGGAGCTCAGGGCTCCACCTCGGGGCTCCTGAGGGTTAGGGGCCAGATGTTGATTGGGCATCAAGAGGCCATACTGTTCACTCTTTTTTTTTTTTTTTTTAATGACCATCCTTCCCCCACCCTTGAAATCTCAAGATGTTTGGGCCAAGGAACAGACTCAGAAATGACACATGGCTGGTATTTGGGACACACTCCAGATTCAGAGCAGAAATGGTTAAGTGTGCTATTTAAGATGAGACCATTTTTTTAATGTTTTATTTATTTCTGAGAGAGAGAGAGAGACATCATGAGCAGGGGAGGGTCAGAGAGAGAGAGAGGGAGTCACAGAATCTGAAGCAGGCTCCAGGCTCTGAGCTGTCAGCACAGAGCCCGATGCGGTGCTCGAACCCACAAACCATGAGATCATGACCTGAGCTGAAGTCGGACGCTTAACTGATTGAGCCACCCAGGCGCCCCCAAGATGGGACCTTTAGGTAACCATGGTCTGTATTTGGGGGGAGGGGGCATGGCAGCTACAATATGCCCCCCCACCCCTCCAGCCCGCATCAGAGCTCCTGGCTCAGGGGGGCAGTTTAGAGCCTATGTTCTGAATGGGGGTGAAGAAGGATTTGAGATGGGGCAGGGTGGGGGCAAGGATCTTACTCTGCTTATGTAGAAAGCACAGATGTGCCTACGTACATAAGCAGATATGCAGTGTATTATAGCACAATATCTATGATATTACAATGTCATTAGAAATTATTTTTAAAAATGAGGGGCACCTGGGTGGCTCAGTTGGTTAAGCATCCGACTTCAGCTCAGGTCATGATCTCACAGTTCGTGGGTTCGAGCCCCGCGTCGGGCTCTGTGCTGACCTCCAGCTCAGAGCCTGGAGCCTGTTTCGGATTCTGTGTCTCCCTCTCTCTGATCCTCCCCTGCTCACGCTATCTCTCTCACTCTCTCTCAGAAATAAATAAAACATTAAAAATTTAAAAAAATTATTTTAAAAAATGAGGATTTCAGCAAAAAAAAAAAGTCTGAAAAAGCTCCCGAAAAAGTACAGAAAATGGAAAGTCTGAAAAACAATGGCCTGGCATATACTGTACCCAACGGAGCCCCCAAGCGCCTGAGTCATTACCTTTAGAAATTACTCCGTGTTTCCAACCATATTCTGGCAAGGCTCTTGGGCCTCCTGGGTGGTGCTGGGGAATCTAGCAGAAGCTTCGATTTCACCAGGGCGGGGAGGGGGGTGGGGGCTGACTGTATGCGGAGCACCTTAGCAACGTTCCCATGGAAGCATCAGCACCTCTTGCATGGGGTACTTTCCCTGGAGAGGTTGCAGGTGAAGAACTGGGCTTGGAAAGTCATATGCAGCCCCGTCCCAGCCGCTCAGCCAGTCAGAGTGAATGAGATTTGAACTCGGATTTCCCTGATTCCAAAGCTCGCTACACAATGGCGCCTTGCACAGACAGGCTCCGAATGAAATCGAATAACAAAAGTGACAGTACTTCCCTTGACTGCAAGAGGCGCCTGAGAGCCGCCTAGCCAGACCTCGGTGTCTTCAGACGTTATGTCGTGCCGGGTATCAGGCACTGTCTTATTTAATTATCATGATGAGCCTTTTGCTTTCATTTTTCAGATGGAGAAACTGAGGCTCAGACAAATCAGAGTCACCTGGCTGTGATCCCACAATAATAGGGAAGTGGCGGGGGGGGGGGGAAGATGGGGTTTGAATCCAGCGCTGACACCTGAGTGCAGACTTCTGACCGCTTCCCATTCGTTCTGTGATCTTGAACTAAAGGCTTCGCCTTTCTGGGGCTCGTTTTCCTCGTCAAGAAAATGGAGATGAGAATACTGATCCCAAGGAGTGGTCGTGAAGGCAAAGGGAGGTGTTGTGTGCAAAGCACAGGCGAGGGGTCCTTCCCTGGGGGGCAGAGGTCCCCTTTGGTTGGCATCACTTGGACCCGGGTCAGGGTCAGCTGAGAGAGTGGAGGGGGCTGGGGAGGGGCCTCCAGACCCTAGAGATGTCATGCATTGCTCACGTTCCGACCATCATGGTATATGGTGACCGCAGCGTCCACCATTGCTCAGTCCTGCACAAAGGATTCTTCACACTGAAGTCAAATTTCGGTCATTCATTCATTCACTTATTTGCTCATTCATTCATTCATCCGTTCACTCGTACATTCAGCCATTCTCATATTTAGCCACAGATTTGTTCTACAATAGTCCATAAACTGTCTTCATGACCTTGTACATGACAGCTCAGGACTTGTAGTGGTGAACAAGGTGGCCAAGGTCAGGGCTCACAGGACAGAGGGGGCAGGGAGAGTAAAATACCAAGTGAAAAATGCACTTGATAAACAGACTGTGGCAAGTACTAAACAGAACATAAACAGGATGACCGGAGAGAGACAGGGAGGGGCTGATCCCATGGGAGGCCTTCTAGGAGGTGACATTTAAGGTGACAACTCAAAACAAAAGATAGCCAGGGGGAGGGCTCAGATCAAAATCACTGAGGCTATCTGACCCCCTTCCCAATAACTTCCTGCTGGTTGTCATTGAAATGTAATGCAGGATCTTTTTCTTCTTTTTTAATCTAAAAATTAAAGAAGATTTAGGGGTGCCTGGGTGGCTCAGTCAGTTAGCGTCCGACTTCGGCTCAGGTCATGATCTCATGGCTTGTGGGTTCGAGTCCCGCATCGGGCTGTGTGCTGACAGCTCAGAGCCTGGAACCTGCTTCAGATTCTGTGTCTCCCTCTCTCTCTGCCCCTCCCCTGCTCACACTGTCTCTCTCTCTCTCAAAAATAAACATTAAAGAAATGCATTAAAGAAGATTTAATAAAATAAGGCAACAAAAAGTGTTTTTTAGCTCAAGCCCAAGTTTTAGCAAAACTGTTATTGTTTTGCAATTGAATGGATTCCTTTAGACTACTGAACACAGTTTTCAAGTCTACACCCACAATGCCCCCCCCCCCCATCTTAACACTTGCAAAGTCTGGCAACACACAGCTTTTTGTGTCTCCATTGTATCCATATGAATAGATATTAACTTCACAATTAATTCACGGCTTTTCCCTCTTTAAATTCCTGTGAGCTTCCTTCATCTCCTGGATTCCTCCAGGATCAACTCCAAGAGGTGGGAGGGCTGGAGGCGAGATAAGCCTTTTTTTTTTTTTTTTTTTAAGGTTTATGATACATTTCACCCAACGACCTTCAGGAATCAGTTTCCTGAAGAAGGAGAATGTCCAAGAGAACTTTCTCCCTTCGTGTTCCTGAAGATTTTCTTCCCATCCCAGCGGGCCAGCTGGGGAGGACTTCATGAGGGCCAATGGTCTCTGGTCTCTCTGAGCCCAGGTGATGCCTGGGGGGCGGGTCTCCCAGCTGCGCAGAGAGACCTTCCTCGACCTTGAACTGCCTCGGTTTGAAAACAAGGGTAGGATGGCTCTGTGACTGACTGGGGACAAAGCCTCAGTCCTGGAAAAACAGAGGTCAAGGGACCCCTAGAGCCGACAGTTGCTTCTGCCAATGATCTACTAAGTTATTCATCTGCTGCCTCGAGCCTTCCAGAATTTTAAAAGAGGAGAAAACAAACATTTGTTCATTCATTCTGATCGGCTCCTGGCATCTCAAACCGCATTCAGGACTGGTGATGGGAGGAATAGACTCTCCAAACTATGAGATACGTCAAACGCCACTAAGCAAAGGGTCTTTCAGAGGGAAGAATTCGGGGGAAATGGAATTTAGGAGATAAGGGCCTGTTATAATTTTTTTTGGAAAGTCTGGAACATATGTAAATATAATGCACGCCCTCCACCCCCCACCCCATGCCTAGCAACTAGTTCCAACAATTGTCATAACTTTGGACATAGTCCTTTGTAGCATTCTGACTTTTGGGGCGACCCTCGCCCCACATCTTAAAATGCACCCGTGTTACATAATACATACAATTTTCAGCAGTTCATTGAATCGAGCTTTGGCGAGTTGACATGAGTTACCTTTTGCCCACATTTAAGCCTTCATCGGTCTTGATTTGGAAAAGTAGTCACAATGTGTCCGGTGGTTAGACTGGCCCTGTTTCAGATTTGCCAAATAACACCTGGGTCAACAGAAAGAGCGACTTCACTAATTAAAAACCTCTCACGACGATGGGAATTTAGGTCCAAGGGCCTTGGAGGAGGGATTGTCAAAGATTCAGCCCAAGTTTCCCCTCCCGATGAAAAAAAATCAAGGAAGGGAGACTATCACCCTATATTTTTGCTATCTTGTCTTGAGCACTCTATCCTATGGGTTACGTTACGATCCTTGCTGACACTATTTTGGAATGTCAATTGTGCCTTACCTGGTGCTACTGGATATTATTACTTTTCCTGTTGTTTGTGTTGTTTTTATTAATGAGCCAATGCCACTATTATCACTTTTTTTTTAAATAAGGAAACATGGGCTCAGAGAGTGAAAGTAACTCACCTAAGGTCACACAGCACCTGCTGGAGTCTGAATTCAAACTCTGGTCTTATCCACTAGCCGATAAGCTCTCTTGTGATCTCTGCAATCAAAACCCAGCCTCTGGCTTCAGAATTTTGTCTCCTCCTCTTGCAGATAAACCTGTCATTCATTTTACCTTCTCTGAGTTTTTGTGTTCTTTCTGTTAAACAAAGATAATAGTAATACCAGTGGCCCAGAGGCTTGCCACAGGGCAGCCAATGTGTGAAGAAACCCTTTCTAATCAGTAATGTCTCCCCCTAGATGTTAGTTATTCTTTGATCTCTGTTGCGATCTTCACAAGGAAGGTCAGAAATTGACTAGAAAGTGAGAAAACCAGAGAAAAGAGAATATGTGAATGCTAGCAAGGTGGCACTCCAAAGTGCGACCCCAACACCTGAGCGCCCTCTCTGTCTGGCGCATGGTTCATGCTCAATAAATATTTACTGAGGAAAAAAAAGAGAATTCTTAAATGCATCCATGAGTCCCTCACCTGTGAATCCCGGAGGGGCAGGGCGGGGGTGTGTGTGTCAATGAATGGGTTTTGAATTCCCATGAAGGGGGGGCCCGCCTACTTTCTGGGTTCTGAGAAGTGGCATCTTCTTGGGAAGAGAATAACAGGCCCTTTCCGAGGTCTTCAAAGGGTTTGTGACACAGAAAATTGTGGGCTGAAGCCATTCCGGCAACATTTTCCTACAGAATTTGCCTCCTGGCAAACTTTTTCTCAAAGTGCAAAGTTAGAAGCACAGGAGAACAAAGCTTAAGAAATAAGCACGTATATACGCACACACAGGTATGGAATCAGATAGCTGCACATGTGTGTGCCTGTATGTATCTTTGTTTCTCTCAAACTTCACCCCCGTGCTTTCCTCTGTGTGTATCTAAATGTCACATATCAATTTCATTTCTTACAAAAAACAATCGCGCTACAGCTGCCCAAGACTTATTGGCCCGCAAACGATTTTACCAAAAGTTGGGGGCTCGCTTTTCCCTTTTCTCTTCCTGTCCTTGCGTTCAGAAATGTGAACGGTCATTGACCCAGTGTACGTGGTATTTTGAAATGCACTATTTCTGTTATGACTCTATATGGGTTGCCCGTGTGGCTAAGTAGATTTCACAGCCACCGAGCCATCATTTTAAGCCTTATGTAGCAGTCCACTGCCTTCTGTAATAACTCGCTTAGTATCGGGGTTGTTGTGAGCCGGAATAAGAAAAGAGCTTGGAAGGGGATCTGGCACAGCTAACCGCTCCCTAAATAATGTTATCTTTTTTTTTTTTTTTTTTTTTAAATATTTTTTATTTATTTCTAAGAGAGAGAGAGAGAGACACCGTGAGCAAGGGAGGGTCAGAGAGAGAGGGAGTCACAGACTGAAACAGGCTCCAGGCTCTGAGCCAGCAGTCAGCACAGAGCCCGACGCGGGGCTCGAACCCACGAACCGCGAGATCATGACCTAAGCGAAAGTCGGACGCTTAACCGACTAAGCCACCCAGGCGCCCCTAAATAATGTTATCTTAATTTCACAAGTGTCTGAAACCCGGCCAGCTGCATTTCACAGATGAGAAAACTAAGGCACAGAGAGGTTAGGTAATTCGTCCTGGGTCACACAGCCAGTGAGGAGCGCAGCCCAAGAAATGAGCCAGTTAACTCCTGGATCTTCCATTTGGCCCCCCTCCCACCTGAGGGCAGGAACCTAGCCTTTGATGTGCTAATCCCATTCGCTTGCATGGAGATCAGGAGGGGATACTTGGATTTTTTTATGTAGTCCCTGGCTCCAAAATGCCTCTAGAGATTAGAGAGATTAGCTATTTAATTATATTGTTGGGTTAGATTATTGCCCCCAAGGTCAAGATTCTCGGACTCACCCTGGTGGTTTTACGACCTCAGGCAATACGCTTTTCAGCTTGAAATCTCCCGAACTTCTCTAAAATGGGTACTTTCTTCCCAGAAGGTCCTCGCCCTGTCCCCTCCCCTCTTCGTCCATCCAGCACCCCAAATTCAAACCCATACCCCAGAAAATCCATTCCCGCTTCCCTTTCTCCTTCCCTCCCTACGGGCTTCCCACCGTGTCCAGGAGTAAACCCACTTTTCCTCACCAGTACACTTAAGATATTAACACTCTCCCGCCGCTCAAGTTTCAATGAGGATAAAGTGATCAACGATATGGAAAGCAATGTGTTGCACAATGTGTTGCACAGAATTACTACTCAAAGGAAATGCAGTGTTACATGCTGTGATTTTGGTTGTTGTTAGACAGAGGTGGGGGGGAGGTGCGGGGCAGAGACTGGGGGTAACCAGTCTGCTAAGATTTACAGTCTGGCAAACGCTCCTCTGACAATTTCCCCAGTACCGCGGATCCGCACAGCAGTATTTATAACCAATTCCATTCTGGATCAGGAAGGCTTTTCTCTTCTGCTGAGAAAGAAGAAGACAGCGGTGGGAGGGGGAGGGGTGGCGGGGGAGGGGGGGTGTTGAACAGGCCATCTGAAAGTCGAATTTTCCAGGAGACCACAAGATGGCCCTCCCGAGAGCCCCGGCTTCAATAAAGGCCAGCCTTGTTCATCTATGCCCTTCCTTCCCTAGGAAATAATATCCCTGCTTAGGACTCTGGAACCCCACCCCCCGTCCCCAGCCTCCTAGTGGCTCCGCCCCTCAGCGCTGGGCATCTCTTGGGAAATGACCCCGGGTGTCTTTGGTTTCTCCCGATTTCTCCCTGGACGCACATTTTCTGGGTGTGGCCCTCAGCCTATCTGATTTGGGTTGTTTTCCGAATCTCCAGTATGTGCATATGCAGAGGGAGAGGGCTCCAGATAGCTAATCTCGGCCTCTCACCGACCCTTGCGGAGACAGAATGGAGATAGAATCGGAGAAGCAGCCAGCTGTCCCAAACCTCAAAAGCCAGTTAAGCCGCGTTAGTGAAGACAAGCCCCAACTAGGTCTTATTTTGGGTGTTTCCAGCATTCCGGCTGATAAGGGGCTGAGAAGCCTAAACGGCCTGCCCAGGAGGCAAAGTGGGTGGAAGGTTTAACAGTGATCGCCTCTCACAAGAGCGGGTACTGGGCATTTTCTAAAACTCTCTAGCTTCCTTTGTCTCTCTATACTTTCCTAACGGCCTTCCAGGGCTGACAATAGACCCTCTTGAAAGAGGAAGATACTGAGGTTCAGAGAGGTTAAGTAACATACCCAAGGACACCCAGAACTTACCCAATGGGTTCCAACTTCTGGTCTCTAGTCTTCTATGTGACACCTTGCCTCCCCATCCCCAAACTGTCCTAGATTTAAAATCTGCTGTTGAGGGGCACCTACGTGGCTCCGTCGGTTGAGGGTCTGACTTTGGCTCAGGTCACGGTCTCACGACTCGTGCATTTGAGCCCCACGTCGGGCTCTGTGCTGAAGCTCAGAAGTCTGGAGCCTGCTTCGGCTCCCTCTCTCTCTCTGCCCCTCTCCCACTCATGCTCTGTCTCTCTCTCCTTCAAAAATAATAAGTAAACATTAAGCAAATTTTAAATCTGCTGTCGGATACCTGGACTTTCAGGAAAGACCTGATGGCCTTTTGCTGGTTCTAAAGTAAACAGGTCCCGAGCTATTTGCAGATGACAAAGAATTCAGGGACTGTGGTATCTTCACCAGCCTCTTTGGCCCTGACACATACTCGAAGATTCCAGAGAGACTGGGAAGACTTGAAGGGTAAGGTACCTGGTGGTGCATGTGCACTGCTGGTCAGCTTACAGTGGATAAATCGAACTTGAGGTGCACCTGGCAGTAGTTTGCTTGGGAAACATGGATGCACGACTTTCATCCTGCGCTACTGAGGGCGTATCCGGCAGCAAAAACCTCTGGATTTTTTTTTGTCTTAAATAGTAATGCGGTCAATTTTGCCATGACCAGCGCGTGAATGAATGAGTCGTGGAGTCCGTGCCCGGTGGAGAAAAACCACAGAAGTATAGCTCCATCTTTTTCTTGGAAATAAGTCGCAAGCCAGCCACTAAAATTAATATGTGTACATGTTTGTTACTGAATTATTCAAGGATTGATTTCCTTGGCTGTGACCGAAAGACTTTTTGAAAGATAAGTAACTCATCTTTAGAGGTTTGATTATTTCATCTTTGTTTTGCATTTTATTTGTAATGCAGGTTTTTGTTTGGCCATTTACAGATTCTTCCCCAAACTGGACATTTTTCCGTATATATATATGTATGTATATATATACGTATATATATATATTTAAAACAATTTTTTTTTCTGGAGGAGAGCACGAACAGGAGATGGGCAGAGAGAGAGGGAGAGAGACAGAATCCCAAGCAGGCTCCATGCTGTCAGCAAAGAGCCCTATGTGGGGCTCGAACCCACGAACCCTGAGATCATGACCTGAGCCAAGATCGAGTCAGAAGTTTAACCAACTGAGCCACCCAGGCACCCTGCCAAATTTATTCTTTACTGCAAAAGCAATAACTGCAAAAGGGTTTGTTGTTAAAACCCTTGCATAGTTCTGTGTCCCAGGAATAACAGTGTTGTATGTGCTGAAGAGGGTCTTTTTAAAATTGGGGTGAATGATCCCAAATGTAAAATTCTGCAAATGCTTAAGTATCTTCAAGGCTCCAGACATACAAACCGAAGAGAAGACTAGACTCTTCTCGGGGCATTTGAAGATACCGCTTTTATCTGTATAATTCACCTGCCCATCACTTTCACTTTTTAAAAAATCTCCTATTTATCAAGTGCCTACTATGTGCCAGGCACTAAGTGCTTCTTCACATAGTTCATCTTTCTTATAAGCCAAGGAAGTAGGTTCTGGGCTTGTCTCCCATTATACAGAGTGGGAAACTGAGGTTTCAAGAGGTGAAGGTTTTCTCAAGATGCCTGAGCGACAACGTGGCCCGTGTCGGATCTGAGCACCCCGCCTCGCCTCCTGACTTACCTCCTGTCCAGGCCAGGGTTTCTCAGGCCTGGTGCTCTGAGCATTTTGGACCAGATCATTCTCTGGGGGGGGGGGGGGGGGGGGGGGGGGGGCCGGGGGGGGGGGGAGGGGAGGGGGGGACCGTCTGGGGCATTATAGGATGTTGAGCAGCATCCATGACCTCCACCCACCAGATGCCAGCCGTAACACCCTCTCACCCTCATTTGTCAGAGCCAAAAACGTGTCCAGACACAACCAAATGTCCCCTGGGATGGCGGGGGCGGGGTTGAGAATCCACCCGCACCAAGAAAAAAAAAATCAGAACTGTTGCTGGAGGCCAAGATCTCATTCCCAAGGTGCAGTGTGTGATCCTGACGTTCCAGGCTGAGATGACCCAGCCAGTGACAGTCTTGAGCTGCCTCATGAGCCTGACCCCCGTCAAGACCTCACTCCCTTTTCCTCCTTCTCCAGAGACCCTGGATCCACAGGTGGATTCCCTCTTGCTTACAGTGTAGCAAAACATGCCTGTTTTATTCGGCTCTGGCCCCTCCCCCCTTGGTGAGTCCGGATAGGCAAGGGCCCTGTGATTCTTATCTTCCTAACACATCTTCCATCCCAAGGCCAAGGACAGAGCCCTGGCACAGAACAGGTGTAAATACCTGTGTGACGAATGGAAAGAAAAATACACATGAGTAGCCAGTGGGGACATCTGGGCAAGGGGATCAGGGAACAGTATGTTTTTTCACTCATCTGTATATTTTTGTGCATTCTTTGTTTTTTTAAATGTTTCATTTATTTCTAGGAGAGAGAGGGAGAGAGAGACAGCGTGAGCAGGGGAAGGGCAGAGAGAGAGGGAGTCACAGGCTGAAACAGGCTCCAGGCTCTGAGCTGGCAGTCAGCACAGAGTCCGACACGGGGCTCGAACCCACGAACCGCGAGATCGTGACCCAAGCGAAAGTCGGACGCTTAACCGGCTAAGCCGCCCAGGCGCCTCATTTTTTGTGCATTCTTTGAATTAAAAAAAAAGCCACATGTTTTTATAACCGAAACAAATATAATATTCAGTAAAGCTGAATACACAGTATGCTACCAAATTAATTTAAAAAAGATTTTTAGTGTTTATTTATTTTTGAAGGAGAGACAGAGCGTGAGTGGGAGAAGAGCAGAGTGAGAGGGAGACACAGAATCTGAAACAGGCTCCAGGCTCCGAGCTGCCAGCACAGAGCCCGACGCAGGGCTCAAACCCACGAACTGTGAGATCATGACCTGAGCCGAAGTCGGCCCCTTAACCGACTGAGCCCCCCCAGGCTTCCCGAACATTTTCTGAGCTTTGGTCTCTCCATCTGCCAAATGAAATGATACCTCTCTCTCTGCCCCTTCCCCGCTTGCATGCGCTCTCTCTCTCCTTCTCTGTCAGAAATAAATAAATGTTAAAATTTTTTTTAAATAAAAGAGAGAAGAAATGTAAAACAAAGTGTGTTCAATAAACGGCAAAACAAAGGCTCAATAAAGGGCAGCACATGCTATTATCTTTTTCACCAAAAATGTATTCTTTCTCTGGGCGCCTGGGTGGCTCAGTCCAGCTTGGGCTCAGGTCATGATTTCACAATTCATGAGTTCAAGCCCCACGTCGGGCTCTGTGCTGACAGCTCAGAGCCTGGAGCTGCTTCAGATTCTGCGTCTCCCCCTCTTTCTGCCCCTCCCCTGTTTGCATTCTGTCTCTCTGTGTTTCTCAAAAACAAATAAACATTAAAATTATTTTAAATGTATTCTTTCTCTTTTTAAGAGGAAAAGTAGATCGAAGCCAATAAATGATTATTATTATTTTTCAATCCTGGGGGAGGGTCATCAGAATGGTCCTCCCCCTTCCCTCTGCAAGGCTGGGACAGCTAGATCATCTAGGGCCCTGGGGGGGGGGGGCGTCCCTAAGAAATCCAGTGACCAACTCAGGGAGGCTTGTGGGGAATCCAGGCTCAGACCCCAGTGTAATAAACCCAGAGACTTGTATAAATATATCTGTACCCCTGAAGGAGCACCGCGCTGGAGAGGATACCCCAGCTGTCAAAAATCTCTCATGAGTTCATTTTTTGTCCTTGAGGTCACCTGGTGATATTTTCTTTCCCTATTTCTTAGGGTGATGACGAATCTGCTGTTGCCCGTTCATGAGCCCTAGTGGAGTCTCTGAGGCCCTGGAGAAGCAGCCAGGGGACTGGACATTTAGAGCAGATGAATCTGATACCAGAGCCCCCTCTGTCAATTCCTAATGGCCTTGCTCAATCACCACGGGAGCCCCACTGAGATCTGAGCCTTGGGCCCCTTTACTGGCGAGGAAACAGGATGGACGTGGCAAGGAGACGGCCAAGGCCATGGCGGGAGACAGAACCGGGGCGTAAAACCAGTTCTGTTATATGCAGGACCCCTTCAGGAAACAGCACGGCCCACCCCGGGTCATGCAGAACTTTGCTGCTACTCAAAGTATGGCCCTCGGACCCACAGGGAAGCTCTCGCCGCCCCCACGGCATCCGCAACTGTGTGAATTCTCAACCTGCTTTCCCTGCTGAGTCAGAATTATGTTCAGGACTCTCTTCCTGAGGCACATCCCCTTCCTCCACGTCTATTCCGTGGCCTTAAACCAGGCCTCCGTCATCTCGCATCTGAATCACTCACCTGCGTTTGGTCTGCTTCCTCTTGCCCCGAAACCAATCTGACACCCCTTGCTCTACATTCTGCCATGGCTCCCCATTACCTTTGCATCAAAGGCTTTCCGCTGTGGGCCCTGCCTTCTGGGCTCTCATCTGTCATGTCACTCCTCCACTACAGCCCATAGTCCGTGGTCCAGCCTCATCAAATGGTCTGCCTCCCTGCTGTGCACTCCATCCCTACGAATTGTCCCTTCCATTCTCCCTGTCTGCCACCTGCTCGATTTTCTCTATCCTCGGATTCGCCGCACTGGCTCTTTCGTTCTCATTTGGATGCTTCTTCCTCAAGGTAGCGTCCCAGCCCTTTGAACTTGCCTGTCCTAAGTGCCGTCACATGACACCGTGGTACCTCCCCATTGACTTGCTCCCTAGCTCCGTGTGGACAGAGATTGTATTTTCTTCGCTCGTGGGGCCCCTGAAAAGGACTCCCCAGCGCTGTTTCTGATAGCTGGCAATTAGTGGGAAAGCCCCATACACGAAACACCTTTCTTGGGGTGCCCCAGGAATCCTCATGATCTTGGGGTGCTTCGAGTCTTTTATAACGTGTTTTGTTTTTTTGTGTTTGTTCTGCGAAACATAACTGCCTGGGATACGCACCGTTGAACCGATATTTACGAAGTGAGCATCAGTGTTAGTAACACGCAGGACACAGCACCCCAAAGTTCCCCCCAGCACCCCTCTTTCCCCCTGCAAGAAACGACTACTCTGGCTCTTGAGAGGATCATTTTCTTGCTTTTCGTCATAGTTTTGACTCCTATGTAAGTGTCCCTAAGCACACGGTCTGATGGTGCTTCCTTCGCTGTTGAGTTTCCTACGAATGGAATCACGCCCCATGCGTTTCTTGGGGCTGGCTTCTTGCCCGCAGTGTGCCACCTGTGAGGTCCCCCGGCGTGGTGCCAGATGGCCGGATGTCACCTGTTTCCTTTGGGCATCAAATCTCCTTGTGTGGATGTGCCGCCACTAATCCATTCCACTGTGGCTGGACATTTGGTCCATTCCGAGTGTGGAGCCTTCATGCGCATTATGTTGCATGGCTGTGTCCCCCGGTGCGTGTCCCGGGAGCTTCTCCAAGAAAACAACCCAGGATGGAAGTGATGGCGTGCAGGGTGCCCATATATCCTCAACACACTGCCCGCTAAAGTGGTCATCCAGCCTTTGCCCTGGGTCCCCTGGGTGGGAATTGGAGGTAGAGGCATTTTCTTCTATATTCTATCTCAACTGCTCACAAAAGGTACGTTGTAAGAGGACTTCTCGTCCATAATCTCAGGCTGACCGAGGGTCTCTCCATTGACACGGGAAGCAGGTAGGAGAATGCAGGAAGGAATGGAACGGTCCCCAGTCCCCAGTTGAGCGAGGCTGACATAGTATATGGGTTTCCCCAGTGACTCAGCCTGCTGAGATCTCTCGACCCCCATCCCCCACACCGCTGGGAAGCTCAAGAAAGGGAGAGCAGAGGCTCTCCTGGGTAAGGGGGGTGGGCAGGACCAGGGCCTGATGATCACCTTTGCTTTCTACTTTGTTTCAACAACGGAGGACTCACTGCCTCTCTGAGTTGAATTTTATAATTTCCCCCCAGAGGAAATACCTGTATGGTCCCTTCTAATTTGTGAGGATGGTTTGCACAACCTCAGGAAGGAAAAAAAAAAAAACCCAATCAGAATTGTACAAGTATAAAAAAGAAAATAAAAATTATCACCACTTAGAAATATATTTATGTGTGTGTGTATGTATACGCGTTCTTGGTAAAATTTGCGTATCTATTTCTACTAGGTGATAGAAATAGCTGAGCTGTGATTATGTGGGAGAATGTCCTTGCTCTTAGGAGAGGCACATAAGGTGTGAGCGTTCTGATGTCTGCAACTTTCGGTTCCACAGAGATCACAATCGTAACATGCATACAGATAGATAGTAAGTATATGGATGTATCGATACAGGGGTAGGTGTAATCAGAGATGGAGGTAAAGGAAGTGCAGCAAAATGTTGCCGAGGCTGAGTCATGGCCAAAAGCACTATGGGAGCTCGTTGTAGGACAGCCGCAACTTCTCCATGAAATTTGATGCTGTTTTCGGCTTTTTGCAACGTGGTTGACACATAGCGCTGTGTACGTTTAAGGCGTACAATGTCATCATTTCACGCACGTATATATTGCAAAATGATTGTGACACCTGAGTTAGTTAACATCTTCACCACCTCACATAATTACATTGTGTGTGTGTGTGTGTGTGTGTGTGTGTGTGTGTGTGTGTGTGTGTGTGTTTGCGGTGAGAGCATTGAAGATCTACTCAACTTAGCAACTCTGAAGTATACAATACAGGATTGGGGACTATAGTCACCACGGTGCACATGACATTCCAGAACTTACTCTGCATCTTATAAACGGAAGTTTGTACCCTTTGACCAGTAATATGTCCCCATTTCCTCTTCCCCCTGACGCTGGTACCCACCACTCTAGCCTGTTTCTGAGGGTTTGTTTTTTTGTTTGTTTTTTACTTTTTTTTAAGATTCCATTCCTAAGTGAGAACATACAGTATTTTTCTTTTTCTCTCTGACTTGTTTCATGTAGCGTGATGCTCTCTAGGTCCATCCGTGTTGTTGCAAATGGCAGAATGTCCTTCTTTTTTGACGGCTAAATGGCATTCCATTGTATGTAAGTACATTTCCTTTATCCGTTCATCTGTTAATGGTGGATACTTGGGTTGTTTCCATATCTTGGGAATGGTAAGCAGCAGTGAATGGGGGCCGCTCTCTGGGAGACAATGGCTTCATTTCCGTCAGGCACACACCCAGAAGTGGGATTGCTGAATCATATGGTAGTTCTTGTTTTAATCAAACAAACTTTTTAATGTTTATGTATTTTAGAAAGAGAGAGAGAGAGAGAGCAAGTGGCAGAGGGGCAGAGAGAGAGGGAGACCCAGAATCCAAAGCAGGTTTCAGGCTCTGAGCTGTCAGCACAGAGCCCGATGTGGGGATCGAACCCATGAACCATGAGATCACGACTTGAGCAGAAGTTGGATGCTCAACCCACTAAGCCACCCGGGTGCCCCATCTTTTAAGATTTTTCTTGAGGAAGCTTGACACTCTTTTCCATAGTGGCTGCGCCAATTTGCGTTCCCGCCAAGAAGACAGAAGGGTTTGTTTTCTCCACACCTTTACCAACACTTGCTTTTACTTTTTGATACCAGCTATCCTAACAACTATGAAGGGGTACCTCACTGTGGTTTTGATGTACAGTTCCCTGATGGTGAGTGATGTTGAGCACCTTTTTACGGACCCATCGGCCATAGTGAGTCTTCTTTGCAAAGCTGTCTATGCAAGTCCTCTGCCCGTTTTTAAGCTGGATTATTTATTTATTTGTATTGAGTTGTAGGAGTTTTTTATATATTTTGGATATTAATCTCTTCTTAGATATATGGTTTGCAAATACTTTGTCCCATTCCACAGGCTGCCTGTTCAACTTTGCTGAAATTGTCTTTCTGAATAAAAAGCCAACATTGACCTCTGAGTCCCACCACTCAAAAGTAACCGCTGTTTATATCTGACACATTTCCTACACTACTCCTTAAAAATTCACATATATGTGTGCGGACACATGTAATTTTGCACGCAAGACATTGTGCTACACTTGCTGACTCGACGATTGCATTTTTAAGTTCAGTAATATATTGTCCTCTCTCTATGTGAGTGTCACGATCAAGGCTATCTACATCACCTTTAAAGACTGCTTAGCATCCTAGATATGAATCCTCTCTGGTGTATTTAATCAACTCCCTTTGACTGGTTTTCCCCTATCGTTGGACTTAATTCTTCCATTTTGCTGCTATTGTAAACAACACTGCACGGAGCATTCTTGTGCATGGACTTCCGCTTCTAGATTCCAATGACTTCTTCTGGGCAAACAAACGTATTTTCTGAAGTGCGAAAACTTTTCAGTCGAAATGTTCACTGTGCGCTTCGTTTTTACTTTTTATTGATATACTTTTTATAGGGTTCTATTGAGATGCATGGACACGTCACATTGTATTAGTTGCAGGCACACAGCATAATGGTTGGCTATGTGTATATACCGTGAAATAATTACCACAGGAAGCCTAGTTACCATCCATCACCTCACAGTTACAATGTTTTGTGAGGAGGGCTTTTAAGCTCCACTCTCTCTGCAGCTTTTCAAATATTACAGTATAGTATTGTCAACTGTAGTCCATGCTTATTTGTTTTTTTTTTTAAATAACTATTTGTTATTTTTGGATCCTTACTCTTTCCCTGCAGTGCTTTACTTGAGATAATTTCATTCCATTGTTACAATAACGCCATGGGGAGAGTTACTATCATTATCTATATTTTAAAGATGGAGGAGCTTAGAAAGGTTAATGACTTGATCCAAAGTCAAACAGCCATCCTTACCTAATTCCAGAAGTCAGAGGCTCTTAAACAACTAGGTTTGCTTAAAGCAAGATGCACCTGCAAGTTCCTTGTCTGACCAAACCAAGTCAACGCAAAGCTGATGAGATTATTGAGGCTCCCCCCAAAGGGAGGTGCCCAGAATTGGAGTGGGGGGGTGGGTGAGGAGGTCTGAGCCTTCTGCTGGAGCTCTGCTGCCCCCTGGTGGCAAAGCTCTTTCATTACTCACCGGTCAGTCCCGCCCCCCCCGCCCCCCCCCCCCCCCCCCCCCCCACGCAGGGGCCGATTGTCTTTGAAGTCACAACCTTCAGGCAACAGGAAAGAACACCAGCCCCAGCCGAGGTAACCGCCATTGTCTAAATATTTTCAAGGACTCAGAACTGAGAGTCACACGCACGCACTATCAGCCCAAGTTTTGCGACTCAGTGATTATCCCCATGACTTGGAGAAGGAATTAGGGCTCAGAGAGGTTAACACAAGATCACTAGTGGCAAAAGTCAAATTCAATTCCAGTTCTCCCTGGTGCTAAAGTGAGCCCAATCTGGCCGCGCAATCTGGCCCAAAGCAACGTCCTTGAAACCCTTTGGTAAATTCAGTCTGTGCCCAAGGCGGTATAGCACAGAGATTTGGCTCCAAGGTCTGACAGTTTTATATCCTAATCCAGCTGCTGCCATTTCCTACTTCCACCAACTTGAAGGAGCCCCTTGCTCTGTTGGCCTTGCAAGGAAAGGGGCTCAGCGCCTGGGGTCGGCATACAAGAAACAGGCAATAAATTA
Source organism: Hyaena hyaena (assembly GCF_003009895.1). Classification (NCBI taxonomy): domain Eukaryota; kingdom Metazoa; phylum Chordata; class Mammalia; order Carnivora; family Hyaenidae; genus Hyaena; species Hyaena hyaena. Next base: position 8,027,985 of record NW_024080632.1, on the reverse strand, counting down.
GACCTACCGAGTCTAATCTAAGCAAATTATCCAGGTAGTACAAAGACTCTTGGAAAGTCAGGGTCCTGGATTCAGAATATGGAGAATCAGGGTCTTGGATTCAGGTCCTGGCTCTGATAGTGACAAGCTGTGGGCACGTCCCTTCGTTCTCTGGGGCCCTGTTTCCTCCTGTGTCAGAAACATTCCTTCAAGAGCTCCTTACTGATCTGTAACCACTGTTGGGCTCTGAACCAGACGCCAAACCTCCCAGTTTCTTCCCTTCTAAAGGGGTGACAACAAAGACCCAGCTTTTATATATATATATATATTTTTTTTTTTCTAGGAGAGAGAGAGAGAGAGAGAGAGAGACAGCGTGAGCGGGGGAGGGTCAGAAAGAGAGGGAGATACAGACTCTGAAATAGGCTCCAGGCTCTGAGCTGTCAGCACAGAGCCCGACGCGGGGCTCGAACCCACGAACCGCGAGATCATGACCTGAGCGAAAGTCGGACGCTTAACCGACTAAGCCACCCAGGCGCCCCAACAAAGACCCAGCTTTTCACTGTCCTTACGGGGCAGCAAATATGCCGGCGCCCACGCGAGTGGCAGTTTTGTTAATCACATGGGTGTAAGAGGCTTGGTCTCAGCAATCCGGAAGCTCGAGCTCTCCTGAGGGAGTCACACTAATGACTAACATTTGCTGCATCCTTAATATTTGCCAAGCACTCGTCCAAATGCTCAAAAAGATCAACTCATTTGAAGCTCTCGCCTCGGCCTGAGGAGGGAGGCTGTTTTATTGGGTGTTATGGGGGATGAGGAGGGCCTGTGGCCCACATCTGGCCAATCACAGCTTCTCATTTCCAGGCCTCCATGATTGGCTGGAGTGGGGGAGAGGCGGGCATAAAACCCAAGCCTAACCAATCAGATTCTTCCCTGATATTGTATCTCTAGATGAACCACACTATCACGACCTGAGCTGAAATCCGACGCTTAACCGATGGAGCCCCCCGGGCGCCCCTGTTTCTTATTCTTTAGAGCTGGAAAGTCAGGTGTGTCTTGACTTCATGTCTTCTTGGTTTTGCTCATGCAACTTCCTCCCCCCCGGGGCGCCCTCTCCTCCTCATCTATAGGGAGTCTGTGTCGCCCTTGTAAAGAGCAGCAGCTTTCGAATCAGACAGAAGGAGGAGAAAACATAAGAGACTCTTAAGTACAGAGACTACACTGAGGGTTGCTGGAGGGGTTGTGGGGGATGGGCTAAGTGGGTGCGAGGCGCATTCAGGAGGACACCTGTTGGGATGAGCACTGGGTGGTATGTGTAGGGGATGGATCACTGGATTCTATCCCTGAAATCATTACTGCGCTAGATGCCAACTAACTATAATGTAAATTAAAAATATGTACATATATTTAGCGTCTTAAAAGAGCAACGCTTAATTTGCTCACAGAAACGCAATATGGGCAGGGCTTGGTGAAGTTGGCATGTCTCTGCCCCGCTCAGCGTCAGCTGAGGTGGCCTGAAGGCTGGGGGCTGGGATCACCGCGGGCCCAAGGGTTGATGCTGGCTGTTGGCTGGTGCCTTAACTGAGGCCATTGGCCAAACACCTACGTGTGTCCCCTCTGTGTGGCTTGGCTTCCTTACGACATGACAGCTATTTATTATTGTTATTATTATTATTATTTTTAATCTTTATTTATTTTTGAGAGAGAGACAGAGAGACAGCATGAACAGGGGAGGGCCAGAGAGAGAGAGAGGGAGACACAGAATCCGAAGCAGGCTCCAGGCTCTGAGCTGTCAGCATGGAGCCCAATGCAGGGCTCGAACTCATGAACCGTGAGATCATGACCTGAACTGAAGTTGGGCGGTTAACCAGCCCCACAGCTGGATTTTATTTTATTTTATTTTATTTATTTTATTTTTTTTAAAATTTTTTTAATGTTTTATTTATTTCTAGGAGAGAGAGAGAGAGAGACAGCGTGAGCAGGGGAGGGTCAGAGAGAGAGGGAGTTACAGACTCTGAAACAGGCTCCAGGCTCTGAGCTGGCAGTCAGCACAGAGCCCGACGCGGGGCTCGAACCCACGAACCGCGAGATCATGACCTAAGCGAAAGTCGGACGCTTAACCGACTAAGCCACCCAGGTGCCCCAACCCACAGCTGGATTTTAATAGTGAGTGTCCTGAAAGAGAGAAAGCCCAAGCAGAAAGCCATCTCGTCATTAGAGCAGCCACAAAAGTCTGCTCAGGTTCAGGGGGAAGGGAACCTGAGCAGACTCCCATCTATCTCTTGATGGGAGAGCGTTAAGGCTCTGGAAGAATCTGGGACCAGAAATATCACCATGGCCTTTGGGAGAAAGTACAAAGGACCTCACCTAGCGGGGGCTAAAGAAAGAGCAAGTCCTAAGACCTCTCTCTCTCTCTCTCTGAGCCTTCCATATATATTTTCCCATCTGAGACAGGAATAGATAATGCTTATTTTGTGAAGAAGTTGAAAATATTACAAAGGGTATATGAAAAGTTCCTGTATGTAGTAGGTGTTTAATAAACACTCATTATAATTACAACTCATGTTTCTTGAGCTGTTGCCCGGTAACAGACACCGCCTCATGAGCATTTCATGGTGTTTTGTTCCATTCCATCCTCATAACAACCCCTATAATGCAGGTGGTATTATTATTTCTATGTTATTATTTATTTTTATTTATCTATTTATTAATTTTGAGGGGGGAGGGGCAGAGAGAAAGAGAGACCCCCAAGCCCCCCATGGGGCTCCATCCCATGAACCGAGAGATAATGACCTGAGTTGAGATCAAGTGTGGACGGAGCCACCCCAGCGTCCTCTATTGTTTCTATTTTAGAGATGAAGGGACTGTGCTCAGAGAGGGTAAGCAACTTGCCTAAGGGTCACACAGCTTGTTAGTAGGACTTCCACGATTCACACCCCGGAAGTGTGGCTCCGACATGAAGGCTTTTAAGTACGATGCCGCGTTCTCCCTTCATGGCAGGAATTGTCCTCTTTGGTGGCGCCTGGGTGGCTTAGTCGGTTAAGCGTCCAACTTTCGCTTACGTCATGATCTCGCGGTTCGTGGGTTCGAACTCTGTGCCAGCTCAGAGCCTGGAGCCTGTTTCAGTCTGTGACTCCCTCTCTCTTTGACCCTCCCCTGCTCATGCTGTCTCTCTCTCTCTCTCCTAGAAATAAAATAAATAAATAAATAAATAAATAATAAAAAATAAAAATAAAAAAGGAATTGTCCTCTCAGCACAGAGGCCTACGGTGTGACCCAGCAGGACGCACTAAACCCACGGAGCCAGTCAACAGAAGCCACGTGAGAAAAGGCGATAGAAGCCCCAGATTGGATGGGCAACTGGTGCCCAGGCGGTGAAGACTGAGGTTTAATTGTTTGTTGGTGCCTCCCAAAGGCATGATGAGCAGGGCCCACAGACGACACCTTGACCTACACCCACCCCTCTTGCCAAACCCTAAAAATAAACTATAAAGCCCTAAAAATTAAAAGCTGTTGAGAGACAGCGACCTGCTTCAAAGGGGTGCAGGCTTTTCCACTGCAGCAGAGGAAAGAGCAGGTGGAAGCTGAACAAACAGAAAAAGAAAGAGCTTTCTAACGGTTAGAGCCTCAAGAACTGAGAATGGACTTCCTTGGTAGATAATGAGCACCCCATCACTGGAGGCATTCAAGGACTTACAGTGAATAACGTAGACTTATTACATTATTTTGTTGAGGCAAAGCCTGCATTGGGAGAGAGGTGCCTTTCAAGGGTGGTCTTCTAAGATTCCCCCCCCGCCCCGCCAAAGAAGAAAAACTCCAAGTGCTTGGTGGATTCAGATGAAAATCCTGGAGGACCTCTGTAGACCAGGATTCGGGCTGAGTCACAGTGAAAGGGAAATAGAGCCGGCGTTGTTCTCCTTTGGACAGCAAGCTAGCATATGCCTGTCAGCCGGGGGGAGCTCACTGAAATTTATTTCATTTAGAACGTTGTAGTTTATTATGTTTAACAAAGTTCACTTTGTTCTCAAAAGAGCAGCTAAAAGATTCATGTGCAAGGGGATTTCTCTTCTCCATGTTTCATGCAATATAAACGTGCCCTTGCACCCCCCTCCACTTCTTTACAGCACTTAACACATCAATTAAATAAGTATTTGTGGTAATACAGTAAAACCTTGGTTTGCGAGCATAATTCATTCTGGAAGCATGCTTGTCACTCAAAGCGCCTGTGTATCTGGGGCACCTGGGGGACTCATTCGGTTAAGCGTCTGACTTCAGCTCAGGTCATGATCTTCCAGTTCGTGGGTTCAGTTGAGCCCCATGTCGGGCTCTGTGCTGACAGCTCAGAGCCTGGAGCTGGCTTCTGATTCTGTGTCTCGCTCTCTCTCTCATGCCCCACTCACTCTCTCTCTCTCTCTGCTTCAAAAATAAATAAACATTAAAAAATAAACAAAGCACTTGTATATGAAAGTGAGTTTCCCTGTAGGACATAATGGAAACTCAGATGATTCATTCCACAACCCCGAGATATTCATATAAAATGATTACAACACTGTAATATAATACAAAATAATAAAGAACAAAATTAAACAAAAAAAATTAAAGAAAACCGCACTTACGTTTGAAAACCTTCGTGGCTGGTGTGAGGGAGATGAGAGAGGAGGGTTATGGTGTAGGACGACTTTCACGATCATTAATGGAATCACTGCTACCTCCTGGCTCAATGGAATCTTATTCTGCATGGGTGGGGGGCATTGTATGCGCTCGCACGGATGTTGATCACCATTCAGTATCAATAAACTCTAGTCGTCTACTGTATTTAATGTAACTGGCAATAAGGCAGCAGAGGAGAGGGTCTATATTCGCAGGCAGCCTGACCTAGAAGGAAGTAAAGCTTTCCTAAGCTTGCTCTTGTATGGACAAGCAAGGAACTGTCCCTAGGTGCTTCGAAGTGACAAAAAATAAATGAGTGACAGTGGTGGGCACCTTCCAACATTCTGAAAAATCACTGATGTCTGCCAAGGACCACAGTCTGAGATCAAGCATCCAAGCATGGGAGATGATCACCCACAATCCCTCAGTGAGAGAGAGAGAGGAAAGAGAGAGGAGAGAGAGAGAGAAAGAGAGAGGGAGAGGGAGAGAGAGGAACCATCGGCTCAGCTGTGATCATGTGATATTGGCATCACCTACTACTCGTATTGCAAGGCATCGCTCATTTACCAGGTTAAAATTTATTAGAAAAGTTTGCTCGTCTTGTGGAACACTCGCAGAACAAGATGCTCCCAATCCAAGGTTTCAGTGTATGTACGTGGTGGGCCCTTCTTGTCTCGGGAGGAAGCTCTCTGAGGGAGTTTGCCTTGTTCCCCTCGATCACCCTACGTTCTAAGTCAGGGTCTGGCACATAGTAGGTGCTCAGTAAATACAACTGAAGACCAGGGACCAGCAAGCGGCTGGCCATCCCTGGGAACTTTCAAATGCTGGTGACTTGGCAACACAAGAATTTGTTCCGCCTTCTTGGGGGGAGGTAGTCACCCCACCTTTGGCAGGGTGACCCCAGGGCTCCCTGCCATTGGCTGAAAGGACAGTATAAGGGAGCCCTGGTCACTTCCTGGCCAAACCCCACTAGCCCTTGAAGATGTCCCTTCCTAGTATCTGTGTAGCTATCACTTCGCCCAGCCAGGAAGTTGAGTTTTTATAACACATATAATTTTGCCTTCGTTTTATTATATAAATAATGTGAGCTTATTATAAGAGTGCAAAGGCAGAAGTATATGCAGAAGAGACATTCTCCAAACCCTTCCCTACAATCTCACTCAGTAGTCTTCTTTGTCTTTAATGTATTTTTTAAAAAAGAGAAACAATTATATAAATGCTAACCTTATTTTCTTACACCTTGCTTTTCTTCATTTAACGATGTATCATGGACATCTTTCTGTAACAGCACATTAAAACACCCAGTGAGTGTTTCCTTTTTAAAACAATTTTTTTAATGTTTTTTTTTTGAGAGAGAGAGAGAGTGAACCGGGTGGGGCAGTGAGAAGGAGACACAGAATCAGAAGCAGGCTCTAGGCTCTGAGCTGTCAGCACAGAGCCTGATGCGGGGCTTGAACTCACAAACCACAAGATCACGACCTGAGCCAAAGTTGGATGCTTAACAGACTGAGCCGCCCAAGTGTCCCTGAGTGTTTCCCAATGTAGCTGCGCCACAATTTATTTTCCAACTCCCCAGCTGGTGGACACGGAGGTTGCTCCCATTCTGCATTGGTTATAAACAAAGCTGCCCCCTACAGCACCATCTGCCCAGGGAAGTAATTCTGAAGGTTGGATTATTTGGAGTGATGGACAGGTAATTTCAAATATGTTACTTGTGTCACAAGTACATATCCTTTCTCTATAAGCTCTTGGCCATAGTTAGACAGCTGCGTCGTTTCATTGGTTGCCCTTGGATTTCGATGTTAGCAGCCAATGCTATTAGTGCCTCACCATGGCTCCTCAGTACTCCCTGATCTGTGCCTGCTGGGAATATCCTCCCGCAAAAACTTTCCATCTGAGGGCTTTCCCTGATCTGCTCAGCCCATGCCCATGCCTCAAGGGCTGGGTGGCTGACTCCCTGGAGAGTGGCCCCTAGTCAATGACAAACAAAAGTTAGAGTATAAATACCTCAACTCCCTCCCGCGGTAGATGGTCAGCCATGATGTATATTTTACGCCATCTCTTAGGGTTCCTTCCAAGACTCAACCTCAAGCCCCCAGAGTAAACACCTGCTACTTAACCCACCCTGTGTGGGGTTCCTTCCCTTCCCTCTTTCACCTCCCTACTCCCCACAAATACTTCCTGGGGTTACCTTCCAAATAAACCACTTGCCTTCACAACCTCGCCTCAGGATCTGCCTCTGGGAAAGCCCCACCCAAGACAATTCTCTTCCTGGAGAGTTGAACTTCTTCTCTTCCAGCACACAGGGGAGATGGGTCCATGTCCTACTCTGAGTCCCCGGGCTTCACCCTGACTCGTCTTCGACGCCAATGTGCCTGCGGTGTGTTGAGGTTTCTAGAATGTAGCAGAGAGAATGTAAGACCATGTCAGCCATCCTGGACTCCCAGGTCTTGCTCCTTGACCATCAGCTGGAGCACCTGCTCATTTACTCTGAGCCTTGATCTTCTCACCCTCTTGTAGAGGGCAGCTGGGAGGTGAACATAAGATCATCTCAAGCTGCACTTTTATTTGTCATTAAGTATAATGAGCAATTCAGTTCTCCAGCCTCAGTCAACACATGACTGTTATAGCCACTGGCTATAACAGGAGGCAACTCAGCTACCGGACATTCCCAACCTTGCAGGGAGTCCTGCTGGATGGCGCTGATGGAGAGCCCTGATTTTTGACCTTGGGAGGTCGTTCAACACCTTGAGAATTTAGGGGCCTTCTTCCTAACGACACTTTCTCCCTCTCTCCTTTCTTGCAATGATCCAGTGTTGTCTTTGGTCTCCCCAGGTTTATGAACAACGGGGGGCTCATTCAGACCCCCTAAAACAGTGTATGCTGGAAGTGCTCTATAAATGTCATGCAACACAAGGCACTTTGGAAAACGCGGTCTTCCTAAACCCTCACGGTAATCTTCGGAGTTCAGGTTTGCTCTTACACGCCTTTGACAGATGAGGAAGCAGACTCAGAGAGCCTCAGTGACTTGCCCAAGATGGCACAGCGCCTAATGGAGGGGTAAGGATGTGAACCAAAGTGTGTCTGATACGAAAGCCCAGGCCCTTCGCGGTCGGACAGGACAGCAAATGTGCGAGACGATGTCTAGCTGTGAGCCAGGAGACCCCAGACACCTGGGAGGAGCATGGGCCTACGACCAAGGAGCCTGGCCAGGGCAGTCTCCGGACCGTGGCGCCCACCCACCTGGACCTGGACTGGAGCCTTCCCGCCTCACCCCCACCAGGACCCACCCCCGCCCATCACTGCGTAGAAACCTTCCCAAGCCAGGCTCGTGCTTTGGCCTTTATGGATTTGTTCTCTTCCTCTGCTCCCTCTCATCCTTGAAATGCCTCTTAAGTACCTTTCTTTCATGCATGTTCTTGCTTTTTGCTTCTCCAGCTTAATCCATTGTTTATTCCACTGTAACAGTCTAGAAAAACAAAAGCATTTTTAAAAATCTTTTTTATTTAAAAACCACTTTTTAATGTTTATTTGTTTTTGAGAGAGAGACACAGAGCCCAAGCAGGGGAGGGGCAGAGAGAGAGAGGGAGACACAGAATCCGAAGCAGGCTCCAGGCTCCGAGCTGTCGGCACAGAGCCCGATGCGGGGCTCAAACTCCTGAGCTGTGAGATCACGTCCTGAGCTGAAGTTGGACGCTTACCTGCCTGAGGCCCCCCAGGTGCCCTGGGAAAGCATTAAAACAAACAAACAAAAAAAACCCTTGTGAATATGGAAAATTTCAAACAAACACAAAAGTAGAGACGATGGTCTCATGAGGCTCGGTACACCCATGTGTCACAAATGATTAATTCATGGCCAGTCTTGTGATTGTAGCCCCACCGACATGAAGCCCCATCCAGATTATTCCCAAGCAAACCTAAGCAGATACTAAACCACTACCATAACGACTTATAATCATGGACACTTTTCTTCCCCAGCAGCTGGCGGAGAAGGGGGAGGAGCTAGGGCTGTTCTCCTCCACCCCCCAGCCCTGAAATAACCAGAAATGTGCCAGAAAGCTGCCATCTCTAGGGACTGGGACTCACGCGTGGAACTGAGAAACTTCCAGAAACAGAGAGCTCTCAGGGCATCTGTGTGTGGCCTGGGGCTGAGCAGACGTGATTGGCCTTTAGGTGTCTGGTGTCCAGAACCTCTCTTCCCACCTACGGCCTTGGCACTTGCCACCATCACAGCCTTGACACAGTCACTGTGCCGTGAGCTGCAAGAACACAGACCTTCTGCTTGGAAGGCTCGGTGACTCTCCCGCCCTCTCCGCCCCGTGATGTTGAAATTTGTTGCTTTGTGTCCTGTCCCGACCGTGGGTGTAATTATTGCCAGGGGGACCAGCAATTAACCTTGCACAGCGTGACCAGTGACCGTCTGAGACAAGGGGGCAGCAGGCAAGGGACGCTGGGGCGTGGAGGGGTCAGTGTTTCCCGCTGGCCTCATCAGAATTGGGACGTGGTGGGTATCGCTGACCTTGATGACCGGGAATAATGGCCCCATGTGTAGGTGGGATGCTGGATCCAGCTAGAAAATGTCTCCTTCCTCGTCGACTCTTAGGGAGTGCTTTATTCACAAACACGCATGTCCCTGTCACATAGTGAACGTGCACATCTCATTTTCTTTTTCTTTTTTAAAAATTTTTTTCTTTTTTAAAAAATTTTTATTATTTTTAAATTTTTTTAAACATTTTATTTATTTCTTTTTTTTTACTCTTTTTATTTATTTATTTATTTCTTTTTTTTTACAAATAGTTTATTGTCAAATTAGTTTCTACATAACACTCAGTGCTCATCCCCAAAGTGCCCTCCTCCATGCCCATCCCCCCCTCCCCCCCCATTTTATTTATTTCTGAGAAAGAGAGAGAGACAGAGACAGCATGAGCAAGGGAGGGACAGAGAGAGAGGGAGACACAGAATCCAAAGCAGGCTCCAGACTCTGAGCTGTCAGCACAGAGCCCAACGCAGGGATTGAACCCATGAACCATGAGATCATGACCTGAGTCAAAGTTGGATACTAACTGATTGAGCCACCCAGGCGCCCCAACACTTTCTTTAAAAAGTCTAGAAGATGGGGGCGCCTGGGTGGCTTAGTTGGTTAAGCGTCCGACTTTCGCTTAGGTCATGATCCCGTGGTTTGTGGGTTCGAGCCCCGCGTCGGGCTCTGTGCTGACTGCCAGCTCAGAGCCTGGAGCCTGTTTCAATCTGTGACTCCCTCTCTCTCTGACCCTCCCCTGCTCACGCTGTCTCTCTCTCTCCTAGAAATAAATAAAACATTAAAAAAAAAAAATTAAAAAAAAAAAAAAGTCTAGAAGATGGGGTGCCAGTTGGCTCAGTTGGGTAAGCATCCAACTTTGGTTCAGGTCATGATCTCACAGTGAGTTCGAGCCCCGCATCAGGCTCTGTGCTAACAGCTTGTAGCCCAGAGCCTGCTTCGGATTCTGTGTCTCCTTCTCTCTCTGTCCCTCCCCCTCTCATTCTCTGTCTCTCTCTGTCTCTCAAAAACGAATAAAGATTAAAAAAATTTTTTTGCATAAAAATAAAAATTTTTTTAAAAGTCTAGAAGATGCTCCTTGGGATCTGAAACAGGGGTGATGAGGCAGTGCTGTCTTCTCCATGGTCAAAGTCGTGGTTCCGAGGGGCAGTGAGATAGTGGCTCGGAGCACCGGCGTCTGACAGCCACGTGTATTAGCTGTGGACCCTTGGGACTCGCTGAGCCTCTGTGGCTTTTCTTGTAAAGTGGGAATATTAGTACTTGCCTCTTGGGATTTTTCTGCACGTCAAACAAGAAGTTACGTGTAAGGCCTTTATAGCGTTAAACGTGAGAAGACTATGAATGGCAGCCACCATGTTCAACATGGATTCTTGACCCTTCATTTCCTGCTCAGGCTGCTGCTTGGGAAGTGGGCTGGAGCGTATCTCAGGGGGCCCTCGAGAGCCCTGTAGGGAAGGTCACAGGATTGTGACCCGTGAAACCTGACACAGGTACCCAGGGGCCGCTGCGTCCCTTCCACCCTGATTGGGACTGGGAGGTGGGAAATGGGGGGTGGGGGGGGAGGGCACGATCCATTGAGAAGGATCAAACCTTCCTGTTTGTGCCCGTGGTTGCTTCCTTCCTGCGTGACGTAACCTCGGGGGCCGCAAGATATTCATTATACTTAATGTCAGGGGGCATCGGCCTAGAGCTGTGCAAGAACGCGCTGGGAATGACCATGAAATGTCAGGTTATCAGTAAGTAATGATCCCTTGGCTTCTCTCTGGAAGTCAGCAGGTCTAGGGATTATCATCTCACGCCTTCTCTTGACCTTCTGCCTTCCAATTTTCACAACGGCAGTGAATTCCGAGAGTGAGGGAAACCTTTCCAAACTGACAGCGGGGAGCCGCTCGTGGGACCAGAGCCCAGAGCTCAGTTCGTTCAGTCTTGACATCCACCCAGGTCCCCTGCCGCTCCGCCCGACCTTCCGGAATCGCCGAGGAACAGTACGAAGCACAAACCGCGAGGTAAAGGAATGATTCCATTCGTGGAGGACTTAAAATGTGCAGGATGGAAATAACCTGCCTGTCCAGCAGGAGGGGATGAACTGAAGTATTTAGAAGGAATGTTATCAGGGATATTATAGTGATGCTACAATGTCATAGACCCGTATTATAGCCCTGGGGAGGCAGCTGTAATATTTTAAGCGTCAAAGTTGGTTAGAAGATGGTATATTTAGTATTATTATGGAAAACTGTACGGGGTGCCTGGGTGGCTCAGTCTTTTTTTTTTTTTTTAATGCTTATTTATTTTTGAAAGAGACAGAGAGTGAGCAGGGGAGGGGCAGAGAGAGCGGGAGACACAGAATCCGAAGCAGGCTCCAGGCTCTGAGCTGTCAGCACTGAGCCCGATGTGGGGCTCGAACCCACAAACTGCGAGATAATGACCTGAGACGAAGTTGGCCGCTCAACCGACTGAGCCACCCAGGCGCCCCATCACCACAGTTCTTTAAAAAAATATAAAATAAAATAAAAGAAGCCATGGACCAATGCTTCTAATAAAAACACCAAAGTCAGTAACCTACAGAAGCAGATAGACGATGTCAGAGAAATGACCATGTAGAGAAGATATTTTTCTCACTGATTTGAATGAAGGATTTTCAAGGGTGAAAAATTTTCAAGCAGGTGTAACATGGGGAAAGCTGTCATCAGAAAGTTCTGGACAAGCCAAACCCAAGACACTTCGAGTCCATTTGGCAGTCTGAGGAACTTCAACTTCTACTTCGGAACAGTATTTTTCAATGCATAAAACACATAGCAGGGAAATCACTTACATTAAAAAAATATCATCCACAAAATTTTAAATGCCGGGGGCCCTCGGATGGCTCAGTTGGTGGAGCATGGAACTCTTGATCCCAGGGTTGTGAGTTCGAGCCCCATGTTGGGTGTAGAGCTTACTTAAAATATTTTTTTTTAATGTAGTCATCAAAATTAAAAGAAACTCTGTGGGCAGAAATATGTGAGAGAGAAAGAAGAAAACACACGTTTATAAGGACTTACTATGTGCCAGAACTTCCCATGTATGTTCACAATATCCTTTTGAAGAAGAGGAAGTTATCATTATGATCATTATTATTGTCACTTTCTTTATTTAAATAAGGAAACTAAAGATCAAGGAAATGAGGGGCTCAGTTGGTTAAGCATCTGACTTCAGCTCAGCTCAGGTCATGATCTCTGGGTCTGTGAGTTCGAGCCCCACATTGGGCTCTCTGCTGACAGCTCAGAGCCTGGAGCTGCTTCAGATTCTAGGTCTCTCTCTGTCCTTCCCCCACTTACACTCTGTCTCTCTCTCAAAAACAAATAACTATTAAAAGTTTTTTTAAAAAATAAAAAATAAAGATCAGGGAAATGAAATGACTTATTGAAGGTCACAGAGCTCATGGTTAATGGATGGAATTTGAACCTGGACCTGACTGACGCCAATGGCCTGGGAATATTCGAGAGAGAAAGCAGTGACCTGGGAAAAGTCACGGCGGATCCATGATGATGATGATGGTAGTGTTGAGGATGATGGCGATACTAACAGCAGCTACGGTGCTCTTATAAGAGTCTTCCAGGCCAGTTCATTTAATTGCCTCAACTCTGCTACATGGCAGATATGGTCATCATCTCCATCTTACAGATGAGAAAACAGAGGCATGGAGACTTTCGATCACTTGCCCAAATCCTCAGTTTCTCCAAGCATGCCTACAATACCTCAGGGTCTGTGGATTTGCACCAACAAGGATCTGGTGTTGCTTCCTTGCTGACTTGCTCACCCACACACAGCGTGCCTTCCCCGCTTGGACGGAGAATCCACACGAGAGTCCTTTGCTTTGTTGCCGGTTGTGTTCCAGGGTTCGCTGCATGGCCTGGCCTGTGTGGATGCCTTCAGAAGGGATCTTCGGAATGAAAGCATCAAGGGTGATAGATTGGGGGGGCACCTGAGTGGCTCAGTTGGTTGAGCGTCCGACTTCGGCTCAGGTCATGATCTCACGGTTCATGGGTTTGAGCCCCGCGTCGGGCTCTGTGCTGACAGCTCAGAGTCTGGAGCCTGTTTCAGATTCTGTGTCTCCCTTTTTCTCTGCTCCTCCCCTGCTTGTGCTGTCTCTGTCTCTGTCTCTCTCTCTCTCTCTCTCAAAAATAAATAAAACATTAAAAATAAAAGAAAGGATGATAGGTTGGGAAACAGAACCCGAGTAGGAAACAGGATCCAAGGAAGAATCCAACAGACTTTGGCCAGGCACCTATGAGGAAACAACCCCCTATGACGTTTCCTAAGATGTCATCTTAGAGCTAAGGCTCACCTTGAATGCATCTAGCTCCCCCCACCCCGACTTATTTGCAAGTGGGGAAACTGAGGCTCAGGGTCCCACCACGGTCCAGGCTAACGTTTGCTCAGAAGCCTTTCCTTCAGGGACTGGCTTCACTACAGCTGCAAAACCCGCTTTGGTTTATCCTTCAGCGAGAACCTCACGTGCAGGTGAGGCCCTTTTCAACAACAGCCACCCCTGTGTGAATGTCGTCAAGCCAGCGAAGGTGAGACCTGGGCGTGCGGGGGCCGGGAGAGGAGGGGTCAGCCTTCTCGCTTTCAGAGCTGGGGAGAGAGAAGGGAGGCGGGCGAGACCCCTGAGCATCATATGCCATGGACTTCATTTCCTCCCAAATAATTCTCTCAAGCTGTATAAACTTTCTGCCTGAAAAATAAAGGCCCCCCCCCACTCTCCACGCCGCCCACCCTGCCTTAAAATAAATATTTACACCATCCCCTTGCCTTCATTCACTGCCTAGGAATGAGGCTCACCCATTACTGTGCCCAGAAGCTTCTACCCAAAGCCTGCGACCTTGTATTTTGCTCCGCAACGCTCAGCCACGGCCAGTCTTCAATCGCGTCTCCCAATTAGCCACCGAAGGAAAAAAGCATATGCATGTGAAATACACGCTCATTGATGTGTGTGAAATCAGGGATTTGTCCTCCAGAATTAAAAAAAAATTTTTTTTGACGCTTATTTATTTTTGAGAGAGGGACAGAGTGTGAGTGGGAGAGGGGCAGAGAGAGAGAGAGACGCAGAATCTGAAGCAAGCTCCAGGCTCGGAGCTGTCAGCACAGAGCCCGACACAAGGCTCAAACTCACGAACCGTGAGATCGTGACTTCAGCTGACATCAGACACTCAACTGACGGAGCCACCCAGGAGCCCTTGCCGTCCAGAGTCTTAAAACTGAGCCATACTTCAAACTCTACAGGAAAAATTCAAGAGGAAGGTGGGTGGGTATCAAGATTTTTAACAGGACTGCCAGTCTGAGGTTCAAGTAGTGGGCAATAAATAAATGATCTGAATGAGATGAATAGCACCTGTGGATGTCATCTGGTTATCTGTCCACTGCTAACTGAGCCACTACTATATGGCAGGTGCGGGCAGTCAGAAAGTAGCTACCACATTGTCCGAGTCGTCATAGCGACCTAGCCTTGTCCCCATGAAACGTCACCATGACCAAAATCCCCGAGAGAGGACTTCTTTCTCTTATGCAAAGTCTCATTGCATCTCTCTTCCCAAGTGGCTTTGCAGAAGGTGGTGTCATTTGCGTTGTGACAGATCACCATGTTTGCCGAGAAGAAGAAAATTCCCAGAGGTGTTTACGGGAAGACGTGGGCATCACTTTATGCAGCACCTCTTCTGGATTGTTTGTTGGTATGAATGTGTTCGGAGGAGAACACGATTTCCTCCCTCACCGAGCGAACATGAAGGAAACCTTAACTTTTACATTCATTTATTTATACTTCACTTGTTCAATATATGTATGTGGCGTGATTTTTATTTACAGGCAATGGGCTCATTTATTTGTCTAGTCTTCTTCTTCTTCTTCTTTTTTTTAATATTTTTATTTATTTCTAAGAGAGAGAGAGAGAGACAGCGTGAGCAAGGGAGGGTCAGAGAGAGAGGGAGACACAGACTCTGAAATAGGCTCCAGGCTCTGAGCTGGCAGTCAGCACAGAGCCCAACGCGGGGCTCGAACCCACGAACCGCGAGATCATGACCTAAGCGAAAGTCGGACGCTTAACTGACTAAGCCACCCAGGCGCCCCTTCTTCTTTTTTTTTTTTTAAATGTATTATGTATTTTTGAGAGAGAGAGAGAGGCAGCATGAGCAGGGGAGGGTCAGAGAGAGAGGGAGTCACAGAATCCGAAGACAGCCTCCAGGCTCTGAGCTGTCAGCACAGAGCCCAACGTGGGGCTTGAACCCACGAACTGTGAGATCATGACCTGAGTCAAAGTCGGACGCTCAACCGACTGAGCCACCCAGGTGCCCCTATTTGTCTAGTCTTATAATTTCCTTCTTGCCTTCTTTCCTTCCCTTCCTCCCTCCATGCCTTCTTCCCTCTTTTCCTTCCGAAACCCAATATTCTTAACCCAATTTTCTTGGGAATGCTCAGATGTAGCCTGCAAGTCTCTCTTCGCTTCACCGGGTCGGGACCTCCCTTAGTTCAGAGTCCCTCAGCAGCAGGGTCTGATTGCAAGGATTCACCTGCAAAAGTCCATTTGGGAAGGGGATCCTAGGAAACGCCAGTGGGAGGTTGGGAAGGTAAGACAGGGAAGGAAGTCAGCAGATGATGCATAATCCCGTCAGCCCCCTCAGGGACAGCAGGCAGCGTCAGTGAGTCATTAGGGGTGCGTAAAGCCGGCAGTAGGACCCGGAACACACGCTAAGGACCGTTTCTGGATGCACTAAAAGTCTGCAGGGAGACGGAGGCGATCCTGCCTATGATCAGACCGCTCCGAGCGGCTATGAGGTCCCATTGTTCTAGATTCTGCCCTCAGCATCCCTCTGAACGATGGCGCACAGATGCCTTCTGCACTTCAGTGTCCCCCGAGGTCCTCTGTCGCGCGGCTGGTGCCCCTCACAGGCGGAGTGAACACTCATGATTGCACTGATGTCACACATTCCACTTGGTCCCCCCAACTTCTGTCCCTCCTGTTCTAGAGCAGCGTGGGGCCTGCAGCGACCCCCGATCATAGCAACCCGTCCACTGACTACAGTGATTGACCCAAGGGACCCAACAGGGCCCCTCAGAGATCGGTGGTTGTAAATTCAACGGATGCCAAATTGAAGGTGCACATGGCCACACTGACCCCTCCATCGCCACCTCGGAAGAGGATGATGATGATGAGCCCCTCCCCCACCCGGGAGAAGTGAAGCTAAACACAAAGGAGAGAGATCTCCCTGTCAAGTGTTGAACCTCTGGATCCACTGTCGGAAACTAGCTCTTGCTTCAGCCTTTCCGGCCACACAAGGTCCTCATTCCCACGCATGCCCGAGCTAATCTGTATTGGGTTTTCTTCCCTTCCTTATTTCCAGGAGTACTGCCGAGTAGAGAGACCAGAGGAAAATGCCTTCTTTTCTGTTCTCCTCTTAGATGGCATTCTACAACAGAGGTACCTTGCCCCCAGTTATGTAATTATTTCATATTTGCTACCTAGCAGAGGGACTAGGGCCACTGGGAACGTCTGTCTCTTCTCCTCCTCCTCCTCCTCCTTCTTCTCCACTGCTCTCTCTTTCTTGGGACCCTGTGGCTCAGAGGGAGAGGGACACTGAGTCAGGGAGTAGGTAAGCCCTTGTTCTGTGTCGGCAAAGGAACTTCTTCGGCGTCGTGCAAACCTGGATTCTCTTGCCTCCCTTCCCGACTCCAGGTGTATCAGCCGTGTCTGTACGTAGCCAAGCCTCATGTTTAAAAATAACGATTGCTTTCGTTTATTGAGGGTTTACGGCATCTCAGTGACCCACACACTTCACATGCACGCATTCATCTGGCCGTTGTGAGGGCCTATGAGATAAACACCAATATGTCACAGTGTAGTCACGAGGAAATCGGAACTGAGAGAAGTTATGTGTCCAAGGCGTCAACGTGAAGTCGTGAAAGCCGGGCAACGTGACTTTTTCTTTCTTTCCAATTTCTTTTTACCTTTTTATTCTGGTCGTGTGTAAGCATACGCAAATGCAAAAGGAAGAGCATCACCCAGCTTCAACAATCAGTCACTGCATTTGCCACGCGTCTTCGATCTGTTCCTCCCTCTTTGTTCTTTAACAGTAACCCAGGTGTCATTTCATCCATAAACAATTCTGTGTGTGTGTATGTGTGTGTGTGTGTGTGTGTGTGTGTGTGTGTGTGTGACCACAGATATATTAGCATCTTAACAAAATTAGCAGTAATTCCTTAATGCTTTTTTATTAAAAATTTTAATGTTTATTTATTTCTGAGAGAGATAGACAGACTGTGAGCAGGGGAGGGGCAGAGAGAGAGAGGAAGACCCTGAATCCCAAGCAGGCTCCAGGCCCTGAGCTGCCAGCACAGAGCCTAATGTGGGGCTCGAACTCACAAGCTGGTAGATCATCCCCTGAGCCGAAGTCGAACACTCAACAGAATGAACCAACCAGGCGCCCCATTTGCCTTAAAAAAAAAAAAAAGTAATTTTCATTCAGTAAAACTTGCCTTTTCCAGTGCATAGTTCTGCAAGCTTGGACAAAGTGTTTTTCATATAGCCACTATGACGATGAAGGTCCAGAGTGTTTCTATCACTATCAACACTTCCTTGTATCAGGGGCGCCCGGGTGGCTCAGTTGGTTAAGCGTCTGACTCTTTATTTTTTTTTTTTTTTTTGTTTTTTATTTCTAGGAGAGAGAGAGACAGCGTGAACTGGGGAGGGTCAGAGAGAGAGGGAGTCACAGACTGAAACAGGCTCCAGGCTCTGAGCTGGCAGTCAGCACAGAGCCTGACTCAGGGCTCGAACCCACGAACTGCGAGATCATGACCTAAGCGAAAGTCGGACGCTTAACCGACTAAGCCACCCAGGTGCCCCTAAGCGTCTGACTCTTGGTTTTGGCTCAGGTCACGATCTCATGGTTCGTGGGTTCAAACCCCACGATGGGCTCTAGGCTGACAGTGTGGAGCCTGCTTAGGATCCTCTCTCCCTCTTTCTCTGCCCCTTCCCTGCTCGTGTGCTCTCTCTCTCTCTCTCTCTCAAAATGAGTAAATGAACTTAAAAAAATTCCCTCGTGCTATTTTGTCGTCAGCAGCCCCGCCCCCAGGTCCTGACACTCAGCGATCTTGTCCTGTCCTTCCTGGGACTTCCTCTTGCTGGAACCGTAAAGCAGGGAGCCTTTGAGACGTGGATCCTCTCACCTGGCGTCTGGTTTTGCACTTTACCCTTACTGTCGTGTGCACCGGTAGCTTGTTCGTTTTTATCGTTGGGTGTTTTTCCATGGCACGAACGCGCGACGGGTCACTTCTCCATTTATCTCTTGAGAGACATCTGGTGCGTTTCCATTTGGACAATTACGAATAAAGCCACTCGAGACATTCACGCACAGGTTTTTGAGTGCACAGTGGTGCTCATTTCTCTTGGGTAAATAAATGCCCAGCGGCCCAAGTGTTGGTTTCTCTGGTGGGTGTATTTGAACTTGATACGAAACTGCCAAGCTGTTTTCCAAAGTGGCTGAGCCCTTCTGCGTCTCCACCCGCCATGTCCCCAGTGCTTTGCATGTGACTCTCAGTCAATATCCAAGCCACCTTTCCATAGTTTTTTCTAAAATGCCTTTTTGCAGTTCATGTTATTTGAATCAGAATGCACAAGATGGCCCCACATGGTCTATTTAATTGATAGGTCAATTAAATTGCTTTCAATCAGTAATAGTTTTCTCTCCTCTCCTCTTTTTAATAGCATGCATGGCTTGGGGCGCCTGGGTGGCTCAGTCGGTTAGGCATTCAACTCTTGGTTTTGGCTCAGGTCACGATCTCATGGTTGGTGAGTTCAAGCCCCGGGTGGGGCTCTGTGCTGACAGCATGGAGCCTGCTTGGGATTCTCTCTTCCTCTCGCTCTCTGCCCCTCCTCCGTCACCCTCTCTCAAAATAAACAAATAACTTTAAAAAGTTAATAAAGAAATAAAAGAAATCTAAATGGACTCAGCTCTCACCACTAGTTTCTTCCTCCGTATCCAAATTCGTTGTTTCGATTTATATTTAGTTGTCTGAATTTAGCCCTCCATTTCTCATGGTATCTATTTATTAATTTAATTATTTAAAGATTTCCACCGATTCAGCGAATGTTGCAGTGAACCATTCTCTGTGTGGGGCTGGGGGTGTATTTTTTGGTGGATGTACTTGAAGTTTCTGGACATTGAAGTGAATCTTAATGGCAAAGCTGCTAAGTCAAAGAAATCAATACTTAAACTTTTTATCACCTCTGCCAAACTGTTTGCCAAAAATGTGTATCTCTTTGTATTCTCAGCAGCACTGATGGCAGCCCGCCTTCCTAGACACTCACTAACACCGGTTATCATCAGCCCGGGAGGCAGTCTACATCCTAGTTAACAGCATGGTGTGTGGAGCCTGAGGCCTCAGGTTCAAATCCCAGCTCTGTCATGTAGTAGATGTATCACCTTAAGCTCATGAGTAAAGTTGGAATAATCAGAGAACCCAAATCACACAGTTGCACAGATCACGCCAGTCCTTGTTTCCAGTGTCGAGCACTTAGAATAATGCCTAACAGTGTAATATAAATAATGTCTTTGCTGTTAATATCCTCGAGCCCCAAAGACTATCTTATCATTCAGTTTACCTTTTATAGCCATTAGTGAAATGAGTGCCATGGTCTAATCATCAGAAATGGAGATGTTGGGGCGCCTGGGTGGCTCAGTCGGCTGAGCGTCCGACTTTGGCTCAAGTCATGATCTCATAGTTCGTGGGTTCGAGCACCGCATCGGGCTCTGTGCTGACAGCTTGGAGCCTGGAACCTGCTTCGGATTCTGTGTCTCCCTCTCTCTGTTTCTCTCTCTCTCTCTCAAAAATAAATAAACATTAAAAAAATTAAAAAAAGAAATGCAGATGTTATCTTTGCAAAAATCAGAATGTCCAGCCTTGGAAAGGAAAAAATAAAACAGCCACAACCAGAACCCTATAAAAATATGCACTGGAAAAACCTCAGATACTGGAAGTGGCGGCGTGCCAGGGGGTGCTCTCCTTGGGGGGTGAGGGGGCACGCTCTTTCTTCCTCATGCTACGAGGCGAGTACCTAGAGTCTGACAGCTAAGAAGAAGTTCAGAGTCAGCTGGTCTGTGTCCCGGCCTGGGGGCTAGGTGGGGGGTGTCGGGGGCTGGCCAGCCCTAGGCGTGAGAAGCTGTTTCAGCCTGTGGGTGTTCCCCCCCGAAGAAAAGAGCTGCTTGTTTCTGGGTCATAACTTCGCAGGTGTGAGAGACAGGGGTGGGGGTGGGGCGAGGCAGGAGAATTAGCCTGTGTGTCTCCACCTGGTTTAGTGGCTGCGCCGGGCACTGCTGCCTCCCTTAATGACAGCCCGCTGCCCTGGGTCCGTGCCGCCGCGTGGGGGGCATCCCCACTGGAGTCCAGAAAAACCTTCTGAAGCCCGCTCTATAAAAGTGCACTAATAAGTTATAATGCTCTCCACCAGCCTGGACAGTTCTCATCCATCCAGAGAAAGCAGGGGGGTGGCGGGGAACACCAGACTCCCGCCTTCCCAGAACATTCTGGAAGCCTTGTCGCGCAGCTCCAAGCCCTGGAAATACATTGGGGCATCCTTCACATTCCTCCTCCTTTTGATGCTGCCTTTCTTTCTCTTTCTCTTTTTAAAAATCTTGGTCACCAATCACTGAAGAGTCTAACAGCTGAACACGAGATTATGTTGCAATTCGCCTAGCTTCACATCTGGCAATGAGTTTGGGCACAATAAATATTTGTCAGGCGTGGCCGAATTGGCATGAGGATTCACAGAGACAGCAAAATGAATCGCCATTGATACGCGCCCTCCAAATTATCCAAACCCTCCTTTACGATCCGGATTCCAGCTGCAGCTCTTTCTCTCTGTGTGATTTCAGACCGGTGACCTTCACTTTTCTGGAGGCAGCTTCTTCCCGTAGGGTGGATCTACATCCCTCACATCCTAGGCTCGCTGCGGGCATTCATTGGCAGACATATGATTTTTTGGGCATGGTGTATAGTGTACATCAGACACCAGATATGTGGCCGTATTCATTACCGCTTATCGGGTGACTCCGAGTTGTCGTGTAATTTACACACGCCACGTCAGTGAATCCTCGTGACCAGAGGGTAGGAGTGCTGTTCCTTTTAGCTCCGTTGTGTCCCAGAGAAAGCAAAGGCTCAAAGAGAACAAACAGCTTGCTGCGATCACACGCGGAGCTGGAGCAAAGCCAGTTTGAGCCAGTCGATCTTTATGGATCTGAAAGTTTTAGTAAATAGTGTTCTACCTCTTTTCCAACTCTTGGCTCCTAGGACTCCTTGCCCTTCAGCCTCGCTTCGGCCCCGGCAGGGATAGCTGTTGGTCAAATAGAATCTAATCTCTTAAAAAACTCCTGCCTCCCTGCTCTGTCACTCAGCGGCCCTCGGGAATTGCAGTGCCACACAATGAATTCCCACAGAAGTTTCTCTGAATTTTTTTTTTAACAAGGTGTGGAGTATACTGACAGCCAAGCTCCATGATTGGCCAGGGGTTCGTTACTGCCTTGTAAAACAAAATTGTGACACTTACAGCGACTGGTGTTTCTTTTCTAGAAGTTTTACTGAGCCCAGAGGGAGGTTTCAGAGGGAGAGAAGGGCCAGCCTGGAGGGGTTGTTTAGCAAAATCATCGCGGTGACAAATCCAGACCCTTGGATTTGCCTGGGTTGCAAGAGCCTTCTCCTTTTGGTTATTGGCTCCACATCCTCCCAATTATTACAAAATCTGATTAGGTTGAGCCGTAGGAAATTTCAGACGTCAGGGAAGAGAGGTTTATCTCCTCACAACGCTTGTGATACCAAATATGTGAGTTTCTCACACCAAGCAATTCTCAGAGGACACCAGGTATCCTATAGTTTAATGTTTATTTCTCTATTCTTGAGAGACAGAGAGAGAGAGAAAGAAAGAGAGAGAGAGAGTGCAAGTCGGGGAGGGACAGAGAGAGAGACAGAATCCCAAGCAGGCTCTGTGCTGTCAGTGCAGAGCCTGATACAGGGCTCCATCCCATGACCCTGAGATCCTGACCTGAGCCAAAATCAAGATTGGGGCGCTCAACCAACTGAGCCACCCAGACCCCCCTGGGTATCCTATGGTTTTTTTTTTATTTAAAAAAAAATTTTATAGTTTATTTACTTTTGAGACGGAGACAGAGCATGAGTGGGGGAGGGGCAGAGAGAGAGGGAGACACAGAATCTGAAACGGGCTCCAGGCTCTGAGCCGACAGCCCGATGTGGGGCTCGAACCCACAAACTGCGAGATCATGACCTGAGCCTGAGTCGGATGCTTAACCGACTGAGCCACCCAGGCAGCCCTCCTACGGTTTAATTCAAGTCTGACACTACCAGGAGTTAGCGTGGACCCCACTGGGTAAGGGCTTAGTCCCACAAGCCTGCCCCCTACTTCAGACACCAATCCCAGGGAGGGGGTTCCCAGGTTGCCCACACTTCTGTCTGACTTAGCTGCAAACTGGGGGTTCAACCAGACCCCCTCCCTGAGGTTGGCTCATTTACTTTAAAGGCTCATAGAAGTCAAGGGAACACTCCACTTCAGATCCCTAGTTTATCGCATAGGACATTAGAAAGGAATATGTGGCGAGGTCCAGAAGGGACACCAGCCCTGGAACTTCTGTCCCCATGGAATTGGGGTATGCCACCTTCCCAGCACTCGGATGCATTCACTTCCCCAGAGGCTGTCTGAATTCTCTGTTATTTGGCGTTTTTATGAGGGCTCCATCACACAGCCACAACTGATTAGATCATGGCCATTGGTGATTAACGGGGTCCCCAGCCTAGAGCTCAGGTGTGGGGCTGGAAGTTCCAATTCTCCAATCACTGGCCTGGCTCCTGGGGCCACCAAACTCCAACCGGACCCACCAGGGGCCTTCGGCAGCCCATCATCTCATTCGAATAAACTAAGGTATGGCCGAATCACCCTTGAGATTACAGGGGTTTTAGGGGCTCTGTGCCAGAAACCAGGGAGAAGACCAAATATATATTTCTCGGTATCACAGCATCACATTGACAATGGACTGTTTTAACCTATAAAACCGACAAGTTTATATAATATTTGCGTGGTAGGTTTGCTGGGAGCAGAAACAGAGGGCTTCTTTCCTCCAAATAGGTCTAACACTGATGATTGGGAGCTTATAATGGCTGGGGCTATGCTCGGCACGTCACATGCTTCTGTTTGTAGTCACGTAATCAGTCCAATGACCCATAGGGGTCATGCGTTATTTACAACCCCATTTTCCGGAGGTCCAGAGAAGTTGAGTTCTCACCCAAGGTCACAGGGCTGTCTGAGCCCAGAGACACTTCTCGTGAGCACCAAGCGCCCTTCAGTCTCCCTCCACATCGACCTGGGCTTCGTAGCATCCTGCAAACTCAACGTTAGGCCTGTCAGGTCCACTGCTTGTCTGGAAGTTTCTCGACAACACAGGCTCTGTCTTATTTATCTGTGAATTTCCACGTAGCACTTAGTGCTTTCGCAGACGTCCCCACTGGTGTCTGCCTGCTAATTCCATGAGGTGCTGAGGGTAGATTGGTATGAGTTAAATGCGGGAAAGAAAACAACGGTGACTGTTGATCTTGGTACGTTCAGTGCTCAGATATTTGAGCAAAGCACTAAATTACCCTCCTTGCTTGTCTGCCGTCAATATACTTGTTTGAGACTTGCCACTTACTGCTAAGAGATGCTGTCACAGAGTGGCAGTGACCTCATCTGAAGGACAAAGGGGGAGAGGTTAAGGATTTCCTCCTGGAGGAATTGTTGGAAGAGGCAGATGGGAATAATTTATATTAAGCTAAAGGAGAATCGCTTATAAAATAGAGCATTGACTCTCAATTTTCCTATATTCTTTTTCTTTAAAGTTCATTTATTTATTTTGAGGGGGGGTACAAGGAGAGGAGAAACAGACAGAGGGACAGACACAGAGAGAATCCTAAGCAGGCTCCCCACTGTCAGTGCAGGGCCCCCTGAGGGGCTCAAACTCACGAACCACGAGATCATGACCTGAGCCGGAATCAAGAGTCAGATGCTTAACTGACTGGGCCACTCAGGTGCCCCCTCAATTTTCCTACATTCTTACTATTTTATATATTCGTCTTTTTTCATATATTATATGTTATTTATAGTGTCTATGCGCAGCCTGTGTTTAAGCATGAACATTTGAGAAATGATTAGATATTTCTGTAAGAAGGTATTTTTTTCACGTTAGATAGACGGCTTCAAAAATGTGTGCGTTGGGTCAATTCATTTCACAAACTCATGTCATAGATACTTAAGGAGCGTCTGCTACGTGCCAGGCACATAAGCGCTGAAAATCTATCAGGAAATGAAAAGGCAAATGTCCCTACCCTCATGGGGCCACCAGTGAAACCCACCCGCGTCTGGACAAATTTCAAATTCCCAGTTGTGGTTCATTCAATCTACACTGAGTTTCTTCCTGGGTGGCCCAGGGCACGGCTCCCTCATCACTCAGGAAATCTGCTGAAACAGAGTTTGGGTTGTTTTTTGTTTTTGTTTTTTAAAATTCTGAGAGAGAGAGAGAGAGAGACAGTGTGAGCAGGGGAGGGTTAGACAGAGAGGGAGACACAGAATCCAAAGCAGGATCCAGGCTTCGAGCTGTCAGCACAGAGCCCGACACGGGGCTCAAACCCACGAACTGTGAGATCATGACCTGAGCCGAAGTCAGACACTTAACCAACTGAGCCACCCAGGCGCCCCTACTGAAAGAGAGCTTTGGAGATGGGCTGTCCTGGGGAACAAGAAGGCAGAAGGGTGGGCTGGGGGAGGGGCTGTCTCTTCTCTTTCCCATCCTGATGCTTGTGATGCTGTTTCTCGCCTTTTTTTTTTTTTTACCTTATGCATATGTTACTTCACCAATTTTGTTTAAAAATGGACTCTGCTGCGATAAATCCTGGAGTAGATTGGCTGCCTTCCAATCTCTGTCTGTCACTTTCCAACTCCAGGATCTTGAGAAATTTACTTCATCCCAGCTGACACCCGGTTTCTAAATCTGTAAGATGGGGATAAGTACGTATCTCTCGGAAAAGGCTTATGTGACACTTAAGTGAAATAACGTGTGTAAAATGCCCTCCGTGGTATTGGCACATGGTGAGTTGCCAAGACATGTAGGCTCTGTCCTGTTGTTCAAGTGCCGGCTGAAATATCGTTCTCTTGACTTCTCTGCTCAGCTCAATCCCAACTCCATGCCCCCTAATATCCTGTGTAGGTAGCCATCAGTTTATTTATTTTTTAAAAAAAATTTCTGTGTCTTTTATTTTATTTTGAGAGACAGAGAGCAAGTGGGAGAGGAGCAAACATGGAGCCTCCAAGCTGTCAGCATAGAGCCTGACACAGGGCTCGAACCCACGGACCGTGGTTCGATCATGACCGGAGCCGAAGTCAGATGCTTCACCGACTGAGCCACCCAGGCGCCCCTGTAGCCATCAGTTTAATGTCTGCTTTCCAGCGAGACAGAACACCCTGGGAGGGAAGCGATCAGGTGTGTTGGTGTCCAGCTATACCTCCAAGGCCCCAGGGAACGTGAATCCTTCCCAGGACTGAGATAGCTGAGGCTAAGGTGAGTAGGACTGGTTCATCAGTGAAAGAGACCAGATGCAAAGCTGGGTGACCAGTCGTCCTGTTTTGCCAGGGACCGAGCTTTCCTCCCACATCGAGTTCCCAATGCCACAAGCAGATGAGTCCCTGGCAACCCTGGGGGAGCTGATCGCCCTATTTCAAACCTACATATGATCTGAACGCCTGGGACCAGAGCCCCATGCCTTGCTATATAGTCTAGAGATGTTGCTGTCTGGACAACTGAAAAAAAAAATGTTGACTTTGCCTTAGCCAGAGAATTGGAGGTTACACTGCATAATAAGGGGACACACAGACAACACGGAAGCAGAGTAGAAAATGGGTAAGCATTTCCCAAGGAAAAGTGTAGTCCTGGCTTCTGAAACTCCAAGCCAGTTTTCAGCCAACAGGCATAAGGATGAGTGGACTCATGTGTGGGAAGAGCTTTGATGTTCCTGGAGCCAAGGTCCTGAGGTAAGCCAAGTTGGCTGGGTACCACCACACATCCTGACTTCTTTATTATATTATTTATGATCTCTCTGCTGAGATTATGATCCTTGGCAAACACAGGCAGGGCCAGGTGTCTGCTTATATTGGAAAAGTCTTCTGTAGCCCAGATTTGGGGCAGAGGTAAACAAATTCAAAAAGAAAAGTCTGAAAATCGAACAGGTAAACAATAATTCTACCAACAGAAAATCCATCCCAAAGAGAGAAGGTCTATTGACATGTTGGTGTGTGTTCTTGCAGAATTCTCTTCTCTGCCCTCTCCCCATCCCCCCCGTATCTGTCTCTGTCTCCTGCTACGTCCCCCTCTTTCACTCTCTTTCTTCCCTACACATACAAATTTTAATGACCACATAGTATATCACTGAAGAGAAGATAGACCATTGTTAATTTGGTTGGTTTTCTCTGTTGGATTTTTAGGTCGTTACAAATATTTCTCTGTTACCAAAACATGCAATGCTGAACATTTTTGCCTATAACATTGTCCTTAACTTGCAAAATTATCTCCTTCTGGAAAGTTACCAGATGAATTGCGTGGTTGCCCATTGTCTTGTAAGAAAGATTCATTTCAATGTGTATACCCACGATTGATGTTTGAATGGGTTCATTTATTTATACTTTTAACATCACTAGGCTGTGAAAAAGGATCTTGCCTTTGTCATTCGAGAAGGCGAGACATTAAATCTCTTTATTGTTGTTGGAAACACAAATTTCTGACTTGTGAGTGACCTAAGAATTTTGTAGGTGGCCAAATGGAATATCTTCACACTATTCACTTCAAATAGCCTCTTCGTATATTTCAAACTCAAGAGAGGCAGATTTTGCGCCTATTTTATTTTGTGTCACCTCCAGAAAGTCCTTCCTTTTCAGGGTCTTAACTTACTCATCTCTATGATGAAAGATTTAAACTAGATTATCTCTAAGGTCTGGTTATTCTGTATGAAATGGAATTATTCTCTGCTGAAGTTCATTGCTGGAGATCTCCTAGAAATTGGTTGGAACCAAACTGGGAAGAAGTCTATTGGCATGGTAGGGAAGGTAGTCAGGACATTACTGAAGTTGATTAGACAACGGAGGGGAAGATGCATTTGCTCACGTGCCTGAGTGGTAATGTGACCAGAAGCAGTCATGTCTCAAAGACAATCAGATTCACAAAGTTGGTAACTACCATCTCCCTCTGCCCATTGGTTTTATGTTTAGCCAGATTTCAACACACAACTTATCTACCAGTTGCTTCTGTGCTCATACCTCATAACCTCACCATCAGAGAGAGGCTGAGACTCACTCTCTAGTTCCTAGCTCAAAAATCCTGGGAGGGGGCTCTAATTGTTAGCCAGGTTTGAGCCTAGTGTCTATCTCTGAAGGACTAGAAAATTATGGCTCCATGATTGGCTCATCCTGTAGCAGATGTTGTATGGGCTAGCTATTGTTAACAATCATGCTGTGTAACAAACTATCCCCAAACTCAGTGATACGAGTGTCACAAAATCAGTGCATAGGAACAGCTATTTCCTCATATCCTTGCCAACAGAGAGTTTTATCTTTCTATTTATCCTTGCTAATATAAGTGGGGAAAATTTCACTGCTATCCTACTTAAAACTTCTTTGGTCATTAAAAAATTTTTTAATGTTTATTTATTTTTGAGAGAGAGATTGACAGAGCGCAAGCAGAGAGGGGCAGAGAGAGAGAGGGACACACACAGAAGCCAAAGCAGGCTCCAGGCTCCAAGCTGTCAGCACAGAGTCCAATGTGGGGCTTCAACTCATGAACTGTGAGATCATGACCTGAGCCAAAGTCGGAGGCTTAACCGACTGAGCCACCCAGGTGCCCCTTTTTGGTTATTGTTGATGCTAATCTTCAGTTTGTATTAGCAGTCACTTATATTCCTATTTCAGCCAATTGCATATTCATGCCGTGCAAAGCAATAATCATTTATTCTCATAGATTTATCATTCAAAAGAGTCTCATTCCAGTGGTCTTGCTCAGGTCCAGGGAAGGTGGCACATCTCACCTCCCTGGGGACAGAGCTCCGGACCCTTCCAGCTCTCACCCCATGCATCTCTTCTGTTCCTCTGTATCATTGATCACTTCCTTTATTAGAGAATAAACTGGTATATATAAGCCAATGTCTTTCTGAGGCCTATGAGCTGTGCTAGCAAGTGTGGAATCCAAGCATGGGGTTCACAGGAACCTCTGATGTGTAATCAAGTGGGACAGAAGTTATGGGTGACTTGGGGACCTATCGCTTGCAGTTGGCATCTCAGATTTTGGGAGGGGAGTGGGGTGCAGTCTCATGGGACTGGGACCTTAAGCAGTGGGGTCTGCTCTAGTTTCCTTTGGTGTCCAAATTGGATGGAATTGTAGGACACCCAGCCGAGGCCACAAAGTCTGGCCTCGGGTGGGGAAAGGCCCCACGTGTGGGGTCAGCGGTGCCATGAGCATGGACTCTTTCCTTGTGAGAGTCAGGGAAAACAGGCACACGGTCTTCCCTCTTGTGGGTTAGCATCCTCATTTCTTCTTCTTACAAGGATGCCAGCCAGGTTGGATTAGGGGGTCCACCCTATTGACCTCATTTCCACTGAATTGTCTCTTTAGGGATATCTCCAAATCTAGCCACATTCTGAAGTATTAAGTGTTAGGGCTTGAGCCTATCAATTTTGGGAGACACGATTCAACCCATAGCACCAGGCTTGCTCAAAAGGTTCTTAGTGGCAGGGGCGCCTGGGTGGCTCAGTGGGTTCAGCATCTGACTCTTGATTTTGGCTCAGGTCCTGATCCCAGAGTGGTGGGATCGAGACCCACATTGGGCTCCACAGCGTGGAGCCTTCTTGTGATTCTCTGTCTCTCTCTCACTTGGTCCCTTGCCTACTCATGGTCCCTCTCTCTTTAAAAAAAAACAAAACTGGGGTGCCTGGGTGGCTCAGCCGGTTTAGCATCCAACTGGCTCAGGTCATGACCTCGCAGTTTGTGAGTTCGAGCCCCACGTCAGGCTCTGTGTTGACAACTCAGAGCCTGGAGCCTGCTTCAGATTCTGTGTCTCCCTCTCCTCTGCCCCTCCCCTGCTTGTACTCTGTGTCTCTCTCAAAAATAAATAAACATTTAAAAAATTATAAAAAAAACCTCTTAGTGGTAGATACAGAGTAAATAATAGTCTGCTGCCCACCTCCCACCAAGCTGGGTCCCCAAGAACCCACAGTGGCCCGAGAAAATGACAAGTATGTCTCTTTATCTCGCCACTTCACCCAACAGCGCGTGCAGCCCACCCAGGCGGATCTTTTCAAAACTCACTTTTAAATCTTTTCAAAACTCACTTCATCATTTGTTGTATGATTACAAAATGAGTAATACTTGTTATACTGTATAAAAAGTGGCTCAAAAATCCATCACGTGGAAAGTGCCCTCACCTCCACCCTGTGATATGCCACCGTCGGGGTTTGGTGGCTTTGCCTCCAGATTGTCTGTGTGTCTAATGGTCCAAAGACCATAAAACAGTGTCACTGGGAGGTCAGGAGCTCAGGCGGGGCAGTCAGGCTTCCTCTTGGTCCTGCTATTTGGCTCTCCCAGATAATGAACGCATCCATGTGTGTTAAAACCGTGCCTCAGTTTCCCAACTGCCTTGCAGGGCTATCTTGGGAATCGGACGAGTTGGCAGATCCCAAGGGCTCAGAGTGGTGCCAGTCTGGGCTCAGCACCCAACCGAGGTGGAGCCGCCACGGGGTTCTTGACCTTCAGGAAAGAGCTAACAGCGCGGTGAGGAGTCAGCCGGCAGCTGTGGGGTCTGCCACAGCTTCTGGGCGGAGGACACGCTCTCCCCGGGGAGCCCCTAGATAGGGAAGGATCATACGGCAGGGGTCCCAGGGCCCAGACACTTCTGCCCGGTGCGGAACCCTCCAGCCAGTGTTCTTTGCTCTGGAGTTCTCCATGGGGTCGGCCAAGGCCACGCTGGATGGCCATTGCTGGGGTCTGAGCTTCCCCCCAGCCTCCGTGGCCCCCTGCCTTCCCTTTCACAGCTACCACACCTGCATCACAGCCGAAGCCATCTGTCCCTGCCCGACACCATCCCTTTCCTTCGCCCGTCACAGGTGTCATCCTTTCCAATGCTTTGCTGTTTCTTGTCTTTCTCATAATAGCCATTCTAGCAGATGTGGGGTGACACCTTCTTCCGCTTTCGCCTTGCACTTCCCCGATGGCTAGTGACATTGACCACTGTGTCCACACGTGTTCTGGATGCCATGGCGGGTTCTGATATCTGCCCCCAGCCAACTGGGACACTTGGCAAGGCAGCCATGAGCATAGGGGTCTGGCCTTTAGTCGTACGCCCACGCGACTTGATGTGGCAATCGCTGCTTCGATTCTTACATGAAGATACTCTTCAGCTTTTCCTCTGGGAGGCTCAGCAACCTAAAAGAATTCTGAAGAAATCTGGCATCGGAACACCATGTACTTAATCTGATATATGATCACAGTAGATTAACACCTTCACTTATCTACAGCCATAAATAGCTTCTTAATAATCTGTCTCGGTGGCACGTATGTGGGTGTGTTCCTCAGGCCTTTCTCTGCCTTCACATGACCTCCGCCCTTCAATGACTCTGCGCCCAAAATTCCTTCTTAGGAGAAGGTGGGTCATGGGATTCAGGCTCCGCCCTCATTCAATAAGACCCCAAAGTAACCTGATTCCAGCTGTGAGGATCCCATTTCCAAAATAAGGTCACATTCAGGTTCGGAGTTGGACATGAATGTTTGGAGGGCACTATTCAACTCCGCACGGTGGCCACCGAAATGAAGCTTGGAGAGTGTCACAGTCCATTAAGGGAAACAACCAGGCTGTAAAGCACATAATATAGTTTTTGTAGAAAGAAAACACGGCAGGTGGGACTATGAGTGCCGCCAGCTCTATTCCCCCCACCTGGGGGTCTTGTGCTCCTGATCCAAGGAAGACCTTCATGAGATCCTAGAAAACACAGGGTCCTGTTGTGTCCTCAAGAAGTCACCGCGCTGACGGGACGCCTGGGTGGCTTAGTCTGTTAAGCGTCCAACTTTCGCTTAGGTCATGATCTCGCGGTTCGTGGGTTCGAGCCCCGCGTCGGGCTCTGTGCTGACTGCCNTGGGTTCGAGCCCCGCGTCGGGCTCTGTGCTGACTGCCAGCTCAGAGCCTGGAGCCTGTTTCAGTCTGTGACTCCCTCTCTCTCTGACCCTCCCCTGCTCACGCTGTCTCTCTCTCTCCTAGAAATAAATAAAACATTAAAAAGAAATTAAAAAAGAAGTCACCGCGCTGAAAATGGCAGGAAGTCAGTCCTTTGATAAAAATGGATAATGTAACCCATGAAACAATTGATTCTAATGGGGGAGACGTGGGTCTGTTCACAACAGAGAGCACAGTGGAAATTCTAAGGCATTAAAAGTGACAGAGATGAGGGGTGCCTGGTTGGCTCAGTTGGTTAAGCCTCTGACTTCAGCTCAGATCATGATCCTGCGGTCCGTGAGTTCGAGCCCCGGGGCGGGCTCTGTGCTGACAGCTCGGAGCCTGGAGCCTGCTTCCGATTCTGTGTCTCCCTCTCTTGACTCATGCTCTGTCTCTGTCTCTTTTTCAAAAGTAAACATTAAAGAAAAGATGAGATGGGCAGCTAGTTAAGCGTCTCTGGAAGGTGTGAGCAGGGATAGGAGACAAGGTCGGGAGCGGGACTGTCACTGCGTCCGCGGCCTGTGGCCAGCACGGCAAGGCCGAGCCACCTGACGTTTGCAGGCTCCCCTCCCTTTGTGCGGAGCCGGGCTGGGCCGCAGCCACTGGAAACTTCAGGTTGGCTGCCAAGGTTCTGTCCCTTTGGGGTTCCCCGGGGGCAGAAGGGGAGATTATCCTGAACGAACTCAACTCCTCCCCAGCGGAGGTGGGGGTGGGGGAAGGAGAAACACATGGTCCTGGCACAGCTGCTGAGTTTTTAACCCCAAATCTCATTGCCACCATGGCCTTCAGCAAACAAGCCGGCCTCCCTTCTGAAAGATGCGCAGGTGCCCACGCATGCGGACAGGGCCCCGCGGGGCCTGGGTGAGGAAGGCTCAGCCCAGCGCCTCGGGGTGCTCGTGGGCTGGCCCATGGGGGTTCCTCGGGGGTTCCAGTCCCCGAAGGGCCACTGGCTAGTTATACCCTTGGGCAAATTACGCAAAACCTCTGTGTTCTGGTTCCCCCCCCCCCCCCCGCCCCGTGAAATGACAAGACAGTAAAATCTTCCCTCTTGGGTCTTACAAGACGTCATCAGCCAAAGGTTATGAATGATTTCAAATTGCTTCTCTGCATTCAGCAAAGTATCTTTACGCAATAACTGACCAAGAACTGTTATACCCAGATCGCAGTATCCTCAACGACCAGAGACCACCGGGGAGACCGAGTCACGCATGCAAAGGCAAAGGGCTTTATTATGGGCTCGAGCTCGGGCTCCCAGACCTCACCAACGCAGTGGATCCGTGCTGAGAGCCCCGAGCAAAGGCAGAGTAGGGTTTTTATGGGGTTTGTGACGGGGGAGTTACAGAAGTTGTGGCATGGAAACAGTGATCCAATCATAATTATACAATATCATTGACAGCGGGTTTAACCATGCACATTGTCTAGAGTATTTGTTACTTTTGGCGAGACCCACTTACAACATTTAGAGTGCTTTTAAATTCAACCAATTACAGAGCGAGCCTAGGGTCTTGTTTAGCGCCTAACGGGTTAACTTTTACATTAGGCAGCTGAGATTTATCTATATATAGTTGCTGGTCTTTCTTGATTGGGCGTTGCCAAGGTAGTGTGGTGGAGTGAAGTGGTGGGCAGTTTCTTCGGCCTTGGGCAGTGTGTAGCTGCCTGATAGTTTCAGGGAAACTGAAACTTAGGCCTTCTAGTTTAGAGGGGAAACTTAAAGCCTATTATGGAGTCCATCTGGTTTAGACTTGTGTCCTTACAGAACCAAGTCTTTGGGATTTAGGAGAAAGGTCTCGTGAGGCTTCCTCACTGGGCTTCTCCTGGTGCCCACTTCAGAAGGGAAGGGAAGGGGAAGGAGTCCTCTCTATCCAGATTCTGAAAGACTTCCATTTTCCTAAGTCTATTTCTTTCTTTTGAGAGAGAGAGAGCGCGCGTGCGCGCAAGCAGGGGAGGGACAGAGAGAGAAGAGAGAGAGGGAATCCCAACCAGGCTTCACATTGTCAACGCAGAGCCCAGTGCAGGGCTGGAACTCACCAACAGTGAGATCATGACCTGAGCCAAAACCAAGGGAGGCTTGACTGACCGGGCGCCCCTAAATGGAGCCACCCAGGTGCCCCTAAAATGCTCTCTCTCTCTCTCAAAATAAACTTAAAAAAAAAAAGAGTCATGGTTTGCTCCCTCTCTGTTACAGCATTTTGAAGATTATTGTAGATTCCCATGCAGTTTAGAGAAATAACATAGGGAGCTCCCTTATTCCTTTTACCCAGTTTCCCCCACGGGCGCCATCTTGTACAATGACAGCGCAATATCACATCCAAGGGACTGACTTTGTCCCATTCTACCACCTTCACCTTTGCTCGTCTGTGTTGTGTGGATTTACTTCTATGCAGTTTTACCACCTGTGGGTCTGGGCGGCCACCCAGTCAAGCCACAGAACATTCATCTCAACGGTCCTTCCATGGCCATGGCCATCGCCCTCCTCCCTCCCACCCCAACCTCCTGGCAACACTGATCCAATCTGTTCTCCATCTCTGTAATTTTGTCTTTTCGGGAATGTTGTGTCAATGGAAGCACGCATGGAATGATTCTCCCGGAACTTCTGAGGCTTTTCTTTCACGCCACAGAATTCCATTGTGCTCCATCCAGGTCCTTGGGAAGAGCAAGGATTTGTTCCTTTTTATTCCTGAGTGCTATTCCAGCCGCTCTTGCTTTAACTACGGCACAAGTTGGTCTCGCTTGAGAAATTTCATGGAAACAAAGATTTCCTCTGCTTCGAGAGCAGAGTTTGACAACTATTCACAAATATAAGAATCAGACTGGAGGGTTTGAAGATCCTGGTGGCAACATAGATAAATGGAAACTGTATATGAAAACTAATCATTCGTACAGCTGTTCCCATTTAACAGTGAAGCTAAACTCTCCAGATTCCCACAATCATAATTTTATCCAATCTTGGAGAGAAATGACGAGAGAGAGAGAGAGAGAGAGAGAAATTTATTCCCGAGGAAGAACTCAAAAGGTCTGTGTTTTTCAGGTGTATGAGGGAAACCACCTTTGATTTTCTCTGTAAGGGTAACTTTGATTTCCCTTCTTTATTTCTATCACCCGGTTTTCTTTTCTCTCAAGTCCCCATGTCCTAGTCCCCAAAGAAAAGTTGACGCTTCGAAGACAGAGATGCACTCCAGGCCTTGCCTTTCCAGGAAGGGAAAATGCTGCTATTTATTTTGGATAGAAAACTAGTTGGGCGGCTGGGTGGCTCAGTCGGTTAAACATCCAACTTCAGCTCAGGTCACGATCTCATGGTTTGTGGGTTCGAGCCCCACATCGGGCTTTGTGCTGACAGCTTGGAGCCTGGACTCTGTTTCAGATTCTGTGTCTCCCTCTCTGCCCACCCCTGCTCGCACTCTGTCTCTCTCTGCCTCAAAAATAAATAAACATTAAAAAAAACCCCACAACTAGAAAGGTGTTTTCTTTTCAAAAACAAACACCAGGGCTTTGGGTTAATCACTTGAGAGAATTACTGAGCAAATTGAGCAAATTATAAATAATAAAAAGAAAACCCTGAAGCATTGCTGTACCCGGGCTCCTTCTCAGTTACTGTTCCGAGCATTTATTTATTTATTTATGTATTTATTCTTCATTTCTGAGAGAGAGAGGCAGCATGAGTAGAGGAGGGTCAGAGAGAGAGGGAGACACAGAATCTGAAGCAGGCTCCAGGCTCTGAGCTGTCAGCGCAGAGCCCGACGCGGGGCTTGAACCCACGAACTATGAGACCATGACCTGAGCCGAAGCCAGAAGCTTAACTGACTGAGCCACTCAGACACCCCTGTCCTGAGCATTTATTAAGCTGTTTAAAGTCTCTGTGCATGAAGGGTTAGCCCCTGACTG
The DNA here is from genome assembly GCF_003009895.1 of Hyaena hyaena. Classification (NCBI taxonomy): domain Eukaryota; kingdom Metazoa; phylum Chordata; class Mammalia; order Carnivora; family Hyaenidae; genus Hyaena; species Hyaena hyaena. The sequence continues at coordinate 7,992,635 of NW_024080632.1, read as the reverse complement.
TGCAAACACTCGGATGTATGATACCCAGGGAAAGGGGGAAGGTGTCTCAAAAGCCAAGTTCATTAATAGGCACTTGGTAACATCTCATTCCCACACACTTTTTGGAACCATTAGAACTGCCTGGTGGGACATGAATTATGGTTTGAATGAAGCGCTGTCGGGGAGACAGATATTTTCCCCTGCGGCAAGATTTCTGCTCACCAGCCCCTCCTTCGGTGTTGCTCAGATTCCGCCCCATTTCCTGGGTGCACTCAGGCTCTGTATCTTCTCTGTCCCTAACTCTTCCCCTTGCCTTCCTTCAAATGTCATGGAAGGCAAATTTGAGAGCAATTGTCGAATAATCCAGAGCTTAGAGATGCCTGCTTCCATTTTCAACAGTCTATGGTATCTTCTTAAAAGAACGTTTTTCACTGGAAGCTTTTTATTGCTCGAAACATCCCCACTCTGCGAACCATGAGCTGATCTTATGAAGAGAAAGACTCGGGCCACGGCTCTTACCATGTGGCCTCATCTCTCACTTGTTGCACAATTTCAATTCTCGATTTTGAGTTTTAAAACAGTAGACAGTGTATTTGTGCTATGGAAGTATGAAAAAAATATAGTCAAGAGAAGAGTAAAAACTAAAACCAATTGGGCACCTGGGTAGCTCAGGTGGTTAAGCGTCTGGCTCTTGATTTTGGCTCAGGTCATGATCTCAGCGTTTGTGAGATCGATCCCCATGTCAGGCTCTACACTAATGGCATGGAGCCTCCTTGGGATTCTCTCTCTCCATCTCTCTCTGTCCCTCCCACACTCATGCTCTCTGTCTCTCAACACAAATAAATAAACATTAAAAAGAAATAAAGCCACTTGTAAGTTTAACACAGTTAAATTTTGGTGAGTGTTTTGCACCACTTTTTAATGAAGATTTCTATAAAAAAAGTGAAATTATGCCCTAATGCAGTCTTGTGATCTATGTTATCTATACAATAATAAGATATTAATTCTTGTCTTATCAGTTAATATGCTTTCTCAACATCATTTTATTTTTATTTATTGCTTATATTTTTTAAGATTTTATGTATTTTTTATTTTTTAATTTTTATTTAATGTTTTATTTATTTCTGAGAAAGAGACAGCGTGAGCAGGGAAGAGTCAGAGAGAGAGAGGGAGATACAGAATCTGAAACAGGCTCCAGGCTCTGAGCTAACTGTCAGCACAGAGCCCGACGCGGGGCTCGAACCCAGGAACCGTGAGATCATGACCTGAGCCAAAGCCGGACGCTTAACCGACTGAGCCACCCAGGTGCCCCTAAGGTTTTATTTTTAAGTAATCTCCACATCCAACGTGGAGCTTGAACTCACAACCCTGACATCAAGAGTCCCATGCGCCACTGACTGAGCCAGCCAGGTGCCCCTTAACATCATTTTAAATGACTGTATATATGCCAAAATATGGAGGTACTATATTTAGAAATCATATCATCCCTTGTTGAGCAATTAACATTATTGCCAGTCCTTCATAATTACAGACAGTGCCTTTTGGTGTTACCTGCTAATGGGAATTAGAAAATCTGTCAAAGACTGGGTGTAGCAGAGAGCAGACAAGTACTACCACAAGATGTCAAAATATTCATGGAATCCTTTTCTTTAATTTTTTAAAATGTTTCTTTTTGAGAGAGAGAGAGAGAACGAGAGAGAGAGAGAGACAGAGCATGAGTTGGGGAAGGGCAGAGAGAGAAGGACACACAGAATCCAAAGCAGGCTCTAGGCTCTGAGCTGTCAGCACAGAGCCCAACGCGGGGCTCGAACCCACGCACTGCAAGATCACGACCTGAGCCGAAGTCAGATGCTTAACTGACTCAGCCACCCAGGAGCCCCTAAACACTTTAAGTTTTTAATTTATTTTTAAAAATTCAAATATAATTAACACACAGTGTTATATTCTTTTCAGGTGTACACTATAATGATTCAACAATTCTATACATCACCCAGTGCTCGTCAAAGTAAGTATGCTCTTATTTTATTTTTTTTAAATAATTTATTTTTTTAAACTTACATCCAAGTTACTTAGCACATAGTGCAACAATGAGTTCAGGAGTAGATTCCTTACTGCCCGTCACCCATTTAGCCCATCCCCCCTCCCCCATCCCCTCCAGTGACCCTCTGTTTGTTTTCTGTATTTAAGTCTCTTAGGTTTTGTTCCCCTCCCTGTTTTTATATTATTTTTGCTTCCCCTCTTTTATGTTCATCTGTTTTGTATCCTCATATGAGTGAAGTCACATGATATTTGTCTTTCTCTGACTGACTGATTTCACTTAGCATAATACCCTCCGGTTCCATCCACATAGTTGCAAATGGCAAGATTTCATTCTTTTTGATTGCCGAGTAGTACTCCATTGTACGTATATACCACATCCTCTTTATCCATTCATCCATCGATGGAGTAAGTGTACTCTTAACCCCCATCACCTATTTCCCCCCTCCCCAGACCCACCCACCCACCTCCCCTCTGGCCACCACCCATTTGTTCTCTGTATTTAGGAGTCTGTTTTTATTTGTTTCTCTTTTTTGTTGTTCATTTGTTTTATTTCTTGAATTCCACATATGAGTGAAATCATATGGTGTTTTCCTTTCTCTAACTGACTTATTTTACTTGGCATTATACCCTTTAGCTCGATCCATGTTGTTGCAAATGGCAAGATTTCATTCTTTTCTTTAATGCTTATTTATTTTCGAGAGAGAGAGGGAGAGAGAGAGAGTGTGAGCAGGGGAAGGGCAGAGAGGGTCAGAGACAATCCCAAGCAGGCTCCGTGCTGACATCACAGAGCCTGATCCGGGGCTCGAACCTCGAGATCATGACCTGAGCTGAAGTCTGATGCTTAACCGACGGAGCCACCCAGGCGCTCCAAGATTCCGTTCTTTTTTCTGGTTACATAATATTCCATTGTAGGCACACACCACACCTTCTTTATCCATTCAGCTGTGGCGGGACACTTGGGCTGCTTTTGCATCTTGACCATTGTAAATAAGGCTGCAGTAAACATTGGAGTGCATGTATCTTTTCAAATTTGTGTTTTCATTTTCTTTGGGTAAATACCCCGTAGTGGAATAACTGGACCCGAGGTTCGTTCTATTTGTATTTTTTTAAGGAAACTCCATACTGTTTTCCATCATGGCGGCATCAGTCTGCGTCCCCACCAACGGTCCATGAGGCATCCTTTTCCTTCACATCCTCACCAACACTTGTGATAAAACCAGGAAACTTTAACCATCACCACACCAGAGAGGTAGCCCCGCCGAAAGGTGAGGGGAGCAGATAAAACCCGAGAGGCTCTTAATTTCCAAAGAAAGGGTTTCAGCCTGGTGGTGGGAACGACTCTTTGAGTTTGTCAAGCACACACCAAGCACGCACTGTTGTGTTTGCTGCCTTGCTTTGCCCAGGAAGCCAGGAGCTGAGTGGGTAAAGCCATGCGAGTGGAGGACGGGAGTGGGGAGACTCACCCCAGAGTTTCCTGGTCTCCAGCAGGAAAACTCTCTACAATTCTCCAAAGGCAGCAGAAGGATTGAGGCATCAGTACCGCTGGGGTAAGCAATTGATGAAAACCCTTTTCTTGGCTTTTCTTCCATTTTTGTCTCCATCTCTTCCTCCCTCATCTGCTTCCTGAGATAACCTGCCTTTGTTTCAGGTCTACTGCGTCTTTGCTTCGCTCTCTGCCTTCCAGGAAACCCAGACTCATGCAGTGCATGTACGGGGGCTTGAGTCTCAGAGGACCTGGGTTGAGACCCAGCCCTGTGCACCCGAATTCTGACGCACACCATTGACTAAGATAAGAAGAGCCACATCGGGGCGCCTCGGTGGCTCAGTCTGTTGAGCGTCGGACTTCGGCTCAGGTCATGATCTTGTGGTTCACGAGTTTGAGTCCCCGTGTCGGGCCCTGTGCTGAAGGCTGGGAGCCTGGAGCCTGCTTCTGATTCTGTGTCTCCCTCTCTCTGTCCCTCCCCTGCTCATGCGCTGTCTCTCAAAAATAAATAAACTTTTAAAAACGGAGGGTTTCCCCTTAAAAAAAAGAAGAGCCATGTCAGTTTCGGGGACACCCTCTGAGGGTGATGTGAACCCTGTAGTTCTCACGTTCCGGGGTCTGCAAACCTCATGTCTGGATGTTTATACCACTGCGTGATCTCCAGGCGGGGAGCCGAGAGGCTCCAATCTCTCCGCTCCGAGGTCTGCTCTTGATAACTCATCAGAGTATTAACTGACTTCAGAATTGATTATTGGAATTCATATGAGCGAGAAGTAGTTTCTGCCGAGTAAAGGCCCCTGAGATTTGTAACTTTATAGTTTCTCAAGTGTCCTTGTAACAAACTCAGCTTTCGGTGGTACAGCCTCAGAGCTGTGCAGCCAGGACATTTGGGGCTGGGTATTTCTTGAATGTGGGGACTGTCTTGTAAATTTTATTTAAAAAAATTTTAATGTTTATTTATTTTTGAGAGAGAGAGTGCGGAAGGGGCAAAGAGAGAGGGAGATACAGAATCTGAAGCAGGCTCCAGGCTCTGAGCCGTCAGCACAGAGCCCGATGCGGGGCTCGAACCCATAAACCATGAAATCATGACCTGAGCTGAAGTCGGCCGCCCAACCCACTGAGCCAACCAGGCTCCCCAACTTTTTAAGTGGGAAATAAACATAATAAGAATATATTTTTCACAGACAAGAAAAACACTCCAATCCTGATGTCGATCTAAGCCTTTCGTAAGGAATGCAAAACGAATAAACCATGGAGCCAGAGAGTAAAATATCTGTTGTGTGTTTGTTTTAAATGCTCTTTATTTTTTTATTTTTTACTTTCCAGGGAGGTTTTTTTTTTTTTTTTAACGTTTTCTAACTGGAGTATAGTTGATGCACAGCCTAAGTAAAACATCTTTTAAGCAGACTGTGCTTTAGGCAAATGTTGACAGCCCTGCGTGCGTGCACACACGCCTGCACATGTGTACACATGCACGTGAGTGTGCGTGTTTATATGCATGTGGTTCTAATCGTCAACTCTTGCTTCCCATTTAAGCCATTCCAGCCGGGGAGTCGTCTGGCTTCTTGGGACAGACTAAACAGGATATGAAAAGGGCGATCATTAGCATCTTCAGACTGCGTGCACAAAAGTTGAAGTGAAGTAAATTGTTTTACTTTGAGGAATTCGAGTTTCTGAAACAAGCTACTGTTTTAACAACCTGACGTCTGGAAGTGGTGATTAGCTGGTGCCTAGAAGCTGAGAAGCGTAAGGGTGTCCCCCGCACGATCGTATGGGAGGTGGATGTCTTTTTCGGTTTTGAGGGCTTACTTGATGCTGGGCACTGCGTTGAGTGACTCCCATTTCCATCCACAACTCTTTATTTTTTTTATTTTTATTAAAAAAAATTTTTTTAGGAGAGTCTGGGTGACTCGGTTAAGTGTCCGACTTCGGCTCAAGTCATGATCTCACTGTTTGTGGGTTCGAGCCCTGCATTGGGCTCTGTGCTGACAGCACAGAGCCTGGAGCCTGTTTCAGATTCTGTGTCTCCCTCTGTCTCTGACACTCTCCTGCTCAGGTCACCTCTCTCTCTCTCTCTCTCTCTCTCTCTCTCTCAGAAATAAATTTAAAAAAACATTAAAAAAACTTTTAATGATTTAATTATTTTTGAGAGAGAGAGACAGAGTGAGAAAGGGAGGGTCAGAGAGAGAGGGAGACACAGAATCTGAAACAGCCTCCAGGCTCTGAACTAGCCGTTAGTACAGAGCCTGACGTGGGGCTTGAACCCACGAACTGTGAGATCATGACCTGAACCGAAGTCAGACACTTACCTGACTGAGCCACCCAGGTGCCCCCATCCATGACTCTTTAAAATCTGGTAACACTCCTGGAGGGTGGTGCTAGTATACTGCCCATTTTCCAGACACTGAGAGGTTGGATAACTGGCCTAAAGCCACACAGCTAGGAGTTGGCATCCAAAGGCCAACACCAAGTCCCCCTTCAGACACTTGCAGAGCCCCAGAAATTTGAGCAAAATCATCAAAGGGGAAGGAGGCTGGCTGTGGCTGAGCGCCTAAGTGCCGGGCACTGGGCTCTGCACTTCACATCGCTGCTGCCTCTTCTTGGCTGTGTGACCTAAGTAGGTATCTTAACCTCTCTGAGCCTGTTCTTACCTGTTCAATGCAGATAATAATACTGCCCATCTCTCACAGTTTGGGAGACTATTAAGTGAGTCAACAGAGATAAAGTATTTGCAACATGCCTGAAAAATAGTAACTGCCCAAAACATAGTATTATTATTATTGCTTTTAATTTTTTTAATGTTTATTTTTGAGACAGAGCATGCGCAGGGGAGGGACAGAGAGAGAGAGGGAGACACAGACTCCAAAGCAAACTCTGGGCTCTGTGAGGTCATGATCTGAGCCAAAGTCAGAGGCTTAACTGACTGAGCCACGCAGGTGCCCCTGGTGAGCTCTTATTATATGCCTCAGACACTTAGCAGATTGCATGTATTACATTATTTAATCATCTTATTAACCAGTGAGGCCATTATCAAGGTGGATTTGAATGAATTATCTCAAGTGGACATTTTCATCCCCAATGTACAGGCCAGAAAGTAAGTTCGAGTAAGTAATTTGTTCAAGGTCGTGCAGTCATGGGGCAGAACGCAGGTCTGCCGGATTTCCAGGTGAAAAAGGAAAAGAAAACAAAACATGCACGCACACACACACATGCATGCATATGTGCATGAATTTATATAAAATTATTTATATGCGTGTATATTAGGAAATTGCATATTTAAAACATGCTTTATAGCAATCATTCATGTCTTTGTGCAAAAAGGAGATTATAAAAGCAAAATGCTTTTGGGCTTTTAAAAGTGCTTGGGCACGTCAGTTTGTTTGGTCATGTAAATTTGGCCTGAGATCGAAGTTTCTGCATTTTACAGACCCAGAGAGGCTGAGTGCCTCCCGCAAGCTCCTGCAGCCAGAAAATGGGAGCTGGGATGTCTCCATCTGTCCGCCTCTTCCTATGCTCTGGCAATAGGGCCGTGCCAATGTGGGGGGCTTGGAGAAGACAGAGAAGCTATGTAGATATCATCAAGGGTCCCCACATACCTGGGGGAAAGCCTGACATGTGGCTTTTTTTTTTTTTTAATATTTTTTATGTATTTCTAGGAGAGAGAGAGAGACAGTGTGAGCAGGGGAGGGTCAGAGAGAGAGGGAGACACAGACTCTGAAACAGGCTCCAGGCTCTGAGCTGGCAGTTAGAACAGAGCCCGACGTGGGGCTCGAACCCACGAACCGCGAGATCATGACCTAAGCGAAAGTCGGACGCTTAACCGACTAAGCCACCCAGGGGCCCCGACATGTGGCTTTTTTAAATAACCTTTTAATTTAATTTTATTATTTTTATATAACTTTATTTTAAGTTTATTTATTCATTTTGACAGAGAGACAGAGTGGGAGAGAGCACAGAAGGGGCAGCGAGAGAGGGAGAGAGAGAATCCGAAGCAGGTTACGCACTGTCAGCACAGAGCCCGATGCGGGGCTTGAACTCACAAAGTGTGAGATCGTGACCTGACGCCGAGATCAAGAGACGGATGCTTAACTGACCGAGCCACCCAGGCACCCCAACCTTTTCATTTTGGAATATTGTTTGATTTACAGAAAAGCTGCAAAGACGGCACAGAGACTACCACACCTCAGGGCCTGCTCCCCAGTGCTTAGCATCTTACAATACTTTGTCGGTAATGAAGCAAGAATGGTACAGTACTATTAACTCAAGTCTGTACTTTGATCAGATTTCTTTAGCTTTTCTGTGAGCCCCTTTTTCTGCCCCAGGATCCCATTTAGGACCCCACATGACATTAGATGTTGTGTCTCCTCGGACTCCACGTAGCTGTGACAGTTTCTCAGACTTCCCTTGTTTTTGACGAGCTTGACAGCTCTGAGAAGCTCCTGTCAGGTATTTCATAAAATGTGCCTCAATGAGCTGTGTTTTTGAATGTTTTTCTCATGATTAGGCTGAGGCTATGAGTTTGGGGGAGGAAGACCACAGGGGTCAAGTGCCCTTCTCATCACATCACATCAAGGGCGCCTGCGTGACCTGGCATGGCTGACAATGAACTTGGATCCCCCGGCGAGGTACTGCCAAGTGGAGACGCTGTTTTTCCACTGCAAAGTTAGTCTTTGTTCCCAGTTTCATTCCACGGTCTTGGGGACGAAAATCGCTTTGCTCAGTACACACGTAAGGGATGGTTATTATATTCCACGGCTTCGATGGCAGAGAACCTACATAAATTATCTGGAATTCTTCTACATGGGAGATTTGTCTCCTTCTTCTCCCTGGCATGCAAGTTTTCTTCTCTGTTTCCTGGGATCGAGTGAGGAAGTCTGTTCGAAAGTGTGGCATCTCCGTCCTGGTGCACATAATCCCTGGGAACATCTCCAGAGAGCCTGAGAAATACGCTTGGCTTGACATTAGAGTGGCAGAACTCTGGGGAAGGATCAGAGAGCTGGATCCCAGTCTGGTCTTGCCACTGTCCATGGTGACTTTCTCACACCGTACACGAAAATAAACTCAGAATCGATGAAGGGCCTGACTGTGAGACAGGAGACCGTCAAAACCCTAGAGGAGAAAGCAGAAAACCACCTCCTTGACCTCCGCCACAGCAATTTCTTACTCGACACATTTCCAAAGGCAAGGGAATCAAGAGCAAAAAGGAACTATTGGGACCTCAGCAAGATTAAAAGCTTCTGCACGGCAAAGGAAACAATCAAGAAAACTAATAAGCAACCGACAGAATGGGAAAAGATAGTTGCAAATGACATATAGGATAAAGGGCTGGTATCCAAAATCTATAAGGAACTCACCAAACTCCACACTCGAAAAACAAATAATCCAGTGAAGAAGTGGGCAGAAGACATGAACAGACACTTCTCCAAAGAGGACATCCAGGTGGCCAACAGACACATGAAACAATGCTCAATGTCACTCATTATCAGGGAAATACAGTGACTTCCTTCTCTGGGAGTGTTTAGTTACTATCCGTGTGCAACAAAGCAGCCCAATACTTTAGCGACTTAAAACACAATCTTATTTTACTCCCAATTCCGTGGGTCGGGAATCCAGAAAGGCTCATGTGGGGAGTACTTTCTTGGAGTCTCTCATGTGATTGCACTCAGACGCTGATGGAAGCTGCCAGCATATGGTGGTCCAGTTGGGTTGGGCATTCAAGATGGCTCACTGGCAAGGCTGTCTGTCTGTCTGCTGCCCAGCTGGGAGGCAGCCAGAGGGTCTACGTGGGACCTGGCTGGCGTGGAGTTCTCAGGGAAATCGTGCTTCTTTTATGGTGGCTCAGGGTCCAAGGAAGAATGTTCTAGCAAATGAGGTGGGAGCTGCTTTGACTTTTAACCCAGACTCAAAAAACCACACAGCCTCATTTTCACCAAATTCTACTGGTTTTAAACGAGTCTCTAAATTCAGCCCAGATTCATGAGGACTTTAGCCTCTATGTCTCTACAGGAGAGAAGTATCAAATAATTTATAAACTGTTTTTCAAAACCCCTACAGGGTATCATTTTTCTCCATTCCTCTATTTCCCTAATGGGGAACTTGATTCATAGCTAAACTAAGTGATTCCTAGACTCAGCTGGCACCAACATTAAGATCCCGCTATCGAGATGAAAACCCAGTATTCTTACGGCCAATCTCCCATGATGGATGTTCAAGTTTATTTATTCTTCTCATTGATCTTCTCCATGCCAGACCCTAGGTCGAGCCTGGGGATAGCATGGGGGATGGTATGATCCCACAGGCAGGAAGGTGGGACAGTACAGTAGCTAGCGGCGTGCACTATAGAGCCACACTAACTGGCTCAAAAGGTTGGCTCCATCATCTGCTCAGAGGTGTGCCCCTGGGCAAGCAACCTAATGACACTGTGCCTCGGTTTCTTCATCTATGAACTAGTTGTGCTAATGACACTTACCTCATAAGGCTGGTCAAGATAATAAGTGATAACACAGATAACGTGCTTCACACAGCACACGTACTTGGCAAACACTGGCTTCGATTTTTGCCATCGAAGGGTCTGAGCTTCACTGATGTTCTCTGCCCCTTTCACGGAGGAGGACCTAGACGCCGTGGGCCAATGGCCAGTCTGAGGTCAGAGTCAGATCTTCAGGCAGCGGGGCCTGGGTGTGCTTCTCGAGGTGCATGACTCCACAGAGGGAAGTGCAGGAGGGAGCCCCTGGCCCAGTTGCCCTAGGAACCCCCACGGGGCCCGACTGCCATTTGACAAAGCAGGACTTCCTGCGTCCCCTTCGTGTATTCATGGCGACGTTTTTTTTAGGAATGGACGCTGGGGTAATGACGTTTGGAAAATAAGACTTTTTAGGAACTGGCCACATTGATCGACCTTGTCCTCTGCACAAAATCTGATTCTCTTTCCCCCCGGGAAGCCTGAAAAGAAAGAAAGAAAAAAAATTTCCAAGAATGGAGATCTCAAGGGCGCCACCTACTGAGAGAAACTGGCCAAAAAAATGTAGAAATGATGATTTCTTAGGCTTCTTCGTTATTTCTTAGTTCAAGAAACCATTAGCTAAGGTCAGAGCCTCCACACCTGGCCCGATGCAGAGATAGCATTTCCACTCGGGAGTCTCCAGCTGTCCAGGCTCAGAGACATTTGTTCATAACAATAATTAGTATCCTATTAACGTGTTTGAGTATTGAATACTCTAGCAGTGCACATTTTCTAATATAATTTTTTCAAAAATGTTTATTTATTTGTTTGTTTATTTTTATGCTTATTATTTTGAGAGAGGGAGACACAGGGGAGGGCAGAGAGAGGGGGAGACACAGGATCCAAAGCAGGATCCAGGCTCTGAGCTGTCAGCACAGAGCCCGACCAGGGGTCAAACTCATGAACTGCAAAATCATGACCTGAGCCAAATTCAGAGACCTAACCGACGGAGCCACCCAGGCGCCCCTTAATGTTTATTTTTGAGAGAGAAAGAAAGAGAGAGAGAAAGATCGCATGTGTGCACCAGTGGGGGAGGGATAGAGAGAGAAGGAGACACAGAATCTGAAGCAGGCTCCAGGCTCTGAGCTGTCAGCCCCAACATGGGACTTGAACCCATGAACTGTAAGATCATGACCTGAACAGTCCAACACTCAACCAGTTGAGCCACCCAGGCGCCCCCTTATTTAATCTCTACCATAGTGAAAGCTAATATTCCCCCCATTATATAGAGAGAGGCCCTGAGCAGGAGTCACTTGGCCTCACAGACATGTATCCACATTAGTCTGATTCAAAGTTTCTCAACTTGATTTTCTTCCAGAAGCATGCATTCACTTGCCTTTTATGGGTCTCTCTTTTTTTTTTTTTCAAGGGTATAAGACTTCCTCCTGGCCAGGTAGAGGGCATCCTGAGGTCTGGGACTGAGTTGTTTTTCACTATTGTGTCCGGATGACAGACACAAAAGAAGTTCTCGTTACATGTAACTCAAAACCCGCTCATTGTTTCTCAGCTTCTGACAAGGAAATACAGGGAAGCGTTGGAAGTTACCTTGGACATTTAGAGCAAATTGTTTTCCTCTGCACAATGGGCTTTTAAAATAATAGCAAAAGATAATGGCAGTTCACCGTTGTCATGGCGATAAGGAAATATGGAGTAGTGAGATTCATTGATCATTCCCAATCTCCAGGGAGCCAAGAATTCTAAGTATACTGTTTTCCATGCCTCTAACAAGTTGTGAACTTGAGCTGAGTGGCATTTGCACATCGTCTTTCGGTTCGCCAGGAAGCCATTTGCAGCAAAGTCTGGCTCACCAATGGAATGTTCTAAATACAACTTAAAGTCTAGTTACAAGCAGCCACAGCTCTGTTTCCCTCTTTTGTACATCTTTCTTTTGCAAAATCGCTTTTCAAAAGCACTCAACAACCCGGCTCAGGGTGGAAAAAGCTCTTTTGAAGTTCAGGCAGGCTTTGGCCACTAGAGGGCACTAACAATACACATTTCCAGCCAGCACCGGCGCCTGGGGGTGGGGTCTGTCCAGTGTGGTCCAATCTCCCAGACATCCAAAGGGGCAAGGTCCAGAGCTTCCAGAATTGCCGCTGGGAGGGGCCCTCCAACCTCCAAAGTCTGAGGACTTTAAGATTCTATGAAACAGCTGCTAATTTTAACCATGAGAGAAGGTCAAATGGGTATAAGGCGGAAAAAGACAGCTGGCTCAAAATAATCGTGTTTTCTGTTTTTGGGGGGTTTTTTTGTTTTTGTTTTTGTTTTCATTTTTGTGTTTGTAATTATTTTTTCCCCACTTCTGATCAATCAGATTCATCCCTGGGTGACAGGCCACTCATCAGCTTTCTCTCTCTGCTGCTTTGGCCTCGGAGGAGATACTCTTGGTTTATCTTTCCCTCATAAAGGGAATTTAGTGTCACTGACAGCCTGATGTGCCGCTGCATAGCCTCGAACCTGTCGCTGGTGGAGTCCGCAGTTATTAACAAGTAATGTAAGACAGCAACCGGCGTTGCTGAGGCAGCCGCCGTGTTGATGCTCTAAGTCTGGACTCCAAAAAGCAATGAAGTCCCCAAAATGTGGTCTTGCCCATTGCCGTTCCTAAAAGGCTGATCTTGCATCTGCCGAAGCGCACACCCTCCTTTGCCTGGGAAGGCAGATACACCCCCAACCAGCCCCAGCGGCCTGCCTCTGGGCAGAGCCTCTGTTTTCCTATCGACAAGTTTGCAGATTCGAGGGCAGGCTTTCGAGAGAATTCGGTCTCAGCAAGCAGAGGAGAGAGGGAGAAACCAGTCACTGGCTTCCAATGGCTTTCTAGGTTTTTTATTTTATTTATTATTTTTTTAAATGTTTTATTTATTTCTAGGAGAGAGAGAGAGAGACAGCGTGAGCAGGGGAGGGTCAGAGAGAGAGGGAGTCACAGACTGAAACAGGCTCCAGGCTCCGAGCTGGCAGTCAGCACAGAGCCCGACGCGGGGCTTGAACCCACGAACCGCGAGATCATGACCCAAGCGAAAGTCGGACGCTTAACCGACTAAGCCACCCAGGTGCCCCAATTTCTAGGTCTTTTAAAATATATACTTTTCCCCCTCAGTTTATGATACATATATTTTTGAGATATGACTACCAGATAACATTGGGCTAGTTTCAGGTGTACAACATAATGATTCGATACATGTGCGTTGGGAAAGGATCACCACAATCAGCTTAGGAAACAATCTCACATAGTTACAACGTGTTTCTTGCCATGAGAACTTTTAAGATCTGTCCCAGCGGCTTTCAAGGATACAATACAGTATTGTTGACTATCGTCTACGATGTACCTTGTATCTCCAAGACTTTTCTTATAACTGGGTTTGTGCCTTGTGGCCCCTCACCCATTTGGTCCAACTGGCACCCCTGCCTCGAGCACCCGCCAATCTGTTCCCTGCATCTGCGACTTTGGTTTGAGATCACACGGCTTTTGTCTGTGCCCTGCTGACTTATTTCCCTCAGCACAGTGTGGATCTGCGTTGTTGCGGATGTCAGGGTTTTTCTTCCTTCCTTCCTTCCTTCCTTCCTTCCTTCCTTCCTTCCTTCCTTCCTTCCCTTCCTTTCTTCTTCCCTCCCTCTCTCTTTCTTTCTTCCTCTCTCTCTTCTTTCTTTCTTTCTTTCTTTCTTTCTTTCTTTCTTTCTTTCTTTCTTTCTTTCTTTCTTTCTTTTTCTTAATGTTTATTTATCTTGGAAGAGAGAGAAAGAGCACATGAATAGGGTAGGGTCAGAGAGAGAGGAAGAGAGAGAATCCCAAGCAGGCTCCTCTGCACTGTTAGCGCAGAGCCCGACGCGGGGCTTGATCTCACAACCACGAGATCACGACCTGAGCCGAAATCAGGAATCAGACACTGAACCAGCTGAGCCACCCAGGCGCCCCTTGTTTTCTTAGTTTTAAAGGTGCTTAGATTTCTGGGGCGCCGGGGTGGCTTAGTCGGTTAAGCATCCGACTTTCGCTTGAGTCATGATCTCGCGGTTCGTGGGTTCGAGCCCCGCGTCGGGCTCTGTGCTGACTGCCAGCTCAGAGCCTGGAGCCTATTTCAGTCTGTGACTCCCTCTCTCTCTGACCCTCCCCTGCTCACGCTGTCTCCCTCTCTCTCTCCTAGAAATAAATAAAAATATTAAAAAAATAAATAAAGGTGCTTAGAATTCTAATATTTTCCCCCAAGCTAGACCTAAAGAGGAGGAACAAATAAAGGAGATGGAATAGCATCACATCCAGAAATCCACTTCTTCCCTCTCCCTTGGTTGCAAAGTCCTATGTCTTCTCCTTAACGGTCCCCTCATTCATCCCCAGGAAGCTCCTGCCCTCTGGGAGTGAGTCTGTCTGGCGATCCGCCAGCCACAAGGGCCTGATGATTGTGGAAGGGGCACGTTCTAAACCGGAGGTACGTATCTCCCTAACTTTCCGTCGTGGAAGGAGAAGAAAACGCTTCTTTCCTACAAGACGGGCGACGAGAATTTTAATACGAATTTGAAAGTTAGTGTCTACTCAGCTGTTGACCCCTAGAACTGAAGGCCCATAAGAAGGACATGCTTTGGCAAAGATAAATGACTCTGGTTTTAATTTGGACCTGACATCCATCTTGGCAAAATCTAAGACCGGTTTGGAAGGATTAAAAATGCGGCATGGAGGTTAGACAGTCATTCCTGCAAAGGAACATCTGTGCAAAGATAAGCCGGGCTCTTTGGAGCCCGGGATGTTGTGAGTGGCAGGGCAGTGCTTTGATTTCCTCCGCGTTCCCTCTTTCTTAAGAGATGTTTCTCGGGGCGCCTGGGTGGCTTAGTGAGTTCAGCGTCCGACTTTGGCTCAGGTCATGATCTCGTGGTTCACGGGTTCGAGCCCTGCATTGGGCTCTGTGCTGACAGCTCAGAGCCTGGAACTTGCTTCAAATTCTATCTCCCTCTCTCTCTGTCCCTCCTCTGCTCTCACTCTGCCTCTCTCTCTCCTTCAAAAATAAATACACATTAAAAAAAAAAAAAAAGACATTTCTCCCCTGCTTCTTCTTACTTGAATGTTTACGCACCCAAATGCTTGGTTATTTAAACCAGGAACAAAGCTCTCACATTGCGCCTGGCGGGAGACTTCTGAGGGCTTGACGGAGACCGTCTTCAGAAAGCCAGCCTGCGAACTCGGGGTTTTGCCAGGCAGTGCCTGAGACCCCCATTAGAGCACAGAGAGAAACACGTTTAATCAAAGAGCTTTCGCCCACACCCTCCCCTTCTTCCCAGGCCCGGTGTTTTGAATCTTCTGAGTGTTGTGTCGATGTCGGTTCCTAAGTTTGTGGTTTGTCGGGCGGGGTGGGGGGGGTTCAAAGGCATCGGCTGATATTTGGATGTCGTCTAACCCAATGGAATGTCTTGATGGTGTCTCTCAGAAACACGCTCCCCTATGAGGCAACAGGTCAAGGATGGAGGCCGGAAAAATCAAAGCCTGCCCAGATTCTTTGGGGAAGCTTTGCTCGGAAGGCTGGGCTTCACAACCACTGGCCCGAGGAAGTCATTTTTGTGGTGCTGGCTTCTCTCCCACTCCTTCTTGGATGCATGTGTGTGGTTAAATCTTTCAAAAAAACTGGTCTTGGAGACTCAGGACTTGATGGTAAAAAAATCCCAACGGGGAAGTTCCCAAGTGAGGGGCTACGGAGAATTTTAATATGAATTTACACGTTATTGTCTATTCGGCTGTTGATCCCTAGAACTGAATGTCCGTAAGGCCGCTGGGCCCCTGGGAAGCATGATATAAGGAAAGGCTATTCAAATTCTTCATAAGGTCAAGTAGATGTTTAAAATTAAAGATGAGTGAACAGGCCTCAGATGCAAGCACAGATTCTAGAAGTCTAGGATGCCCTGGGGAGACTTGTCATTGCCCCTGAGAACGGTAGAGATGGTGATGGAGGCGGCGGCCGCAGTGCTGGTGATGATGACGATTGTGGGGTTGGAGGTGATGATAGAGAATGGAAACTAGATTCCAAATCTGAGTTTTCCCAGCACCTGACTCTTGGTACTGTAGCCTCCTGTCTCTTAGCAAAGGCTGTTGGAGGTAAAAGCTGACTCAGGAAAGAGAGGACACAGAATATTGTAACCGTGGTGTGGAACTTGACTATTTAATGGATCAAGTTTAGTGTATTTTTTTTCTCATGAAAATAGCGAACGCGTATTAAAGCAAACATGGGAAATATATCAAAATGTAAAGAGGAAATGGCAAGTATATCTGGGAGGTGAGCTTTCAAGACATACTTGCTTCTGGTTTTTAATGTTTGTTTTGTGTGAACATTTTACCACATGTGGATTTTATCTTTGCGGATGGGGGGAGAAAAGATTTAGGAAGTCAATAAAAGTTCTCATGATATATGAGTTCTCTCCCTATAGATGAGAGCCAATGAGAGCCATTATATATAATTAAATATGTATATAAATTAAATTATGTATATAAATATATAAAATAAATATATATTAAATAATATAAATATATATATATGTATAATGAGAGCTTTGATTGACATCCTAAATTTTTGTCCTAAGTTATTTTCCTAAATTTTTTCTCCCCCATCTTATAAAATTATCCAAATTTGAGGTACCCTTTTCCATTTGATATCATCTCTAAATAAGGCTCATTATTAGTAATAAAATGGATGGAGGGGGTCCCAGGACAAGGCTTTGAAGCGATGTTTGCCCACAGTAAGCTCCCTGGATGTCTAATTCCGTGGACGTCACGAGAAAGAAGGCACAGAGCACTTCAGACCGTCAGTGCATTTCTATCCAGGCACCAAAACATGGTGTTTCTGCGGCATCCAGTGCAGTGGGCAGTTCGCCCAGGGTCAAGTTTAGAGACGGCTCTCCGGCCTCCCTTGCCCACGGCACCCGTATGGAAAAGTCTTGGGTAGATAGTAGCCTTCTGGAAGGAGGCTCCTCACCGTCTCTCTCTCGTTCTTGGGACACAACGTCCATCACTCCACGGAGGGCCAGGGCCAGGGCCCAAGGTGACTTTGACCCACCAAAAACCGCGATCCTTTCCCACCCAAATTTCACATCGAAGAATTCTTGGCTGGGAGATGAAGAGGGTGTGTGTATGTGTGTGTGTGTAAGGCCTATCCCTCCAGCCTCTACAACACACTCACCCGCCCCACTTTTCTTCGCTTGGACAGAAAGAAAATTCACCCAAATATCAGAGAAGCCAAACTGGCGATGCTATTCTCCAGGAGGTCTTTGTTTTACTTAAGGTTTAAATCAGAAGGGATCACACAGGCTCTAAGGCCCCCTGGCTGTCTTTTAAAAAGTTTTTTTAAGTAAAAGATCAAAGATTTGGGACCTTGGGGAGAAAAAGATGGAAGGGAAAAATGGCAGAGCATGGAGAGAAATGTTCGGATGGCTTAGAAGGCAGGCCAGCTTAATGCCTTCTTTTATCGTTCTCGTTTTTCCCCGTTGTAGACCTCAGATGTCTCCTCATCATTATCTCGTAATTGCAACATTTGGAAAGTACGTCGCAACAGTTTATAAATCGCCTGCGCATATACATATTTTCTCTTCTCTTCCCTCTCCTCCCCCTTCTCCTCTTCTCCTCCGCTCGGTCTCTCCATCTCTCTCTTCTATCCCTCCGTCTCTTTCCTTCTCTGCATTTAGACCCTGGCAACAACCTTTCAAAGGACAGGAGGGACTTTTTACAGATCAACAAGATGAGCTTGGGCCAAAGAGAGAGATAGGGCCCCAGCTAGGGGATGGCAGAGCCGGGCTTTGCTGGCTCACACACCAGCATTTTCTCTCCGCCCTACCAAATTAAGTCTCCGGGATAGAATTCTAGAACCTCCGGGCAGTGGGTTCAGGGATCAGCTAGTTATTGAGACAAAGACACGCTCGGAAGGGAAGCCCGAGATTCTCTTTGCTGGAGTTAATTCTTAATCAAATGCGTTCCCCTCTCCCCCATCCCAAACCAGCCCCCTAGGGATAGGGATGTGATTTTATTTTGCTGTTTCTGTTTGTCTGGCCTGCTTATCTCTGCTGCTTTAAAGCGAGCTCCTAAATGTGCGCATTAAAGGTGAGTGGAAGACTTGGGGACATCCTCTGACTTCAGTGAATGCTAAGGCGAGGGTCTCCCTTCCAGCTCACGGTGCACAGGTCCTCTGCACCATACATCACCGACTGCCACCGGGCCTGACCCGGCACCGGGCTGCAGATCGGAGGGGCTGGAGACGCCTTTAATTTAAAGACGAGCCCCCCTTGCGCTGCCAAAGGAAATGGCATGTCAGCAACGTCAAAAATAGATACTGTTGTGCAGATATATGGACGGGGGGGTGGACGCCGCCTTTGCCATTCATTACCTGGATTGCCTTTAAATGTCAAAACAAATCCTTCTCCGGTCCTTCTCCAAAACTTAAATCATCAAGAAAGACAGGGGCAGCCTCTGCAGTTTGGAATGCTGGAAGGGGGTGGGGGGGGGTGGCGCGGGAGGTGGGGCGGTGGCTGGCGAAGGCTGCCTGTGTGGGGGGGGTCTGGGCTTGCAGGGCCCCCGGGAGAAGTGGCTCCCGGCTTGCTTCTGAAAGGGAGTGTGGATTAGAGTCTGCCCCTGCTGCCCTGGGATTAATTCCGTGACTCCAGGCGAGTGCCCCTCCCGGCGTGTGATTTTGTGGATGTGTAGATGTGGATTTGTGCCTTAGCAGCCACCATGCTGTGTATCAAAATGACCAGCCGCCATGGACATCGGTGGCAGCTAGTACACCCCAAAATCACGCCAGCTTATGCCAGTCGACGCCGGTTTGGGGTGAGGCATCAGGCGCTCCTGTCGTTCAGTCCCGGAGCCGCACTCTGAGGTGGATGGTCCCCAGCCTCACACAAGGAGGCTGAAGATTGACAGGTTGGGGTACTCGCTCACCGATGCGCAGGGCTCCAGACATGGCCATCGTAGCCTCCACCTTGGGCAGGTGATCAGCTGACCTCAGCACGCGAGGAGGGAGCGACAATGCTTAGCTTCCCGTGGCACGGAGGCTGGAAGGGAGAAACAGGTTGTAATAAGTAATTTATAGCGATTGGGAAAATCTCATCCGTGTACGCACAGTGGGGAGTCAGAGCCAGACTCCCTGGTTTTGAATCCTTCTATTTCGGAACCACATGCCCTTGGGCACGTCGTGAATCTGTCTGGCCCTCAGTTTTCTCATCTGTAAAATAAGGGTTAGCTTCCTCGCAAGGTGCTCAAGAGACTAAAAGGAGTGATTCCTCATCAAGCACCTTGATGCCATTAGCTCTTGAACAAACCGGGGTTTGCACCTCGTGGGTCTACTTATGTGTAGATTTTTTCCCATAAATACAGCACAGGACCGTCAACGTATTTTGTCTGCCTTATGATTTTCTTTCTTTCCTTTTTTTTTCTTTCTAGAGAGAGAGAGAGACAGAGCGCTAGCAGGGGAGACGCAGAGAGAGCGAGAGACACACACACACAGATATAAAGCAGGCTCCAGGCTCCGAACTGTCAGCACAGAGCCCAATGCAGGGCTCGAACCCACGAAGCGCAAGTTCATGACCTGAGTCAAAGTCGGACACTCAAGCGACTGAGTCACCCAGGCGCCCCTGCCTTATGATTTTCTTAATAACATTTTCTTTTCTCTAGCTACCTTTGTTGCAAGAATGCGGTATATGATACTTATAAAAACAAAGCATGTGTAATCAATGGTTTATGTTATCAGTAAGGCTTCAAGTCAACAGTAGGCTGAGTAGTTAAGTTTTTGTGGGAGTCAGAAGTCAGGTGCAGATTTCCCACTGTACGAGGAGCGGGGTGCGGGACTCCACGCTCTTAACCTCTTTGTTATTCAAGGGTCAGCTGTAGTCGCCCAGCGTAACATAAACTTTCCATAAACATTAGCTACTATTAAGCACATATGTAGCTAGTGTCTTCTGGTCCTGGTCGTTTTAGCTAAATAACTTTATGGCTTTCCTGTTAAAGGATTCTAAACTGTTAAGACTTTTCCTGAGAAGTGGCGACATCAAATAGATAGATGGACAGAGAATATGGCTTGCTTCGCTTAACCCGTGAAAGGCATGTCTAGGTTCTGGGTAGATTGTACATGGGTATAGGAAAAGCCCAGCATTTTTTGAGGTACAATTACAAAAATAAGTATAATCACAACTATATTTTTGAAAAGTTATTTATTTATTTATTATTTATTTTGAGAGAGAGAGCACAGGCAGGAGAAGGGTTGAGAGAGAGAGGGAGAGAGAGAATCCCAAGCAGGCTCCACACTGTTTGCCCAGAGCCCCACAAGGGGCTTGATTCCATAAACTTCGAGACCATGACCTGAGCGGAAACCAAGAGTTGGATGCTTAACTGACTGAGCTACCCAGGTGCCCCTCAATATATTTTTTAAAGATATCTGAAAATATGTAATAGAGGGGCGCCTGGGTGGCTCAGTCAGTTGAACATTCGACCTTGGCTCAGGTCATGAGCTCATGGTCTGTGAGTTCGAGCCCCGCGTTGGGCTCTGTGCTGACAGCTAGCTCATGGCCTGGAGCCTGCTTTGGATTTTGTGTCTCCCTCTCTCTCTGCCCCTCCCCCGCTCTCGCTCTGTCTTTCAAAAATAAACTTTAAAAAATTTGTTAAATAAGAGTGGGCCTGAAATTAAGCTTACTGAAAAATAAATTACTTAAATAAACTACGTAATAGATCTTCAAGGTGAAAATGATCCAAATGCCCATCAACTGGCAAGTGCATTGTGGCCCCTCCATGCAATGGAGTACTAGTCAGCAGTAAAAAAGGACAGAGCGCTGATCCATGCTACAACACGGAGGAATCTGCACAGCTTTATGTCGAGTGAGCAGAGCCAATCACAGAGGACTGCATGGCGTAGGATCCCACCCACGTACAATGTCTGCAGAAGGCAGATCTGTCAGAGGGGAAAGCAGATTAGTACTTGCCTGGGTCTAAGGCCAGAATGAAGAGTGGCTGCAGTGGGCTCAGCGTCTTACAATTGCATTGTAGTGAAGGTTGCATGGCTCTGTGTATTTACTGAGATATTACCTCATTATGGGTTTAAAACACATACGTTTTATGGGGAATCAATTTTTTTTAATTTACTGAGATATTACCTCATTATGGGTTTAAAACACATACATTTTATGGGGAATCAATTTTTTTTAAAAAATAGGAAGAGTTCAGCTACTGCCCATTACACCTTTGTGATGGGTACTTCTACGTTCCTAACAGTTATCTGTGCTTTAATACACTTATTCTATTACATATTTTAAATTATTTTTTAAATGATTTTTTAACATTAATTTTTAAAATGTTTTTATTTATTATTATTGAGACAGAGAGAAACAGAGCATGAGTGGGGGAGGGGCAGAAAGAGAGGGAGACACAGAATCTGAAGCAGGCTCCAGGCTCTGAGCGGCCAGCACAGAGCCCGACTCGGGGCTCGAACCCATGAACCATGAGATCACGACCTGAGCCGAAGTCGGATGCTTAACTGACTGAGCCACCCAGGAGCCCCTAAAGATTTTTTTTAACATTTATCCATTTTCGAGAGACAGAGAGAGACAGAGCATGATCAGGGGAGGGGTAGAGAGAAAGAAGGAGACACAGAATCCGAAGGAGGCTCCAGGCTCTGAGCTGTCAGCACAGAGCCCGACACGGGGCTCCAACTCACAAACTGTGAGATCATGACCTGAACAGAAGTTGGGTGCCTAACCAACTGAGCCACCCAGGTGCCCCTTAATTATTATTTAAATACAGTAACACTTCTGTAGGGTTGCTGTTGAAAAAAAAAATCCAGACTATACAGAAATGTAAAGTAAAAAAGGGAAATTCATTTTTTCTTTCCAACTACCTTACTCATAGGTTGGTGTATATACTTCCACACATGCACACACATGCGTATATATAAGCAAGACAAAGATATTTATTTCCGTGATTTTCACAGAAGTGTGCTCATAGTATGTGCCACTGGAGGTCTGGCCTTATCCAATAAGCAATCTTGGTATAGACGTTCTTGCATGTGAACCCACCCCATGCTCTGTTTCGGATACCAGCCCTGCCTGGAGTCGGACGTAGCTCCTCATGTCTACACGGTGCTCAGTTTTCTGCCCTGGAGTTCAGGATGGCCAGGCTGGGCGCATTATTACACGGGACAAGTTTGGAATAACCCTGAGGCACCGAGCTGGGCTTCTGCAGACAGTGCTGGGCTGCTCCTCCCCAGCCTGTCAGAGATGCGGGACCACAGAGGGCTTCACGGACAGCCTCTAAGTCGGTGTTTCTCGACCTCAGTGCTATTGACACTCAGGGCTGGGTAATTCTTTGTTGGGGGACAGGGGGCTGTCCTGTGCGTTGTGGGGTATTTTAGCGGCCTCCCTGGCCTCCATCCCCTAGATGTCAGCAGCACCCCGCAATGCTCCCCCAACCCCTCTGGTTGGTGAAAACCAAAAATGTCTCCAGACGTAGCTCAGGATTCCCTGGAGGGATCAAACATCTCCCCGGTTGAGATCCGGTGTTCTGGAGCAATCGTCCCTTGTTTGTGTTTTCCCATCCCTCAGCTGGGTGCCTTCAGACAACATGTTCACATCACAAGGCCAGTGTAATCTGCTTTGCGGAGGGAAAAGTCCTCCTAAGGAAATATTTGTATTTTTGCTCAGGACAACGTTATTTCCTGTTGTCATATCCATGAGTGACCGGCGTGTATTATAAACTGTGTCTTATAGAAACATCAGGGTGTCTTAAAAAGAAGCCCATCTTGGGGCGCCTGGGTGGCTCAGTCGGTTGAGCGTCTCACTTCGGCTCAGGTCATGATCTCGCGGTTCGTGGGTTTGAGCCCCGCGTCGGGCTCTGTGCTGACAGCTCAGAGCCTGGAGCTGCTTCGGATTCTGTGTCTCCCTCTCTCTCTGACCCTCCCCTGCTCATGCTGCCTCTCTCTCTCTCTCAGAAATAAATAAAACATTAAAAAATTTTTTAATTAAAAAAAAGAAAGGCAATCTTTGTTGTGTGCCTATGAAAGCATTATCTGTTTTTTGGTTTTAAACATGGAATGTTACAGTTATGTATGATTTATACAATTCCAGAACATTTCTGGAATTCCCATCCCCTCCAAAAACCACCATTAACATCTAATCTGTAGACTTTGGGCACATGAACACATGAATACATGTACTTGCAACCTGTGCATCTTTATTTAAACAAGAGCTTAGAGGCGCCTGGGTGGCTCAGTCGGTTAAGCATCCGACTTTGGCTCAGGTCATGGTCTCACAGTTCATGGGTTCCAGCCCCACATTGGGCTCTGTGCTGACAGCTCGGAGCCTGGAGCTGCTTCAGATTCTGTGTCTCCCTCTCTCTCTGCCCCTCCCCTGCTCATGCTCTGTCTCTCTCGAAAATAAATAAAACATTTAAAAAAAAAGAGCTTAGTACACACATTCTTTTCCTTTTTTTTCTCTTTTCTTAAAAGTAAGCTCTCTGCCCACTTGGGTGGGGCAGGGAAAGGTGATGGGGGGAGAGGGGAGAAGAGTTAGTGAGAAGCTCTGCCCCTGTGGGCATGGCTTCTGTGAGCCCCGCTCCAAACATCTGCTGGGGAGCCTGGGCTGTTGTTGGTCGGCATCTGGGAAGCAGAGCTGCGAATGGAACGGAGGGAAGTGTCACACCTCTGTGTCTGTCGCCGCGTCTAACCGAGATGACCCCCCAAGGATATGTCGGCCGTGGTTCATTCTGGTCTTCTAACCTGAACAAATCCCACTTTGGGTCAGCTACCGTCTGGACCCAAACGCCAAGGGGGCTGCTCCTGGAAACCTAGATCCTGCTTAACCAAGGCAGCGCTCTACAGTCAGCATGCAGTCCAAATATGAGTCTGCCAATTCTGTAATGGAGGATCCGCTCGGGCCTCCCCACCCCCTGCATGATGCTGAGTTTACCCAGAAGACGTAAAGCCCTGTTCCTGTCTCCAGTCTGCAACCTTGCGGGAAAAGCAAGACAGAGACACACGAGCCATTAAGAGACCTTGTGCAGACACGGCACACATCCCCACTGAGCATCCCAGCTCTGCAATAGGAAATGAAGGGACTTCTGATTTCTCCAGAGTTTTAGGATCTTTGACAAGGACGGGGAAAAGTAAAACATGGTCGTTGGCAGACACTGGCCTTCCCACACGTGGTGGATTGAGTTGCTGTCTGCTCATAGTAACCCTCTTTACTACACCCACACCCTTGGCCATGTAGCTTTGAAGGACTTCTCACTGGGGTGGAGGGAGTCTTTCTCCAACCCATGATGTTAGCCTTGCCATGTGACCGGCTCCAGTCAATGAAATATTAGTGAACTTGGTTTGAATAGAAACATCAATGGTTGGCTTCATGTGCCTTCCATTCACTGTGTTAAGGACACATGTTGAGTAATCACTAGCCCATGAAGCATGACAGAGATGATAAATCAGGCCCGACCCCCCAGCTGACCGCTTAAAATGGAGCCCTCCCAGCTGAGCCCAGTTTGGATCAGCAGAATGAAAGTCAACTCACAGATGCTGAAGCAAGAAATAAACACTTGTTGTGTAAGCCATTGAATCTTGGGAGAATATTTTTTTAATATTTGTTTATTTTTGAGAGAAAAAAGAGAGCATGGGCAGGGAGGGGCAGAGAGAGCGGAAGACACAGAATCCGAAGCAGGCTCCAGGCTCCGAGCTGTCGGCTCAGAGCCTGATGAGGGACCCGAACTCACAAGCCATGAGATCATGACCAGAGCCGAGGTCAGATGCTTAAAACTGACGGAGCTACCCAGGTGCCCTTGAATCTTGGGATAATTTGTTACGCAACATTCTTGCCGTGGTAGCTTATGTAACTCCTACCATGTAACTCAGAGGTTGACTTGGAAAAACTTGAGATTTACCCAAATGTCATGATCTCTACCTAAGGGATTTCACATACCAAATGTGATGGCTCAGGGTAGCAGATAGAAATAGATGGGGCACAGGTAACCACCGTTCTTTTGTTATGAGGGTGACCCAGTGAGCTGTGGGCAGAGGTCCACACCTTGAAAACAAATCGCCCTGCTTGCTGCATAGGAGCCCCTCTGAACAAAAACAAAAACATTTTTTTATTTATTTCTGAGAGAGAGAGAGGGAGAGAAAGAGAGAGAGACAGTGTGAGCAGGGTAGGGGCAGAGAGAGAGGGAGACACAGAATCCGAAACAGGCTCCGGGCTCTGAGCTGTCAGCACAGAGCCCGACGCGGGGCTCGAACCCACAAACTGTGAGATTATGACCTGAGCCGAAGTCAGATGCTTACCCGACTGAGCCACCCAGTTGTCCCTAAAAAACATTTTTTAAAAATTAAAAAAAAAATAAATAAAACCTTTCCATTAACAATAAATAAATAAGTATTCCCTCCAGAAGGTAGATGAATTTGTACTCCTGTCCCGAATCTTTAGGAATTCCTACCTAGACGTTTACAAAATTGAAGCATCTCGCAGTTGGTCAAGGTTGCCAGGTAGCAGTAAAAATTCATTGAAACCTTAAATCAATGCGTCGTTGATTCCACAGATATTTACTGAGTGTGTCAGGCACGGAGGATACGAGTGTGAGCAGAGCAAGCAGGAGTCTTCGCTCCGGGTATTTAAGGTCCAAAGAGAAAGCCAGCATCAACCAGCATCCAGAGCACCGGGATCACGGAGCAACCCCTTTGTTCTCCAAGAAGACCCACTTTCTGATAGTCGCAAAACTCTATTGTTCTTGACCCAGAAACCCCAGAAGAGAGTTGAGGAACCAGGTAAACTCTCAAGCGAAAACCCCAACTCCTCCCACCTCCAGGGTGAAAGGGAAAATGCTCAATAAAGCAGGTCAGATAAACTTGGAGCTGCCCGCCCCTTCCACCCCGAAGATGCCTCCTGGCGTGGTGACTTCATGAGCTGTGGGGCACTGTGTGGAGTTGAGGATGATGTCACATGAACACTGGGATATATTTATGGCTTCGTGCCCACAGCTACCTTTCTCTTCTTCTCTTTGCATAAATATATCAAGGGGCCATCACAGTAAAGCTGGCGAGTGCTGGCTGAGTGGTTTACGGTCATGCCTGGGCTGGAAGGTGTGTGTGCAGAGCTGCTTGGCAGATTCCTAGGTGTGAGTTTCTGAGATGCTGAGCCCTGGATCCCCAAACCAGGATATCATGGAGTCTGCTTTGGTCTCTTTCAGGATATTTCCTTTCCCTTCGCTTTCAGCCGCTGTCCTCAATGTCAGCACAGCCCCCCACCCTACCTCCCTCAACCCAACACATCTTCTCTTTCTTGAGTAGTAGCCAAAGAAAGAAGCAAACCTCTTCATGGGCCCTCCCCCCACCCACCCCCGGACCAAATTCAAAAGCCATTCAGCTCACACGTCAACTACGCTGACCTTTTGACTTTTGATTGGGGAGAAGCTGGATGAGTCTAGCAACTGAATTTGACCTCTTAGGCAGTTTGGGGGATCGTGGGGAGGGGCTCTTGGGAGATGGGGGAGAAAAGGAAAGAAAGAGGAGGCCTCAGGGAGGAACATCTCCTCTGGGAAGACTTTGTGTCCCCCAACCCAGGCTGCGTTAGGTCTTTCTTCTCTGTGCTCACCTCTGTCCATGCACCTGTGGGTCTGGCACATCATAGGTACTCAGTAAATGCTTTTTTTAAAAGTGAATTCACGAACGAATGAGTACAAAATTCTCTTTTCGCGCCGGAGTTACTCAGACTTCTATTTAATTTTGGCTGTTATGCCCTTTCATTCATTCAACTCGGTTACAGTGCTGAACATTCATTCAGTTACTCATTCAGTAAGAATTCATTGAGTACCTACTGTGCACCGGCTACTGGGTTTGGCTCTGGTGCCAAGATGGGAATGGCATTCCTCAAGTTGAGTCAGGGAGAAAAAAATGAACGGGCAATTTCCATTTTGCCGTGGGTATACCACAAGGGGAGAGAACTGTACTCAGGAGGAACGCAAGAAGAAGGGGTCCTGCTTCACATGCTGGGGTTGCAGAAGGCTTCTAGGAAGAGAAGAAAAGATTGGGGATTCTTGTCGACTTGTTTGGGGGAAAAGCCTTCACATCATCTGTCTGGCTCATTTGTCAGCGCATGGAATTCCTGGCCACCAAACAGATCACACGATATTCTTGATAGTTATGCTTCTTCATCATAATTGCTGCCATATGACAAACCCAAGGTTGGCAAGGAAATGTCCAACTCCTGATTTCAGCCCAGGTCATGATCTCACAGTTTGTGAGTTCAAGCCCTGCGTTGGGCTCTGTGCTGACAGCACGGAGCCTGCTTGGGATTCTGTCTCCCTCTCTCTCTGTGTCTTCCCTGCTTGTGTGTACTCTCTCTCTCAAAAGAAAAAAGACAAAAAGGAATGCTCAGGTCAACATAGATCAATCTCAAAAACACGATGTTGTGCAAACTTTGCTCAAGGATATGAGCAATATAGTACTATTCATATGAACTTTTAAGATGTGTGAAGCAATACCAGATGTTACCTAATAGCATATATTGTTTAAGGATAAATACATACGGAAATGGTCAAAGTATAAAGACTTGCATATAAATGATAAATTTCAAAATCAGGGAGGTGTTTCCCTTGGAGAGGGAGGGAAAGGGATGCAATGAGGGAGAGGTACTTAGGAGAAACAGTATCTGAAAGCTTTTATTTCCTAAGTGGGGTGCTGAGTATAGGTGTTTATAACATTATTCTCTATTCTTTAGTGTCTGAAATATTTCAAGAGGCAAATAAAAAATGCTACTACCATATTATGTCCTTTGCTCCTCATGAAACTGTGGCAGGAGGTATACTGCTCCCCGCCCCCCACCCCCCCAGCCCTTCCAACCCTCTCTGTAATTTTGGACGTGGAGAAAGAGGTCCCCAACATTGCACAGAAATAATAACATGGCTGACATTAAGGTCTCCTTGTCTTCGTGCGGATGACCTCTGAAGCATCATAGCAGCACTAGGAGGTGGTGATTGCTATCCTCATTTCACAGACACAGCAATGGGGAACCACTTGCAGATGTCACCCATTGGAGAGCTGGGGCAGCGGCTTTGCACCCGTGACCCAGAGCTTCTCTGTCAGGGAGGCACAGAGTGTAGGGGCTGAGAGGGTCCCCTCGGCAGCCGTACTCCTGGGTTGAACTCCCAGCTCTATGGGCTTACGCAAGCTCACCTCTCTGTGCCTCAGTTTCTTCATCTGTAAAATGGGGCTATTTACAGTAACATCCTCAGGAGGTTGTCACGAGGATTAAAAAATTCTAAAGAGGGGCGCCTGGGTGGCTTAGTCGGTTAAGCGTCCGACTTTCGCTTAGGTCATGATCTCGCGGTTCGTGGGTTCGAGCCCCGTGTCGGGCTCTGTGCTGACTGCCAGCTCAGAGCCTGGAGCCTGTTTCAGTCTGTGACTCCCTCTCTCTCTGACCCTCCCCTGCTCACGCTGTCTCTCTCTCTTTCCTAGAAATAAATAAAAAATTTTTTAAAAAAAATTAAAAAAAATTCTAAAGAACCCAGAACTGTGCGTGGCCCATGGTAAGATCTGCAAAAGTGCCTGCGGATGCTGCCACTGAGCACCCGTGAACACTCGTCTGAGAAGGACCACTGGAAGGCAGAACCAGGGGACCTTCAAGTGACGCTATGGTCACGGTCGCTCGGAGCTCGGTGGTGGTCGAGGCGCTGACTGTTCAGCTTACAGGGTGAAGAGGCACATTTCAAAGGGGCACGGGGTTGGCCAGCAGATGAGAAAGGGTTGGTGATGGATGGGTGGGCCAGCGTTCCCCACCTCCTTTTGCTTTTCTGGGTTTCACTCCTCATCACTCACGGGCTCTATAAACAGATTTCCCGGTAATCGGTTCCCTTCCCTTTGATGTCTCCCCATCCATTCTCTCCCTAACTCTAACCTGCTCCCCTTCCTCCTGAGGAGGACCTTGTGACAGCAACGGCTCCTGATCGGATGGGGCGGAGACGCAGCCGGGAACAGCACTGTAGTCGGTTCAATTCAACCTAACACGGCTTTTCCGAACACCTCCTGGGTGCCTTCGAAGAACTTCCTTTAGGGAGGGATGGCCACGAGCGACAGAAAGGAAAAGATCTGCCCAGCTGAGCTGAAAATCAGGTTTTGTCGGAGTGTGTCTGGGAAGCTCTGTCGTCTCTCTGAGCCTCCTTTTCTGTATCGGTACAGTGCGAATAACAATAATTCTGCCCCCACACGTCTGCGGGAGAGTAAGTGACACTCCATACGTGAAGCACAAAGCAGGGCCTCAGTTAACGGCAGTTTCATGCTTCTGTTCTTGTTACTGTTTGATGGAGACAAAGAGACTTGCATGAAGTCTAACATGTTGCCTAGAAGACTGGGGGGCGGGGGTGGGGGTGGGGTGGGGAGTGGTGGTGAGGTGGGGGTGGGGAGGCAGCAGCCATCTGTGGAGATGAGGAGCCTGGGAGAAATCCAGGTCTGGAGAGAAGACCATTTGGGACACGTTGAGTTTGACGTAGCTAAGTGTGGACCACACGGGAGTCCAGGAGGCATCTGTCAGGACAGGTCTGGAGCCTGGGGGCTCAGATCATGCCACCATCATAATTCCTAGGATCTCAGGTGACTCAGAAACCTACTTGGAGAAGCTTACATCCTCTGAGATTGGGGGCGGGGGGTAGGAGGAAGGTTTCTCCCCAGCCTCCTCTCGCCGCTCACACACACAAACACACGTCTCTGAGCCAAGCTCAAAAGAAACTTGTTCAGAAAAATGGTCAACTTTAGGGGCGCCTGGATGGCTCGGTCTGTTGAGCATCTGACTTGGGCTCAGGTCACGATCTCACAGTTCACGAATTCGAGTCCTGTGTCAGGCTCTGTGCTGGCAGCTCGGAGCCTGGAGCCTGCTTCGGGTTCTGTGTCTCCCGCTCTCTCTACCCCTCCCCCATTAGCACTCTTAAAAAAAAAGAAAGAAAAAAAATAGCCAACTATAATCCCCTCTTCACCGGTAAACAAAATCTAGCCCCAACCCCAGAGTAGAGAAGGAGTAGACGTGATGGCTCAGGGAGATCTCTTTTTGAAGATCTTGGTGAGATATTTATCCCCCTGAGGGACCCACGGACAGCAGAGGAATCAGAAGACTACATGCAGTCAGAAGAGGGCGGTGGTCTCCGGTGGGCCAGCCCCTCAGTCCAGAGGTCTCCTCGACGACCCATGAGAAGGATGCGGGTGGCAGTGAGGTTGATTACAAGCCCCTTTCACCCAAGCCTGCGGGTGTAACCACATATCAGGATATGTGCACATCACCTCCACCAGCTAAATCCACCACAAAGCTCATACACAGAGTTTAGAAAAACATCTCTTGGTGTGTGTGTGTGTGTGTGTGTGTGTGTGTGTGAGAGAGAGAGAGAGAGAGAGAGAGAGAGACAGGGGCAGAGGAAGAGAGAGAGAAACTTAAGCACAGAGCCCAACGTGGGGCTTGATCCCACAGCCCTGCGATCATGACCTGAGCCAAACTCAGGAGTCAGATGCTCAACCAACCGAGCCACCCAGGTGCCCCTAAAGAAACACCCCTTAATGCCCGTCTACACTCTGAAAGATCATGCCTGCGTGGGGACCAAAGAGGAGGAAGACTAAAATACCTATCAGTCCCTGGGCAACGGCTGGTCCACTGTTTCTTTAATGCTCAACGGTACACTTCAAAACCTTTTTATTCTTCCTCATTTCCTACGGTGACTTTATTCATTTCATAACACTCTCGGGGGATCATTTCATAACACTCTTGAGGGATCACTAGAAAACTAACTTCTTTAGATGAAAAAAAAAATACAGACCCATTAGCAACATGTTATCCCTATAAAAATCTAAGAAATAGGAGAAACTAAAAGTTGACACCCCCCCCCACTTCTCGTTCCCCTTGGGGACATTACTTTCTGGCCCGTTCTCCATGTGCTGGCCATAGGAAAGCCAAGTAAACGTGTGTAATAAATACAAAATGTTTAAAAAAAAATAGTCCTGCCAGTTCCACAGTTGTGAGCAAGGAGAGCCCATTCCCCACCAACATGTGTACTTGGAAAATTAAAAAATGAGTACTGGTACTTTGATGCATTGCTTAAGAATTTATTGAGCGTCTGCTCCATGCCAGGCGATGTGGATATTTATTTGTACCCAAAAGAGCAGAACGGCTGATGGGGGCGGCATTCCCTGCCGGTGTCCGCACACTTCTGTGCACACGGCACATGTAATGTGCGTGTCCATTTTTTATCTCAATTGGTTCCTTACCCTGGGGCTCTGCTGGTAGCCATTCAGCCCCAGGCACATGGTCCGCTGGTGCGCCCAAGCCCCCCGGGCCCTGGGGGACTCTTTGCTCTCCAGCCCCCCACAGCCCCCGCCCCAACTCTTTGGAGATTTTATTTATTATCTGTGGGGAAGCGTATTGTTTGGAGATTCTGGTTTTTATTTCTCTGCTGGCTTTGACAGACACCCGGGGAAGGGGGTGGGCGGAGAAAGCATTTGGTTTTGTTTTATGATATGCTGGGGAGGCTCTGCGAAATTCTCTGGGGACTTTGGGCCTGGAGGGGAGGGACGGGGTGAGTGGAAAAGCACCAGCGATGGCCAGGCGTGGCTGTGGGAGCGGTGGGGACGTGGTGGCGCGGGAATCCCAGGACTGGGTGAAGAAAGGGAGTCGTATGAGTGGCACTAATGGGAGGCAAGCATGTGGGGTGGGCCAAGGCCGAGTCACCGGGCCCACCTCCACAGCCCCACCTCTGAGATCGGACCACCTGTCTTGGGCTCCGGACAGCCATTTACTTCCTCCCTGTGTTGGATCTTATTTGATCTTTCTGAGCCTCAGTTTCCTCCTCTGCAAAATGGGCATGGTGATAATAGCCGACGTGGGGACTGACCTCAAACGCTGTGTCTGCATGCGTAGGACGATGCCAGATTTCTGTGGCTTGCCAGCACAGTGCACCCCGTCTGTAAGGTTCCCTTGGGGAAGCACTTTGATCACCTTCCATGGATTAGCCAACTTCTATTAAACTACTCTATGCGTCCTGGGGCAGGAATAAAATTCTTGTTATCTGGAACCTTTTTTTTTTTTAATGTTTTATTTATTTCTAGGAGAGAGAGAGAGACAGCGTGAGCAGGAGAGGGTCAGAGAGAGAAGGAGTCACAGACTCCGAAACAGGCTCCAGGCTCTGAGCGGGCAGTCAGCACAGAGCCCGACGCGGGGCTCGAACCCACGA
The DNA here is from genome assembly GCF_003009895.1 of Hyaena hyaena. Taxonomy (NCBI): domain Eukaryota; kingdom Metazoa; phylum Chordata; class Mammalia; order Carnivora; family Hyaenidae; genus Hyaena; species Hyaena hyaena. The sequence goes on along the minus strand of NW_024080632.1, from coordinate 7,960,451 downwards.
ACCGCGAGATCATGACCTAAGCGAAAGTCGGACGCTTAACCGACTAAGCCACCCAGGCGCCCCCTCGTTATCTTGAACTTAACATGTTCCGAATCAAAGCCGTTTCTCCCTTCCCTCGCTCGGCCCAAACCAGGGCTCTCGAAGTTCCCTAAAGGGTGTTTGGAAATGCATCGTGGAAATGCATGACTCCAGTAATCTCCAACCTCCGTTGCCCTTGCGAACACGGTGGGGAGTTCTAAAAACCCCCAATGACTTGGTGCCCATCCGAAGGTTTTGGGGGGTTGGGCTGACTTGGGATGGGGATCAAACAGTTCCATCTGGGAGAAGGTCCCCCAGATGACTCAAGCTCACAGTCTGGGTTCAGGATGGACGAGGTCCCAGCTACCCACGGGAGGGATACGCTCCTGGCCCTGACTTCCTCCTCTGGAGCTCTGTTGAACCCACTTCCCAGACTTAGACTTCTCCCTTCCCTTGGCCCCAGTCTGCATGCCTACCGCTTCTCACTTGGGGCGCTCCGGAAACTTCCCTACTGCTTCTGGGCTTTTAGCGCAGCCCCCACTACCACTCCTGACCCCGGAACGTTCCTTCCACAACATGTGACTGGTCATAACACTTAACTCCCCGGTGGCTACCTGTATGATTGAGTCAAACTTGCCCCTTTCTGATGTCACCTTCAACCTCCTCTCCTTCCTGACCATCCACTGTTGGGTTCATGCTCTCCTTTCTAATGCTTTCTCTGTCCTTGCCTAACTGGTATACTCCTGCACATCCCCTTGAGTCCAAGCCCCCGTCCACCTCCCAGGCAATATGGATTGCTTCCTGGGGACTTTATGGCCTAATGTGATACATGCCGTAGAAGGCTGTACAGTATGGTTTTTATTTAAATATCCATCTCCCCCATTTGCCTTGGGAATTCCTCAAGTTCAAGGACTGGGTCTTATTCATTCACAGGCTTATTCATCACCCCCCTCAGAAGCATTTGTTGAACAGAACAAGCTGTATCACTACCAGGTTTTGCTCTCTGGCAGATTCTATTTTCCAAAGACTGCTATGACAATCTCATTCGTCCTCTGTCTTCTTCTCTGGTGCGACCTTGCACTCAGCGTCAGGAGACGAGCTTCCCTTCTCTGGAGTTTAAGCAGGCTTGTGACTACTTCTACCAGTGAGATGGGGAGGCATGCGGCTCTGTGACTTCCAAGGCCGGGACCTGAACGTTGATGCTGCCTCGGCTTGGTTTCCTGGACTGCCTCTGCTTGGATCCCTGAGGCCGCCATATTGGGAGGAAGTCAGGCTACACGAGGGGCCAAGCATGGGTGCTCTGTTGACAACTGGCTCCAGCCTCCAAGAGGTCCCAATGCAGGGCCAGACATAGGAGAAAAGAAGCTTCCAGAGGATGACAGCCCTAGCCATTGAGTCACCTCCAGCCATTTGAATCTTCCCAGCTCAGACCTCAGATGGTGTAGAGTGGCCGTAAGGCATCTTTACTCTGCCCAGTCTTTTTTTTTTTTTTTTTTTTTTTTTTTTTAATGTTTTATTTCTTTCTGAGAGAGAGAGGGAGAGACAGCGTGAGTGGGNTTTTTTTTTTTTTTTTTTTTTTTTTTTTTAATGTTTTATTTCTTTCTGAGAGAGAGAGGGAGAGACAGCGTGAGTGGGGTAGGGTCAGAGAGAGAATCTGACAGAATCTGAAGCAGGCTCTAGGCTCTGAGCTGTCAGCACAGAGCCCGACGCGGGGCTCGAACCCACAAACCATGAGATCATGACCTGAGCCGAAGTCGACTGAGCCATCCAGGCGCCCCTACTCTGCCCAGTCTTAATGCCAGACCCTTGGAATCTATGAGCACAATCAAAGAGTTGTTATTTAAAGCTATAAAGTCTTGGGATACTTTGTTATGCAAAAATAGTACCTGAAGGATTCTATTTTTGTCCTTTGTAAAATATACAGCCCTGCATCTAACTCCTGCCTACCCCCCTCTCTCACTGTCATGCACCTGCCCTGGCCTTAGTTTCCTACACTAATGGCCAAACAGCTCCAGAAGGGTGCCTGACACTGTCAGTCATCAGGGAAATGCTACATGCACACTGAAATAGCTAAGAAGTAAAAAGGCTGTTGATACCAAGTAGCCACAGGGCATGGAACACTGTATGCGAGAGAGCGCATACATTGCTGGTAGGAATGCAAAATTGGCAGAGGCCCTTGTAAGAACAGCTTGGCTGTTTCTATATAGTTGTACAGAGAGTTACCATATGATCCGGGAAGTATACTCCTCACTATGGACGAGAGGAATGAAAACATATTATGTGTGTACATGTTTGTCGCTGTTGTGTTCACAATAGCCCAAGACGGGAACGACTCATATGTCCATCAACCGTCGGACGGACACATACACGGGTACGTCCATGCTGCGGGGTACTACTCAGCAATCCAAAGGAACAGACTATTTGCACATGGTGAATCTCGAGACCAGCAGGGTAAGAGGAAAAAGGCAGGTGCAAAGGACTGCATACTCTATGAGTCCATGTATATGACATTCTAGATGAGCCACACCCATAGGGCAGAAATCAGACCAGGGGTTGCCCAGGGCGGGGCTGAGGCCAGAGATGACTGCCTGTAAAGATCCAAAGGAGCCCCCGGGAGTGAGAGAACGTTCCGCACCTTGACTGTGGCGGTAGCTACACAGCTCTGTGCATTTCTCAGAACTCACGGAGCTGGCGATGATCAAGGGTCAATCTCAGTGTATGTAAATTATAACTCCATAAAACTGTCTTTTAAAAAAAAATCACTTCTCTGGACAGGAGCTGTCTGGTCACATTTTATATAACGGACTCCTCATCCATTATAATTCTCTCACACATGATTTTATTTTCTGCATAGTACTTAACAGCTCCCAAAATTATAGGTATATAAAACAGCATAGTGCTATATTATATACTAATTATATACCTGTAAAAACACACTCTACTAATTATAGATATATAAAATAGTAGGTATTATATACTAACTATGTATAAAGCATACTCTACCAGTATAGCATACTACACCAAAGATGGATAAATAGCATAATCCTGAATATTTCTAAAATTATACATAAAATCATATGTAAATAGTATATACATATATTTAACTTCTAAGATATAAATGTGTATGTAGTATTTTGTATAAATGTATGTATATTTAGAAATATTAAGTACTGTGCAGAAAATAAAATGAAATAGAACTATGGTGAAGGAAGGATAGTTTGAGTGTGTATATTTTTGCATATATATAATAAAATATGTAACTATATATAAAATTATAGAAATCATTATAGCCTATATACACACAGAAAATTATATTTATTAAATATTAATTGTATATAAGGTATTTATTTATATATAATAATTATTAAGTAATGTATTTATTTATATACATAATGTACTTATATAATGTATGCATAAAATACTTATTCATATATAATTATGAAATGATGTATTTATATTCATAATGTATTTATATAATGTATTCACAGATAATGTATTTATTTACATATAATAATTATGAAATAATGTATTTCTTTCTATATCATAGTTATTAAACAGTGTATTTAGTTATAGATAATAATTACTAAACAGTGTATTCATTTATAGACATTATCTATATTAAATAAATAAATATATATATTTTTAAACTTACTTTTTAATCTTCTCTTCCTCTAGAATATGGCTAGCTTCCCAGGACAGGTATTATATCGCTCATGTTCACTGTTTCCCCCAGCTCTAGCGCACCGAGTGCACATAATAGCTGCTCAAAATCAATATTTCTCGATTTAATCCCTGGAAAACCAAAGGAGCTCGGGCAAACAGATGCAGTGGCCTAAGCTGTCAGGAAACCCATTTTGAATCATGAACTGAACAACTTTTGGCCTCGGCCAGCCTCTCCCTGTGCTGGTAGAGCCCATAGCCCTTGCAAGAGAGCAAAAGGGATTCTAAAGTGGCCTGGGGTCAGGGGACAGGATGGGAGCTCTTCCGGGATGGCTCTGGAGGAAGAAGAAAGGTCCCCCCCCCCCCCCCCCCCCGGCCCCGAGTGTGGCTCCTCCGTCACCCCCCTCCCGCCCCTCCCCCTGTATGCCTGTGACATGTGTTCTGATCAGGTAATAAAAGCTTGGTCAGGGGGCCTGCACCCTTTGGGTTTCATTTCATTTTATTTTATTATTAAAAACGAAACATGTGGGACACAGATAAATTGGTTCTGCACGAGGCTTCCTTTGGCTCCTGCATCTGAGAAATTTAACGAGGGGAAAAAACAGAGGGAAATATATACATATAGCTATTTGGCATATTTGGGAAGGTTGAAAGCAAAGTTTCACTTCAAAGGATTATTAGGGTAACCTCTCTGGGCAAGTTATAATCAGTAATGCCGCCCGGATCGTCATACTGTGGGCTATTTAAAGGATTCGGAGGCGGGTGGGGGATTGTAAGATTTTTGTTTTTGTTTTTTTTAAATTACTTTTAGAAAGAAGAGTGTGGTGAGGGGTAGAGCTAAACTTTTAAATATCCTTGTTGGAAATGGTCAGAGTTGAGTTTCAAGCCTTAATGTGCTCCAAGGGACCATAATTCTAGCTCGAAAATAATTATTTTCCAAGCTCCGGGGCTCCCTTGCCCCCTCTGGGCACTGTCCCCCACCAGTTAAGTCCCCCCACACAGGGCATGCTGCCCCATTTAACTGTTCTTGGCCTCTGCCTCTTTCAGCCTTAGGAAGGGGGCGGGTCCCCCATGGTGAATTCCTGGGGATCCTTCGCAGATGAGTTTAAAAGAGTTTAGTCTCAAGAGTTTGAAAGGGTGTGACAGGGGAAGGAACCAGAACTATAGGCATTCATTTGCCTGTGTGTCTTTGGCGCCCGTGACCTTGACAGATTCGGTCAACATTTTTTTGCAGGAGGTTACATTTCCTTCGTCTTCTCTGCAAAATAGTATCCCTTTTGTGATGCATTTCCCACAATGTATTCATCCCTTTCACTCTTGATGGATAGGCTGGGCTCTTAGCAACAATATGATGGTGAAGGTGCTCATACATTTTGGGGTCATGGACGTCTTGGGTAATCTGATGAAAGCGGGGCCGAAGCAGGGCCTCTCATGCAAAATGCACAGGTACACACACACGTATGCAGACACAGAGGGACAGAGACACATGGATACAGAGAGAGGCAGAGGTATAAACATACATAGTATTGTATACAGCATGCATATGAGTATTGCATTGTATGGTGTATGATTTGCATACTATTTGCATATGAGTGCATGCTGGGACTTCTTCAAGAGTGCTACTGGTGCCCTGAGCAGGGAAGGGAGGCAGAGGGGCCTTCTGAGCCATGCCGGGTCAGCTCTCTTTGGAGAGAACCAGAGAAGGGAAGGGACATTTCCCTCCCCTAAGGAAACTCCTAAATTAAGTCTGCTCCTAAATGCTTTTGGTTTCTCCTCCTCGATGCTGGGAGGGTTCCAGCCCCAAAGCGGGAGAAGAGGGAGGTCAGTTTCCCCGACGTAGCCCCAAGCCCCTTGGCAATCCTGCAGAGCCTGCCCCCTGCTCTGTGTGGACGTCTGTGTTTGCACCGAGAGCGAGGGGAGAGGCCAGAGCCAAGAACAACCCATAATTCTGCACACAGCAGATTGAGTTTCGTGCAGAATTTGCTCCCAGAGGAAACACCAGAGGTGGCAGGCATTGCGCGTGGCTGAGGCCGGGAGGGCGGATAAGCCGTGTGTGTCCAAAGCACCCACGGCAAGCTCTGCAGACCGCGAGGGGCTCTGGGGGATTCGCCGTGGGGTCCAGCTAAGCCAGCGCGGCGCTGTCTCGGTCCTAAACAAAGTGTTTCTGTGCTGCTCCAGCGGGCTCGGCTCTGCCTCTCCGCTGCCTATGCCCCTCTCCTGGGGCAGGGATTCTGCAGGAGGGGGGCCACAGCCCCCCATCGCTACCCCCTACATATGCAAGTTCCCCAGAAATGGAGGCTTCTGGGACCCCCACATGCGTCCCAGCCTGCATCCAGGACATGGGAGGGGTCTGCCCAGGGGAGATCCAATTCTTGCTCTGGCTTAGCCACTCTCTTAGGTCAGGGTCCCAAGAAAGCAGAGCCTGAGGCAAGGATTCACACACTTGTTTCCTGAGGGGGTGCTCTCTGGAGAGACTTACACGGGAAGGAACGGAGCAGGACAGAGAGAGCAAAGGCTGAGAACAGCTGTGAACATGGGTCTCAGGCAAAGACTCGCCTCGGTCGGTTCCACTCGGGCTGTGGTGTATACAGTGTGCACCAGGGAGTTGTCCCGCCCTGGGCAAGGGGACCGGCTGGTCTCTGCATTAGTCAGTCATGGTGAGGGGCTGCCCGCAAGGAGGTGCTTAAACCTCCCAGGGGAGACGGCTGATGTTGGCCAAGAATAACTCACTGGAGAAAGGGGTATCCGGGGAAGGCGAGGGGCTAACATACTATATTGGGGAGGGGGGGAGGGGGATTGGGTGCACCAGCCCAGTTGAGGAGACCTGTGTCCCAGTCATGAACCCTCTGAGGGCCCTTGGGCAAGAAGCCCATTAGAGTCCTCACCCCCCTTGCCATCTCCCTGGGTTAGAAGTCAGACCCCCTGTTTGAGCCTCTCTTGGCGCCTTGCATTTCTTGTGTAGACTTTCCAGCTCCTAACTATGCGCTGTGGGGTGGTTTATTTAATGTCTATTCCCACCCAACTTCACCCGTTGATAGTAAGTCCAAAAGATCAGGGAGGGGACTCTGCTAGGGAGTGCCTAGTAACGAGCAAGGGGTCATATATTCGGTCAACTATTATCTGAGTGAAGGAGCTTTTTCTTCTGGAAAATGGAGGTGGTCTTCCTAGGACCAATTCTCCCAAGGGGACGTCCTGAGATGTCCTGAGAGCCATTTTCCTTTCTCCCATCCAAGTACTAACCAGGCCCAGCCCTGCTTAGCTTCCGAGATCAGATGAGATCGGGCGCGTTCAGGGTGGTATGGCCGTAGACGCCATTTTCCTTTCTCTACCAGACCTCGGGAGCTCCTTCTGGAAGAGCGTGAGTGTCCAGAGGCACCTTTTCCAGAAGTTGCTCTGCTTTCCAGGGCTTCCTGTCTGGTTTGGAGGTCTGTGCAATCTGATAGATGGGTAATCAGATCTCAGCTTCCTGTTTATTTATTCATTTTATTGTACTTTTGAAAAGTTTTTTTTTTTTTTAAATTTGTTTAAATTCAAGTTAGTTAACACACAGTGCCGTCGTGGCTTCTGGAATAGAACCCAGTGACTCATCACTTACATATGACACCCAGTGCTCATCCCAACAAGTCCCCCCCCCCTTAGTGCCTGTTATCCATTTACCCATCCCCCCCACCCCACACCCCTTCCAGCAACTCTCGGTTTATTCTCTGTATTTAAGAGTCCATTATGGTTTGTCTTCCTCTCTGTTTTTATCTTATTTTCCCTTCCCTTCCCCTAGGTTCATCTGTTTTCTTTCTCAAATTCCACATAGGCATGAAATCATATGGTATCTGTCTTTCTCTGACTGACGTATCTCACTTAGCTGAAACCTCATTTTCTTCATCCGTCGTGGAAGATAATAATGCCTTAAAGGGCTAATGCACAGATTGAATATAGTTTTATATCTAGTAAGAGCCCATTAAATAGTACCTCTGATTATTTTAGTGTTGAGAACCTGAGCTCAGAGAGGAAAGGGGTTGGGAAACCAGGAACATTCAGAAAGTACCAGAACCCATGCACAGACTCTCGACTCCCACGGTCCCACCCAGAAAGCCGAAGTCGGAGTGGCAGAGTGTGTGGATGGCTTCAAGCCTGGCGTCCTGTCTGCTGGGAATGTCACCTGACCTGGGCTGCACAGAGAACAGGATTTCGGGTATGAGTCTAGAGTAACAATCCAGTGGTTTTGGGCACAGCTTGCCCTGTGTGTGATGTGGTGCAAATGGCTTAAGCCCTGTGAACTTCTGGGTCCTCCTGGGGGCAGAATAATGTTATCTCTTCACCAGGCCATTGCGAGGACTAGGTAAGTGCTGAGCATGGTGCCTGGCTCCGAGCGGGCACTGGGTAGGCTACCCTTATTCTTCACAGACATCCAGGGGGCTTTCCCATGTCGCAGGTGCTCAATGGCCCCACCTTTTATTGGGAAATTCTTCATATCCCTTCTGGGAGTCCCATGACCCCTGCTTTCCAGAAAGAGGAGTCTCACTAGCAGGTTGAGAGAGACAGTGCTAGAGGTCTCCCCATGGAGAGGGGGGCAGTCCCTTGAGACCAATCCGTGATTCTTCAACGGAACCTTCCCGACAGGTGTGCGGGCATCCCTCGTGTTCAGCGGTGAGCGGCTTCCTTCACGGTTGGCTCAGCCACGCAGCTGCCGGCAGGCCACCAATCATGCCCAAAGCCGCCGTCTGCCCAGACCCCAGGAGCCAGGAATCCGCTGAGTCTCGGCCAGCTGTCCCAGGTTCCCCGTGGCGCACGTGCGCTCAGCGTGCAAGGTGAGTGCCCAACGGGACCAGGGCCCGGGAGCTGAATAGGCTGGCACAGGGCTTCGGGGCTACCGTAAGGCAGCTCGGCCCCCCAGGACGCCAGGCTGTGGGTGGTACACACTCTAGACTCTGGGTGCTAGGTCCTCCATCTGCATTTCTGTGTGCATCTCTCATGGTCTGTCGCGCTCGCTCGCGCTCTCTCTCTCTCTCCTTTATCAGCTTCTGCTTCACTATTCACCAAGTCATCGTTTTCTTTTAGGCATCTGTCTCTTTCCTTAATGTTCATCTCTCTCTGTTCATCTCTCTCCATCTCTGCCCGACACCCTCCACCAGCCCTAAGCTGATAAACCTCTCAGTGCCTTTCCCAAAGCGGGCCCCTCGGTGCAGCCGTCCCCAGGGACCCCAGAGCCCCTGTGCCCACTCTGCCTGCCTTCCTCCTGCAGCGTCTGCACAGGCCGCTGGAGAGGAAGGAACCGAGTGAGCTCAGCCTTGCATGGGCTGGACCCAGCATCCGCTTTCTACCGTCCCCCCCCCCCCCCCCCCCCCCCCCCCCCCCCCCCCCCCCCCCCCCCCCCCCCCCCCCCCCCCCCCCCGCCCAGGGTCCCTTGCCATCAGGAGCTCTTCAAAACAATTAAAAGCAACTTGACCTACGCTTTCCACGACTCTTAAACTGTCTTTCGATCCTCTTGGTCCTGGTGCAGCCTGAAGAAGGCTGGAAGCTTCTGCAAGCAACGGAATCTGCATTTCCCAGGCCTTTCCAGGGGCCAGTGCTGCTAAGGAGATACCTTTGTGCATCAGCCAGAGGTCCTTCTGATTTGATGCCTTACTTAAAGGCAAGGGGAGGGAGACCGCCCAGTTTAGAAGCCCCCTGCCTCAGCACCCCGCGGCGGGAGTGAAGGTCTTGGGGCCCAAAGGAAAGGATTAGCAGGGGCTGGGAAGGCCAGGCGGTGGCCTTGCCGTTAGCAGGGGGCGAGAGGGCTTTCCAGCTCCGAGTGTGGGCTGCCCCCTCCAGAACACGGCTGAATTTTTTTAAATGCCAAATAATACTTTTTAACAGTTAGGTAGAGATTACTCCAGGCAAACAAGGCTCGTCCAAATTTTCAGTTGGGGAGGGTTCGATTCCAATGCAAATGGCCCTGGAGAAGGTTTGGCAAAAACGTCCCCAAATTGCGCAAAAGCGGGTCCACCCCGCCTCCATCCAAATTGAAGGCAAACTTTGCACGCCCCTAAGAAGCAGTGTCTCCTCGGGGGGAGAGAGGGTCCGCGGTGCTCAGCAAGTTTTCAAAGAGCTTCTAGGAGCCCACCACCACCACCGCGGAAGGGTGAAAAGGTTAAGGATCCTTACAAAGGTGGCCGGAGGCTGCGCGCTGGGTTGGAAGGAAACCTCCGCCGGCCCACCCCTCTTCGTTTGGCCTCCCCTCCCTCCCTTCCTCACCCCACCCCCTTTTTCCCTTTTGCAACTTTGCTTTGACATTTCAAAGCCCCCTCTCCTGGTTTCGATTTGAAGCTCCCGGATAAAATCGATCAATTTCAGAAAGGGAAGGATTGCCCGGGTCTGGAATTCTAGGCTCTCCCCCTTGGGCGAGGGCGGAGCTGGGGCCAGAGGCTGGAGAGCATAAAAACTTTGCCTCGGGCACCTCATTTCCCAGCCGCTTCCCCCTTCCCTGCTTGTCACCCCCCTTCCCTTAAAAAAAGAAAGCGATCAAAGAAAACGGTTTAAAGTTCTTGACGCGCCTGCCAGCACCAGGCACCAGGCACCCACCCAGCGCTCCGGTCCGGTCCGGTCTGTGCAACCCGCCCAGTCCGCTCAGCAGCAGGAAGCCCCCCAGTCTGTTTAGTACCTGTCCCTGCAACCTCAGGTATCTGAGGAAGCCAGTCCTGCGGCTGTAAAAGGCTGCGAGGTGGCCAAGGTCATAAACTGGAAGACAGGAAGCGACTCTTGGAGCTGGGACCTAATTCCTGTTTTATTGATGGAGGAGAGGAGCCTGAGAGCAGTTGAAAACCAAGGTGGAAAGTTGGATGGTCCCACCCGAGCCCTCCCGCTCTCGCCTGCAGCCGTCCAAACAGCCTCTGTGTTCTCACCCCGGCTCACCTCTGCGGGGAAGGGGGCGCCCAGGCAGGAAAGGTGGAAATTTATGGCTTTGGCCCTTATAGGAAAATTCGGGGGGGGGGGCGGGAGTTCATCTCCAGCCCTTTACTTACACTGTGGGCTGCAGGTGAGAGGGGCCATCCTGACCACCCAGCCGTTCTTCTGTTCCAGATGCCGACATTTGATGTTCCTTGGGGACTTCTTTTTGCGTGAATTTTGAGGTTTTCAATATATCGCATAATATATATATATTTGAATCTTGATTCCTGAGTTTTTCAGGCCCTGCCTTGTATGGGGTACCTGAAGCCTGGTTGTAGCTGAAAGGGATCTGGAAGGTCAGGTCTTGGTTGGGACACCAGGCTTTGGGGATTGAAGGAGAAAGTGGGGGCAGAGGAGGATTCCAGGGTGCTGAGCTTGCTTCCCCACTGGAGCAAACACTTCCCTCCCGCTCCCCCCGCCATCACATGGAGTTAAAGAGAGAAATGCCATTTCCCTCCCCTGGGACATGGCATAGGTCCCTGTGACCTCTCTGGCGGCGACTGAGAACGAGGAGCCTCATCCATCCAACGTGGGTCCGAGGCCTGGGTTTCGTTTCGAGCCCAGATCTAACTTCCTGTGTGGCCTGGGCTGTGCCGAGACTGTGGCCTCTTTGGGGGAATTTTTTTTTTTTTTTCTTTAATGGAAAAGACCAGCCAGATACATCCAGAACATGTTAAATAAAACAGTTTTCCAAAATGCTTCTTGGCTCATGAGTGTGTTCCTTTCTTTTTTGTTTTAAATCCCCAGAAAGCCTCTATTTTATTAAAAGACTTATAATAAAGGCTGGGACTTGTGGCGTGTTCACCCCAGGTCAGCCTTGCCAGCGCTTTCAAAACACTATCTCTTAGAATCCTCACGAGGAGCCCTGGGAGACGGGATCACTCCTTTAGCATCATTTTATAAAGGAAGAAATGGAGGCTCAGAGAGGGAAGTAATTTGCCTCCGGTCACACAGCGGCTGATGAGCCAGTTTGCCAGCTGCATTTTGCATCTAATGAGATTTAAGGACGAAGGGCATTATGAATAGATTCAGAGAGGTGGGGCCACTTGCTCAAAGTCACACAGCCTGGAGAGGCTGCAGGAGCTCTCTTTCTGGACCCTCTGTCGGCAGAGTGGCCTTCAAAGCAGATTCCACCTGCCCTGCCCACACCCCCCCAGGATGAACGAGACCATGATCCCAAACCAGCTATTGTAGCCAGGAACAACCGAAGCTCGCACTCGGTGTACCAGAGCCTTTTCAATGAAGCCACAGACTCTGGAAGTCCGCAGCCAGGGATGGGGGACGAAGCAGACAGAAAACATAAAAGGAGAAGCCAGGAAGAGAAAAATGTCCCCATCCCACCTAAAAGTCAGGGAAGAGGGGACACAGCGATTAAAGCAGCGGCTGTAAGTAGCGTTTCATAGAGAGGAAACTAATGGTTACTCATTAGCAGCCACTCGTATCTCTGGGGTATTTGTTGTTGAAGAGGAAACGGCTGTCACATTAAAAACACTTCCTGAGTGAAGCAACGCTCCGTGTCCCACAGAAGCCGGGACACATCTCATTTCACGGGACGTCTGCCCAGCACAGGCCAAGAAAGTGATTAGGCTTTCAGCTTTTCGTATAAACCACGAAGGGAGGGCATTCGGGGGGAAGGTCTTAGATTCGGGGTTCTCATTTTCGGTTCAAAAAACAAGGTCAGCGGAGATCAGATGGGCAGCTGGAAATGGATGGCATATAAAAATAAAACAGAGCCGGGGCGCCTGGGTGGCTTAGTCGGTTAAGCGTCCGACTTTCGCTTAGGTCATGATCTCACGGTTCGTGGGTTCGAGCCCTGCGTCGGGCTCTGTGCTGACTGCCAGCTCAGAGCCTGGAGCCTGTTTCAGTCTGTGACTCCCTCTCTCTCTGACCCTCCCCTGCTCACGCTGTCTCTCTCTCTCCTAGAAATAAATAAAACATTAAAAAAAAATAAAATGAAACAGAGCTATTTTTCCCTGTTGCTAATGATAGTGATAACTTTGATTCATCGAGTGCTCACTCTTGAGTACTTCTAAGCACATTTTCTTCTTGTCTTCGCCGCGTAGCTCTCTGTGATGGATCGGTGTATTCTTTCACCTGGGAAGAAACCGAAGCACAGGAAGGGTAAGTGACTCACTCAAGGTCACACAGCGAGTAAATGGACAAGCTTGGATTCGAACCAAGTTTTTGCCGAACCCCAGACACCCTGTTCTTAACCCACGCCAGGAACCTTGGAGCCAAAGGGCAAAGCCGATGGAACATACCAACATTTTGCAAGACCGTCCTGGGATCCTCAGAGATTCAAAACACCAAAGGAATGCCAGACGGAGGATTTGGAACCCGACTCAGAAAGTTCTGTCTGTCCCTTTTCCTGGACGGGAGGCAAGCTGTTTGGGAGTTAAAAGTTGCCGTCCAGGACAGTCTGGGTTGCTCTGAAGCCTGGGCTGGAGCGAGGGCTGAGGGACAGGCTGAGATTGACGGAGAGGCAGTGTCCCCCAAACCAGATGCTATATGAGATACATGGCCAGAAGAGACATGATCACCCAACCTATTCGAGCCACAACTTAACAGAGCAACCAACATTTGCTGGGGACCCGTGAGCCATGTCCATGTCGAAGTGCTGAGAAAACACTTGGCAGGTTGGATCAGATTTTCCCTTCCCAAGAATACAGGGAAGAATTGTCAGGCCACTGTGTACAGATGTGCAGGTCATGCACTGCCCAAGGGGGATGCCATTCGCGACCCCGCCTTTACCCGTTTATGTTTATTACGACAGCTTTCCAGCAGATGGCAGTAGAGTGTCTCGTTTTATTGAAAGCAGTATATTATGACGAATTTCCAACAAGGAAGTAAGGTGACTTGAGGAAAGTGTGCCTTTTTCTGAGTTCCTAGAGGCACAGTACAAGCTAGGGTGGCCCTGGCTGTGATCATCCCTTCCCTTCCCAGGTGGGCGCGCTGAGGTTCAGAGAGGTAGAGTCCCTGGCTCGGCCACAGAGCTGGTTAGAGGCAAAGCCAACTTAAACGTAGGGCCGACTATAGTCTGGGCTTCCAACTACTTCATTAGGGAGGCTGGGAACAGCTAACCCAACATGATGGGAAATTACTTCCTGTGATGGTCCGTCGGTCGTATTCTGGAAAGGAATAGAAGCCTGGTCAAAGGTCAAAAGCTCTACGTTGGATCTAACACCCGATACCGGATGCACCACTAATTTCCACTAACATAAGAGATCTTCCAAAAACTCACTTGGGTGCTTGTTTGGGCTAAACTTCATGCCAACTATATTCTAGTTGTGCCGGGATGTGTTCTCAATCATGCACCTGTGTCAGATTTGGAGGCCTGCCTTTCGGATGTGAAAATCTTAGCAAACCATGGGACACAGCTCATCTGGGTCTTACTGCGTCTTGGTTAAGAGAACAGGCTCCAGGGTCAGCCAGATCCGGGCTGGACCTAACTTCCCTGCGTAAAGCCCTTGTAACCTTGAGCCAGCGCTTTATGCCCTCTGAGCCTCAGTTTCCACATCTGTGAAATGGGTGTGATAACAGTTCCTACCCCAGGAAAAGCGGGGTAATACAAGTGAGGTGCACAGCACCATATCCTGCGAACAAGCATTGGCTGGCGTTCCCGTGAACTGTGCCTGAATCCTTCACTTTCATCAATGTGGGTCTCAGACCAGACCTTACAGTCCCACTCATAGGCTTGCCCATTTGGGGCATTTTAACATGCTTTCCAAGTCATTGGGGCTTTCTGGAAGGGTCTCTTGTTTGGGGACATGCTCTCATTCCTTTTTTGTTTTTTTTTTTTTCATCCCCTTTCTCTTCCATCTGCAGCTGAAGGTGGAGGAATTATTGGGGGAGGGGGCACCGAGATGATTTGTGCAGCTGTGGTTGCCTGGGTCTCCCTTATGGAGAGAGAAAATGAAAGAGAGAGAGAGAGGAGGGAAGAAAGAGGGAAGGTAGAAGAGAGAGATGGTCAATCCAGAAACTTCCCTGAACTCCTAAATTTCTCTTGCAAGCAAGGACTTTAATAATCCAAGCCCAGCAACCTCAGCTGAGAAAGTCTAATGCCACCTCATTTGACATGTCTGTGACATTTGGAATTTAGAGGCCTGTCCTCTCCAGCCTGATGATGTCACCAGATGCAGACGATGGAATTTCCACACACCCCCACCCCCACCCAAACAACATTATGAAGGGCGCTGGGGAACTTAACAATTTTTAACATTTATTATATAATTGTTATGATTATTACCACTCTAATTTATTTCCCTACTTAAAAATGTTCTGGCAACTGTAACTCATTTCAGGCCAATCCTTGCAAACCAGGAGACCCTGGGTTATTTACAGAGAGAGAGAGGGAGAGAGAGAGAGCATTTAGCCAGGTGCACGGTCTCAGATTTCCTCAAAATTGCTGCACGGTCTTACTCAATAGAGAAATAAGCAAAGAACAGTGTGTGTATTATATCAATATTATGATAATGTGCACAGAACGCAGATCATAAGTGATTAATTCGGTCGTTTTCCAAGTTTGTCCCCCTAGGAGGTTTCGATCCCAACTAGCCCTCGAATGAATGCATGCACATGCATAATCCCATCTTCCTAAGGCTCCGTGGAAAAACACCTCGATGCAAACGGGGTGGAGACAGTGAGGAAAGCAGCCTGTTCATTGTGGACTCAGTCTTGTCTCTCACCTGCATGGGGGAAGGGGGAGAGCGGAGAGAGATTCAAGATGCACAGAGCCAGTAAAAATGGTCAAATCCATTATGTCGTATTTCACTAGTGTTTTAATATTACACACATGAAACGCTCCTGTTCGGGGGGTTGGGGGGGAGTTTCCATCTGAGGTTGAATGGGAGTATTTGGTCTGAAAAGCCCCTGAATAGACAAAGAAATCAGACTCCTTCCTGGACAGTTAAAATACCAGTGGGTGTGCATTTTCGTATGAATTGAGCAATTGAATGCTGTATGTTCAGTACATGTGCTTCCCTGTTATAATGAGGATAATATTAAGGCGAGTTCATTGAGCGTCCTTTGGGGGAGCATGTGGCTGTGTCCAGGACTTCTGATTGGGGGGGGGACCTTACTGATGGCTGATGGGTTGAGACCAGGGAGGCTGTCAAGGGTCTTACAAGGCACAGGACAGCCCCCCACCGCAGAGTTATCCAGCCAAGGTATCAGTAGTGCCGAGGTGCGGAAGCAGTTTGCTAAGGGCTTAGCATGCCTCAACCCACGTAATATTGGCAATGATTCTTCAGGCTACAATATTACGGTTTGCTCTGTTTACAGATGTGGAAATGAGGTTTGGAGACCTTCAAAAGGCCATCCAAGGTCATCCCAGCACTTGTCGGAGCCAGGGCACAAGCTCAGGCATGCGGGATGTCAAGGGTCCTTACCTTCAGCCACGTGATAAGCCACCTCTCTGCTGATGGCCGATGGCCCAACAAATCCGACATGTGTGTGTTTACACGTGTCGTACCCGCACAGAACAGATTCTGGAAGACTTAACACCAGTCCATCAGTGTGTACCTCTAGGTTCAGAAGAGAGGACGAGAGATTTTATTTTTTCACTTTATTCATATTTGGTGCCTGTATCGACTCCATGATCGGAACCAAACCGTGACTTTCAAAAATGAGATGCATGTTGGGGCGCCTGGGTGGCTTAGTCGGTTAAGCGTCCGACTTTCGCTTAGGTCATGATCTCGCGGTTCGTGGGTTCGAGCCCCGCGTCGGGCTCTGTGCTGACTTCCAGCTCAGAGCCTGGAGCTTATTTCAGAGTCTGTATCTCCCTCTCTCTCTGACCCTCCCCTGCTCACGCTGTCTCTCTCTCTCTCCCTCCTAGAAATAAATAAAACATTAAAAAATATTTAAAAAAATAAGATGCATGATGTCTGTGTAGCAACGTGGGAGAGAATCTACTATCATCTGGTAAGTGAAACAAACAGAATAACAAAATGCATCCACGGTGGCTACTCTTGGCTTCGGGAGAATGTGAGCTTAGATCTAAGCGAATCCACCTGGATGGAGGAAGTTCTGTAGCTGGAGACTGCCTCTCTGGCATGAGCTAGGAAACAAAGCTTTCCCCCTCTTGGCCACATTGTCTATTAAATTGTACTGTAGACTCATAGGGAGGGTTATTATTGTTTCAATTTTCATAAATTAAAATACACTTACAGTAATAACATAAAATGCCCGTTTTCATTTTTAACATATTTAATTATCTTAAAAGTTTTAAAATTTTTTTAATGTTTTATTTATTTCTGAGAGAGAGAGAGAGAGAGAGCGTGAGCAGGGGAGGGTCAGAGAGAGAGGGAGATACAGAATCTGAAGCAGGCTCCAGGCTCTGAGCTACCTGTCAGTACAGAGCCCGACGCGGGGCTTGAACCCACGAACTGTGAGACCATGACCTGAGCCGAAGACAGACATTTAACCGACTGAACCACCCAGGCAACCCTAAAAAAATTTTTTTAAATGTTTATTTAGTTTTGAGAGAGAGCCAGACCACAAGTGGGGAAGGAGCAGAGGGAGAGGGAGACACAGAATCCAAAGCAGGCTCCAGGCTCTGAGCTGCCAGCACAGAGCCCGATGCAGGGCTCAAACCCACGAACTGTGAGGTCATGACCTGAGCTGAAGTCAGACTCTTAACCAACTGAGCCACCCAGGTGCCCCTAATTATTTTTTAACATAAAAGAATGGGTCTTTCTCTGATCTGTCTTCAGGGTTTTTTATAGGTTCTCAAAGACGATGACCACCAAAATAATGACCGCAACCAATAGGTATGAAGCACTTAGTTTATTCCCAGAATTATGCTACATACTTCACAGACATTAGCTCACTTACTATCCCAACAACCTTATGAGCTCCATACCATTTTTAGCTCTATTTGACGGATAAGAGACTGAGGCTCAGAGAGGTTAAGTCACTTCTCTGAAACCCACAGCAGCCGAGTCAGATTTTGAAGCCAGATCCACCTACCCGACTCTTAAGAGCTTTAATCATGCACCTCATAAAAAGAGTTAAGAAGCGGGGCGCCTGGGTGGCTCAGTCAGTTAAGCCACTGACTTTGGCTCAGGTCATGATCTCGCAGTTTGTGGGGTTGAGCCCTGTTGTCCGGCTCTGTGCTGACCATGCAGAGCCTGGAGCCTGCTTCACATTCTGTGTCTCCCTCTCTCTCTCCCCCTCCCCTGCTCACACTCTGTCTCTCTCGCTCTCTCAAAAGTAAATAAACATGAAAAAAAAATTTTAAAAAGAGTTAAGAAGCACGGGATTCAGTTATTCTTCAGGGCTCTTCCAAGTGTGACCTCTTATTCTTTTCCAAGACGGTTTTAGAAACATGCGGAATGTCCACACTTAGGAGGTAGAGACTATCTGTGTGTACGGTGTCAGAAAAAGATGCAAATCTCATCTCTTTCCTGCTAGAAACCAGGCAGAGAAACAATCTTGGGGAGCCCCCAAGGTGCCTGCCTGGGGCTTCCATCAGGCTAGAAGGAGTGGAGAAAGAATTGGAAGACCAAACAGTGGAGACAAGCATTTGGAAGGGCAATGGATCTTTGAGAGCTGCTTTGAAAACACTAGCAAAACTCAAGGCAGCCTCGAAGTGTGAACCTGTCAATTAAGGCCAGGATTGTAAACAGTGTGCTCCCGGTTGGCGAGACTCCTAATTAACCACAAGCCACCATCTCCTAAATTCGGACGACGTCTTCTATGGTGGCTCCTTGAAGGGTGGAAGAGAGTGGTAAGCATGCTGGTGCGGTGAGAGTGGAGAGCGGTAAAGCCTGCCGTGGGTTACTAGCCTGGAAAATCGTGACCAGCTCTGGTCATCCCGAGGCAGGGTGAGCCCAGGGGAAGCAATAAGGTGACTGGACTTAGATGGAATGCCAGGACTAATATTTCGCTCCCACAGATTGGGACAGGAGGCACCAAAAAACAAAAACAAAAACAAAAACAAAAAACCCTCAGTAATCAAAATTAGTGGAAAATAATCTAAGATTTTATATTTTATTTAAATTGCAAATGAAAACAAGAGCTGATAGGTCCAAGATTAAGGTGAGCATAAGGGCAGGACCAGACTCTGTTTTTATTTAAAATCATCGCTGAAGAATTTAAAAGAAATCCCAGCCTTTTTGCTATGTTATCCTTACATACTTCCGTGGGCATTTCTAAAGAACACAGACATTTTTCTTACATAACTTTGGTGCTATTATCACATTAACAGATTTTTTTTTAAGATTTTATTTGTTTTAGGGGTGCGTGGGTGGCTCCGTCGGTTAAGCATCAGACTTTGACTCAGGTCACCATCTCGCAGTCTGGGAGTTCGAGCCCCGTGTCAGCACATTTACATGTGATTGATATATTCCTTGAATATCTTTTCATTGAGAGTACCCTCTTTCTCATGTCATTGACTCATTACAGTAATAAGTCATAGACAAGAGAGTCAAGGTCCCACATTCCAGATTTGTCTATGTTTTTCCCTGTGCATCATTTAGTTTTATTTACTTTCTCTATTGATTTCTTGTTTTACATTTCACTGATTATTGCTTTCGGTTTTATTTTTTCTTTCATTCTAATGACTTTGGATTTATTTCCTTCTTCTAGTTTCCTAAGGTGGAAGCTTGGATCACTGATATTAGATCTTCTGTTTTAATATAGGCATTCAATGCTATACACTTCCCTCTGAGCACGCTTTTCCTGCATCCCACATAGTTTGATAAATTCTGTTCTGATTTTCATTTAGTTGAAATATTTCTTAATTCCTCTTGAGACTTCTTTGACTCATGTGTTATTTAGAAATGCTGTTTAATAGATTCTTAGACTAGCCTATTAATGTGCTATTTAGAATGTGGTGTTTAATTTCCAAGTATTTGGATATTTTTTCTAGCTATCTTTCTATTATTGATTCCTTTGTGGTGTAAAGACATAGATTGTATGGTTTCTTTTTTTTTTAATGTAATTTTTTTCTTTCATAGTTTATTGTCAGATTGTATGGTTTCTATTCTTTCATATATGCTAAGGTGTATTTTATGGCCCAGAACGATCTGTCTTTGTGAATGTTCCATGTAAGCTTGAGAAGAATGTGTATTTCATTGTTGTTGGATAAATAGTCTATAGATGTCTATTATTTCCAGTTGGTTGATGATGTTGTTGAGTTCAGCTATGTCCTTAAAGATTTTCTGCCTGCTGGATCTGATCAAGAGTGCTGAATTCTCCAACTGCAATAGTGGATTTGTCTATTTCTCCTTGCAGTTCTATCATTGTTTGTCTTATGTATTTGGAGTCTCTGTTGTTAGGTGCATACATGTTGAGGATTGTTACGTCTTTTTGGAGAATTGACCCCTTTATCATTATGTGATGCCCCTGTGGTGCTATTTAATGTGTTCTCCAATCTCTTGTGTTCCTAGTAAACACCAGTGACCTCTAGAAACTTCTGCTGGACATTGCCTTGGCCCTATGCCTGTCCTCTTGCCCATATCACTTTAATATGAACTGGAAGTATTGGTATTCCTGTGCCTGGAGGCTCTCTCAGCCACCAGAGTTCAATGGCCAGAAGTGCAGGAGGTTCAAGCCCCCACCTTCAGGAACAGCCTGTAACTAATGACTTACAAGAACTGCTATATAATTAGTCTAGCTGTGCCATCCCTTTAGTGGGATGACTCTGTGGAGCATAGTTTACACTGACTCCAGGGGCTAGAAGGTAGCAAAGCCCATGTTGAAACCCACCTTGACTTTGCCTAACCCCTCTATTCTTTTGCCTGCAAGCCCAGATCAGCTTTTCTAGTCTCGGGATGAATTAGGAAGCTTTCAGTACAAGTAACAAAGCCCAGGTTGGTGCCGACAGTGAAGGCATTATTTCACCCAATGAGAAATCCAAGGTAGGGTGGGTTTCAGGGCTGGTTGATCCCTCAGTGCTCCAAGGACATCAGGGACTCAGATTCTTTCCTTCTCTTTGTTCTGCCCTTCTCAGTGTGTGCAACTTGCCTTCATCAACTAGCTCTTTTGTGTTCCCAGGTTCTCAAGTCATTTAGTCCTGATGTGTCCAAAGGAAAGAAGATGCTGGGGGCATCTTTCTCTATATCTCTGTCTTAGAAGTAAGGAAAATTTTCGAGAAGTTTATCTTTCATGGTTCCTTGAGTTGGTGGGTTCAATGGGCCAGTTGTCACTTAGGGTCTTTCATGAGATTGCAGTCAGATGGCCGTCGGGGCTGTATCATTTGAGTGTTTCCTGCCCTCAGTGTCCAACATGGCTTCTTGTCTAGTGCTCCAGTTGAGACTGGGGAAGAGCTGGAGGTAGACCAGGCAGCTCTCTCTCTCTTTCTCTCTCTCTCTGTCTCTGCACAGCCTCTCCATGTGGCTCACTTGGGCTTCCCCACGGCATGGCGGTCCCAGGGAAATCAGACTTCACGTGGCGGCTGGCTCCTCCTAGAATAAGAGATATAGTTGGGAGCTGCAAGGTTGCTTATGAGTTAGGCCCTCCCCTCAAGTCACACAGCTTCATTGCTGCTGAATCCCCCCTGAGTCAAAATTAAGTCCCAGGGCCAGTCCAGGTTCAAGGGAAGAAGATAACACAAGGGCAATAAACCAGACTGGGAGGTCTGGTTTATTGGTGGAGGAGGTACCGTTGGAACTTAGCCCCCCTTCTTCCCAGAAAACTTCTGCTTATACGTCACTGGCTGCAGTTGTGCGACAGATGCATCCTACAACCCATCAGTGGCAAGGACAGTGCATTTGAGGGATGTACCATGATGAGGTTTCAACATCCTGGTATTAAAAGAAATCACCAGGGCAGGCTGACACTTACTTACTAGCCCTCATTGTTGTGAATTCATCGCGATCAGTTCTTACAATGACCCTTTCCCCCAAGGTCCAAACACTTCTTTATCTTCCCCAAGATAGAGCAGAGAGAATCAAGAGCTGATTAGTCCAGTTCTGGACCATTGTCAATTCCTTGCCATAATTACGTGAAGGCTACAGCAAAGTTCTCTTAGGTGCTTTTTTTTAAATGTAATTAAAAATTTTTTTTGTTTTACATTTATTTATTTTTGAGAGACAGAGAGAGGCAGAGCACAAGTGGAGGAGGGGCAGAGAGAGACACACACAGATTCTGAAAAAGTCTCCAGGCTCTGAGCTGGCTGTCAGCACAGAGCCTGACATGGGGCTCGAACCCACAAACCACGAGATCATGACCTGAGCCAAAGTCGGACACTTAACTGACTGAGCCACCCAGGCGCCCCTCTTAGATGCTTTTTAAAGGGCAAGTTGTCCTCTAAGTGGCATGGACCAGCTTATTGTCAAGGACTATTTAAAAACATTTTTAATGTTTAGTTTTGGGAGTGAGAGAGAGAGACCGAGTGTGAGCAGGGGAAGTGCAGAGAGAGAGGGAGACACAGAATCCAAAGCAGGCTCCAGGCTCTGAGCTGTCAGCACAGAGCCCGATGTGGGGCTCGAACCCACAAACCGTGAGATCATGACCTGAGCAGAAGTTGGACGCTCAACCGACTGAATCACTCAGGCGCCCCTGTCAAGGAGTATTTAATAATTTATTTAGCTTCTGGATGCTCTGAAGCCCTCCTGAGTCTACGGTTGCCTCTGAGTAAACCATGAAATAGGCAAGTGAAGGAAGGAGAAGGGTAGCCTCGGGTCACAGAATGAGAAGTGGATCAAAAGTCAGAAGACCCCCTTCTCAGCCATGTGATCTTAGACAAGTGGCTCTATCAGCATTGAATTCTTTGCTTATAAATAATAATGATAAGGGCAATAGAATACAGAGTCATTGAGAAGTTTGAATGAGCTACTATCCAGAAAAATATGCAATGACATATAACTGGAAGTCACTCTTCAGAGAGATGGCAGGTAGTCTAACGGTCTGAGGGTGGGGGGTATAGTCAGTGGGCCAGGATTTGGGCTCCGCCCCTTCCTCACTGTGTGTGTTCTTGGGGCGATGACACCACCCCGCTCCTTCTCAGTGTCCTTATCTGTAAAAGGAGGGGGCAGTGGAATAAAGCCTGCCTATCTGTCTCTCAGACCTGGCGGGAGTGCTGATGAGATAAGAGATGTGAGGGAGATTAGAAACCCATCAAATTCTCTATTGATGGAAGCTGTCCCGAAACAGGAAGCACAAGAGAGAAGCAGATTTGTCTTTTAAAGGGTGTGGGATGGGCTTGCAGGCTGGGTCCCCAGGCGGGGAGCCTGAGACAAGGCTTCAAGTGCAAGTAGTTGATCTGGGAGGTGATCCCAGGAGAAAGTGCCGGGAGCTGAGGAGAGTGCATTGGGGAGGAACGAAGTCAGTTGCAGGAGGGAGGAAGTCAGTGCTATGGGTCACTCCTTTGGGTTCCGGAGCTTGAGGGAATCAGTGTAGACAAACCCACCCAGGGGCAAGAAAGCTCCAGTATTATAGCTAGTTGGTCCTTGATTATGGGCTGGCCTGGGAGTGGAGCTGGGGCATTAATTCCTTGGCTATTGCGGTTTGCCTCTGAGCAGGTAGAGCAAGCTCTGGTGGTAAGAGAAATCCTTCAGCCAAGAATTTCAGATCCTGGTCGTTGGAAGTTCAACTAGCATGCTGAAAATGAACTTGGGAACATATACGAAGAGTGCCTCTAAATAGATGGCCACTGTGGCCTCTAAGACGTAACCTACTGACAAGATAGCATAGAGAATGTAGCCATGGTCAGTTCCAAGGGTTGTCTACTGCTCAAAGGTGTTGTCTTGTTTGATCCTCACCACAACCTTCAAGGTTAAACAAGAAGATGTGCAGAGCGTGTTTGGCCCAGGGTGTGGCATGGAGTGAGCATTTGAATGC
Source organism: Hyaena hyaena (assembly GCF_003009895.1). Taxonomy (NCBI): domain Eukaryota; kingdom Metazoa; phylum Chordata; class Mammalia; order Carnivora; family Hyaenidae; genus Hyaena; species Hyaena hyaena. Next base: position 7,937,066 of record NW_024080632.1, on the reverse strand, counting down.
AATTAGAGAGTCTTATCACCATGATCACTGCAAAGGAAGGAGCCCCCACCTTGCAGGGAAGCTCAGACTTTCTCCTCCCTGGTCTGAGTAGCCTTTGAGGGGCCTCATTCGACATCTGAGCTTCCTCAGCCTGGAAAGGGGATCCTGACTGCTTCTCACCTCTCTCCATTTTCTCACTGGGCAATGGTCATGAGTGCTGGGCATTTGGGGTGCCTTGGTGAGGAGGTGCAGGGCAACCATAATATTCAGAAGTACATCTGGGGGTGCCTGGGTGGCTCAGTTGGTCGAGCGTCCAACTCTCGATTTCTGCTCAGCTCACAATCTCCCGGTTTGGGAGATCGAGCCCTGTGTTGGGCTCTGGGCTGTCAGCGTGGAGCCTGCTTCGGATTCTCTGTCTCCCTCTCTCTCTGCCCCTCCCCTACTCGTGCACTTTCTCTCAAAAATAAGTAAACATTTGAGAAAAAAAAAGAAAAAAATGGACCCTTGTCTCCTGTAACGCCATTTCCGCCACCCAGAGTAACATTGTCTTCACGTCCTTGGACAGTTTTTTCTCCTTTTTATACACACATTCACACATCCTGGATCCACTGTTATGAGCCTTTTCCTTTCCAACATGTCTCCTATGGTTCCCCTTTTCTCCTTTTAATGGCTATATAGTATTCCGCCACAGGGATTAGACCCCGATCTATCCAACCAGGTCCCTACAGTTGGTTATTGAAAATGTTTCTGGTTTTGGGGCGCCTGGGTGGCTTAGTCGGTTAAGCGTCTGACTTTCGCTTAGGTCATGATCTCGCGGTTCGTGGGTTTGAGCCCTGCGTCAGGCTCTGTGCTGACTGCCAGCTCAGAGCCTGGGGCCTGTTTCAGTCTGTGACTCTCTCTCTCTCTGACCCTCCCCTGCTCACGCTGTCTCTCTCTCTCTCTCTCTCTCTCTCCCCTAGAAATAAATAAAAAATATTAAAAAAAAAAAAAAGAAGTCTCTGTGTCACATTTAAAAAAAAAAAAGAAAAGAAAATGTTTCTGGTTTTATCTTATGCTAAACAAGGCCGCAGAGAGTTCCCCCCTCCCCCGGCCCCGTGCAGATACATCCCTGTGCAAATTTGCAGGCATCTCTGGATGTGAAATTGCTGGGTCAGAGCTCCTTTGTAACCTGTTTGTTTTCCCTTCATAGATAGTTGTGTATGTATGTATATGAGAGAGAGAGAGAGCGAGAGAGAGAGAAGAAGGAGAGAGGGAGGAGCGGGAGGGAGAGAGAGAGACCATATGGATGAAGGCTATTCTATAACACCGGGTGTCAGGCCTATCCCGCTTTGCAGATGTATCATTGTTTATTTAAACCATCTTCAATTTGGTAATGGTAAGCCCGCTTTTACTTTTACAGAATTAAAAATCATCAGGGCATCGGGACGCCTGGGTGGCTCAGTCCATTAAGAGTCCAACTTTGGCTCAGGTTGTGATCTCACAGTTCGTGGGTTCGAGCCCTGCGTCAGGCTCTGTGCTGACTGCCAGCTCAGAGCCTGGAGCCTGCTTCGGATTCTGTGTCTCCCTCTCTCTCTGCCCGTCCCCTGCTCACACTCTGTCTTTCTCTCTCTCTCAAAAATAAACATGTAAAAAATTGTTTAATTAAAAAAAATAAAGAAAAATAATCAGGGAATTAAAACCGCCTTGCGGCAAATGAGAAAGCCATTTCCACTGACGAGATCCAGTTGGAAATAGAGCAATAATGAATCAGCATGCCTCTCAATCAGGCATTAAGGAGACTGAAAAAGAAGAGAAAATCCCACATATAGGGACTCGCAGTTTCATTTTTGTTTATTTTTAAATCAATGAAGTATGAGAGATGCTTTCTCCTTATTATTTCCCCAGCAAGGACCCCGTGGTCTAACTCATACTGTGCAAATAAATTATTTATAAATTACACTCCTTGCTTTGAAAAATAAACACCACTCCTCCAGAAATTTAGATAAATAAAACGTCATCTATTTATCAAATTGACTCTTCATGCCTAATAACCCGTGGCTTAGCTAAAGGAATTGTTATCTAACAGCCAGGTCAAAAGTGCAAGAGTCCAGACTTATTAATTCTAAGCCGAGCCAGGCCATTGATTAGCTCCATCGAGGGAAGGCTGGGAAGGAGTGGCCTGTGGGCACTTCGGTTTTCTGGGTCTTCTCCCCTCGAAGATGATACCGCTGTCGCTGGCCTCGGCTTGTGTGTTTAACAATGTTTGCATAGTGCTCAGATAAAAGGCGCAGGGTGAGACTTAAGTGGTTGTTAAAATTGTCAGCCCCAAAGTCATCAGAATTCCGATTGATAACCCGCACTTACAGTGAGAAGAGAATTTGTGTCTGTGTGTGTGTGTGTGTGTGTGTGTGTGTGTGTGTGTGGTTTTTTTTAGAGAGGCTGATTTTCCCTTTTTAATGGCTGGGAAAATGCCCCAAGTCCACTTGCACTTTGGGACGCTGTGTCACCAGCATCCTAGATTTTATTAATGCGCTGTTACTAATTTGTTATAACAAGAATTGAGCCTCTGAGCTCACAGAAAGGGTTCATAGATGGTCTGGCCCGGAAGATGAGGAGAGGTCATATTTGGGAACACAGGGTCTCAGAGTGAAGGACACTCATGGAAACTGAGGCCCACGCAGGGCCCATGAACTGGGGTCAGCTCTAGGATCAGGGCTTGGTTTCTTGACTCTTGGCCCATTGTTCTCGTCCTTAATGGTTCCCTCAGGGGCCCATTTCACAGGTGGATTAACTGAGGAAGAGAGGACCCCATACAAGTTCAAGGTGAGCATCCGGAAAGCCCAATCTTTGCTCCGCATCACCTTGCAGCCTGGTTCCATATTCTCCCAGACTAAAAGCCAGTCTAGTGTTTATAGAGAGTTCCGGGCTGTGGCCGGAAAGTGGCCTGAATCCCATGTCACATCCGGGAGGCTGTAGGAGTGACGAGTTGGGGTCTGATCGTGCCGCCACTGCTTCTCGGCTCTGTGGCCATGGGAGTTGAAGCTCCCTGGACCCCGGTTGCCTCATCCATAAAATGGGGATAATAACGATCCTCACCTTAGCAAGTTGTGGGAATGAAATGAAATAATCCGTGTCAAGTTAAAGTACACGGGTCCAATTTAACAAAAAGTGAAAACTCTATGCCTCGCACGGCGTTTGGCTCCCGGGGGTCATTGTTACCATTGCCTTTGGACAAATCACAACTCTCCCTTCCCCTGCAGTGAAATGGGTCTACTGCCTCCCTGAAGGGATTGTTTGAGGACGAAATGACATCCGCACACTCTCCACACGGTGTGTGACACGTAACAAAGCGGAAATAAATGCCAAGTGTCATATTTCCCTACGACACCTACCTGTAACAAACAGAATAAACGGTGGGCGTATTTGTGATGACACGGGTTTGGGCAGCTTGCTTCTTTCCCCGTGCGTCCAGAGCTTCTAGAAGTGAGCGACGGTGATGCTAGGGGGCTTTTCACTGTGGGGAGAAGGAGATGAGAATGACCTGGTGTGATGCCAGAATTGCGCAGACGGGAGATTCTGATTCGTCAGTTTGGGGCGGGGCCTCCGAATCCCTGTGGCCCAGCCATCAGGTGATGGGGTCCCAGATGCATACTTGGAGCTGTGTTGCCATCAAGGTGGGGCCCTTGTCAAGGCCAAAGGCTAGTGATCAATACGTTCGTGCCCCAAGCGGTTATGGGCGGCCGCTGCGTTCCAGGCACTGCAGAGGGACCAGCCACGTGGAAGGGCCAGAGCTTGTACACAGGCTGCCATTCTGGCAGCCGAGCCAATGGGCTCTGTTTCTAGCTGTGGAGTGGTCCCCTTCTCTCGAATGCCAGCGTGCACATTCCTGCAGCTAATGGGTACCCATGTCTCCTTTAAGGATCCGGCAAGACAGGGCAATAATTAACTTTCTTTAAAATGGCTCCATGCCTAGAACCTCAACACCTTTGTGACCGGGCCTCTGCACCCACCCCCCCACTACCCCCGGGGCTCAGTGGCCCTACTGTCAGAGGTTTCAAAGACCATTTGGAATTACTTAGCCCCAGGGTCATTGGGCCCCTCTCCAGCCCACTGAGATGTCCGATTTTGCCATTTTCCTGTTTCAGCTTCACTGGGTTTGTTCATTCATAATAGCAACCAAATGTCCCCGGGTCTAACGGGCCCTCGGCACTCTCCGTGCCGCGAGCCTCTCTAGGTTAACTCCTGGCCTCTCAGAATCGCCTCTTATTGCAAAGCCACCTAATTGACTTGGCCAGAAATCTGCCCCTTGTCCAGTCCCCGCTGGGTCGGCCCGGACAGCTCGTTATCGGGAATGCGAGTCTGAGCGGGCGTCGTCTTCCGCTCTGGCCCCCAAGGCCCCGCTCAAGGTTAGCAGGGTGTGAGTGGGTTTCCAAACCCCCCAGAATCCAGAGTCCTGGCTGCGACGGGAGAGAAAGCTTCGGGGAAGCCCTCAAACAAGAGCCCCAGAGGGAAAATGAACTTGAACTATGTCTTTTTCACTTAGCCACATTTCGGGAAAACATTGCATCACTGCCAACATTGAAAATGTTTTCTGCTGGAAAAATTTCAAACATACACAGAAGTAGAAAGGGCAGCATTATATAAAGCACCATAATTCTATCAGGCAGACTTAGCCATTTGGAGGCACAAACCTTCCAAATCTCTGTAACCCCAACCCCTCGCTGTGAACCACCTTGAAGTATACACGCCACCTTTTTGAAATTGAAGGCTAATTGACGCATACCGTATTTTATGTCAGGTGTACAATCTAGCGATTTGAAATCTGTGGACACCATCCGTCACCACACAGGGTCACAAACATTTTGTGTTCAGGGTAAGAATGTTCGAGACCTACTCTTGCAACAATTTTCCAATATGCAAAACGATGTTATTGACTCTGCTCACCGTGTGGCCCAGAGCAACCCCATGACTTAATTTCTTAAAAAAAAAATTTTTTTAATGTTTATTTATTTTTGAGAGAGAGACAGAGCATGAGTAGGGAAGGCATAGAGAGAGAGGAAGACACAGCGTCCAAAGCAGGCTCCAGGCTCTGAGCTGTCAGCACAGAGCCCGATGCAGGGCTTGAACTCACAAATGGCAAGTTCATGACCTCAGTTGTAGTCGGACGCTCAACCGACTGAGCCACCCAGGTGCCCCGGCTACAGACATTCTTACACGTAGTTGCCCACATTTCTGGTTATTTCTTTAGAAAACTTTTCTAGAAGTGAAACGGCCACGCATATGCTTTTAAAATAAACTTCAAGCTGCCGAAGCCCTTCCAGTAAGGCTGTTTCAACAACTTACAGCCCCCCTCGGCTTGTGAAAGAGACTCACTGTTTCACCTAGGATCAGCTCCCCAAAGCCCCTGAATTGGAGGGCCCCAGAAGCCTGGCATGCATTTCTCATTCTAATTCTCCCTCCCTCAAAAAGGGAGCTCTGAGGAGAGAAGGAAAGACGGAATGAGAAAGGGGATGGCTGGACAGGGAAGAGAGGATGACAAGTAGGTGGGGACAGGAAGGAGGGAGAAAGGCTCACACGAGGGCAGAGAAAGAGAGAATGTGAATAAGAGGCAGTGGGGAGGGGCGCCTGGGGGGCTCAGTGGTTAAGCCTCCGACTTTCGCTTAGGTCATGATCTCGCGGTTCATGGGTTCGAGCCCCGCGTCAGGCTCTGTGCTGACTGCCAGCTCAGAGCCTGGAGCCTGTTTCAGTCTGTCACTCCCTCTCTCTCTGACCCTCCCCTGCTCACACTGTCTCTCTCTCTCCTAGAAATAAATAAAAACATTAAAAAAAAAAGAAATAAATAAAACATATTTAAAAAATTTTTAAAAGAGGTGGTGGGGAAGAGAAGAAGGCCAGGAGAAAGGGGACATCGCTATTTTTTTTTAATTTTAGAGAGAGAGCATGAGTGTGGTGCAGGGGCAGAGAGAGAGAGAGAGAGAGAGGGAGACAGAATCTTAAGCAGGCTCCACACTCAGCACAGAGCCCAACACAAAGCTCGATCCCACAACCCTGGGATCATGACCTGAGCCGAAATCAAGAGGCAGATAACCGACTGAGCCACCCAGGCACCCCCAGGACGTCACTATTCTTTGCTAGAGAGCTAGAAACTGGGGCAGGAAGCAGTGACAGATAGGCAAAACCACGGCTCATTACTATTCTAAACAAGGAACGAGAGATTATGGGTCCCAGAGCTCTTCACCATGGTGTCACCCTTTGCCTTGCATTCTGGACACTCCAGCCTCTCCAGACGGATCTCCTAGGGCACTGGACAGCCTGGAGGACAGCTTGGAGGCGGGCAGCAGGGGCTGCACGAGTTTATCAGGAAGATGCTCTGTGTTTATAAACCCGTAAGAATTTATTTAAAAAAAAAAAAAGGTAGGTGGTGAGCGTGCTGGAGTTGGGCGGGAGGAGCGAAATGAACAAGCGGATGGTGCCTTAAACTTGTCTGCTCCCTGGCAGGAAGGTCATCCGGGAGCCAGACCCAAATAGGCAAGGCTTGTCTCCCCCCCACCCCACCCCCCACATTCCGCCTTCTTCCTGTTGTCCTGCGCTGAGCCCTCTGCCCTGAAAGCCTGCCCCTCCACCCAAAACAGACTGTGGATATGGCTCTGGCCTGTCTCTCAGAGACCATGTAAGGCTTTGAAAATCTCCTGCTCTGAAATGCAAGTCCCGCGACACCCCCGTGCCAAGAGCGGATGAGCATATTTTGTTCCTGGGACATCTGCTATCTCCCACTGGAATGTAAGAGATGTCGGAGTGTTCCAGATCCTCACTCCTGTCTCTCCTTCTCTCTCCCTCCCCGCCCCCCCCCAGCTTTGTCCCTAAGCAGCTGACATGACCCTGAGCAGAACTTGACCGTGCTCTGTCCCCCCAGGAAACCAGCCCCACCGATGCCCTTTTCCGTCGGTTTGACACAGTCTCCTTTTATAGGCCGGTGATCAGCGGTCAGCAGCCCATGCTTTAAAAGACGCATCCTCAAGCTTTATTCACAAATAAAGAGGGAAGAACAGTTTACACCGTGAGGTCCATTCGCCACTTACGAAAAGGAGGCAGAATACAGAAAGACGCACAAAGCACAAACGGGAGGGTCAGCAGCTGGGAATGGGAGTATTTATTAGTCAATGATTTTTATATCATGTGCGTGTACCTTTTAAAAATCCGATTACTGGGGCGCCTGGGTGGCACAGTCGATTCAGCACCCAACTCCTGATCTCAGCTCAGGTCATGATCTTGAGGTTCCTGGGTTCGAGCCCCGCATGGGGCTCTGTGCTGATGGTATGAGGCCTGCCTGGGATTCTCTCTCTCCCTCTCTCTCTGCCCCTCCCCCGCCTGTGCTCTTTCTCTCTCAAGATAAATAAACTTAAAACCGTAAAATAAAAATCCATTTATGACTATTATCATCATAATTATTCTTTTAAAAGCCTCCGGGATCTGGTTCACATCCTGCTCTGTCTACCAGCTGCGAGGGAATGGGACACGATGCTCATCGTCCTTGGCTGTGAAATGGGGCGATTGTACTGACCGTTTGGCGGGAGCTGCCGCGAAGAACAGATGGATGAGTTAGTGCGCGAAAGCCTCAACACTGCACCCGGCACATGTGGCCAATAAACGTTCGCCATCACCATCAGCATCATCATTATCTTTAGTGTTGGCGACTGCGGCTGCTATTCGGGCCCCAAAGAACCTGGCGGATCGTGTGTTTCTTTCCTGAAGCCCAGAGACCCTCTGCACCATCACCGACGGGCTGTTCTTTGAAGTGGGGCTGCCTTGTCCACGGGGGAGGGAAGGAGCCATGTGTTACAGTCCTGAGGCATATAGATCTTCCTCCGCAGATCATTAGGCTCACGTTTGTCACATTTATTTTAAGGAAACTGGTAGGCAGAGGGTGGGTGAGGTTAATTGCTCTGCGGACCTTGGGCGGCCCTGTTCTCCAGATGGGGGGAGGTTCCACAAAGCCTGGAGTGACCCCGGGGGCCTGGCGAAGGCCCCAGCCCTGAGGCCTGACCGAGCGGAAATCAGAGCCAGCCTGGAGCAGGGTGGCCGGGATGGAGCGTTCGCCCCTGGGGCGCCCCGGCCAGCAGGACCCCTCCAAAGGGTCTGGTTGCAGCTTTCTTCCCAAAGCGTGAGAAAGCCCCAGGCTTTATCCTACGAGTCAGGCTGGACTCCATGCTCCCAGGACAAAGCAAGGGCCGTTCCTTCTGGAAATTCTTTTCCAGCCTGAATATTTCAGACGGCCGGGAAGAAATGGTAGGGGGCCTTTTGGGGGGGGGGGCTGGTCTGACTGCAAGTCTTTTAGGTGGCAGAGGGCTCCCCAAGACAGAGCAGTGAGGGCGTCTTTGCCTTCCATTGCCAAGGCTCAGACTTGCCACACTTTTCAGACCTACTGTGCGCCGGGCTGAGGCAGACGGAAAGCCATTTGGGGCTGTGTGACTCTGGGATGTCATTTCACCTTTTCAAGCCTCCAGAAAGAACGATTCCCACCTCACAGGCCTTTTCTTGAAGAATGCAGCACAAAAGCACTCCATAAATGCTAGCTACTAAAAAAGATAATACTAAGATAAAACCTAACTATCACAGGAGGAGAATGATGAGTTTTTCTGACTATGTAAGAGCCAAGGCTATCAGTCTCCTCCTGAGGATCTTTTCATATCTCTTAAGCCCTCCATTATCCGAGAGAGAAAACAAACCAGTGCATTAAACCGTATGCCTCGGCCCTTCCAGGAAAGCACAGCAACCCTGGATAAATGGGTGGAAAACCCCGGGTGCATAGACGCGGGCTACGGTATGTCTCTTCGATGTTGATTTTCTGACCACCAAAATAGTCCTTTTTACCGACCTGCTGGAGTTCTGCGGATTAACGACTCCAGCCGGGTGCTTGGGCACTCACGGCCCCGACCCGGCAGAGCGCCCCAGGCCCCGAGAAGGTGTGACTTCAGACATAATGGTAAGGGGGGGGGGGGCGGGGGCGGAATGCAGGCCTGTGTGTGAGGTGATTGTAACCAGAAACACCTCCGCAGGCATCTCGCTGCTGTACCGAGCGTCGCTGGCAGGCAGCCGGGCCCGGAGCCCGGAGCCGGCCAGAGGTGCCCCGGCTCGCCGCTCACCGCCCCTCCAGGGCCCGGGTGATAGCTTATCGGGCCCACTCGGGGGGCGCCCGGTGCTACAACCGGAAACGCGGCTGAAGGCCAGTGGATGCCTGATAGAGAGGTTTGCGCCCGGGCGCGCGCAACGCGCTTAAGCTGCGGCGGTGCCGGCCTGCGTCCATCTGCCACCAGGTAAGGCGTCAGGTGGGTGGGGAGCCGTGCTCCCTACGGGGCCTGGCAAAGGCTGGTATTTTACGAGAACCAGAGGGGTGGGGAGGGGCGAGGAGGTGGGGAGCAAGAGCAGGGAAGGCAAGGGTCGGTGCAGCCTAGCAGCCTGAGGGCTCCAGAGCAGGGATGTCGTGGGGGCGGGGAGTGGAGAGGAGGTGCTAGGACCCAGGGGGTGCACCCCAATTTGTGGTAAGGGGGTGCGCCTTCGAGAGGTGTGCCTGACCCCTGATGCACGGTGTCACCTTCCCACAGCGGGGTTTGACATTCCTGGGCTCCAGCCATGAGCCAGTGCGCTCAGTTCCACTGCGACACCAGCATGCATATTAGGGGGCCAGCGCGTTGGGGTTGAGGGCTTGTGGTCAGAGGGTCACTGCAGTACATAAGAACATGATAGGGACTTGGAATCTGAAGCCCCGAGTTTGACTTCAAGCTCTCCAGCTTTTCCTGTGCATTCTTGGACCAGGAGCTTAACATCTCTGGACCCCGGCCTCCTCATCTTGCAGGGACAAGTTCTAATAACAACTAAGGGGGTTGTTGGGGTTCAGTAAGGTGATAATTTGAAAGATCGTTTTAAAATAGAGCCTTATTTGGGGTGGTCTCTTATTAAAAAGTTCTGGCACCGCCTAGAGTGAGTCAACCAGCCGCCCAGCTGACTGGGATGTGTGTTTCCCTGCAAGGGGACCCAGGTGGGATCCAACAGGTTGAAGCACGTCCTGCTTCTGGCCTGAGCAGGTGTCCCCAGCCCCAGAGAGGGAGAGCGCCCGAGTCTGTGAACTGCAGAAAGGGTTGCAGACCCCAGCCAAGAATGTTTCCAAGGCCTTTAGCTTCAGGGCCCCAAATGAGATGCTCACTGGGCCTGGGAGATCACGGCCAGATTCTGGCCCCCAGCGGGGCCTCTCGAGGGCGCACCCTCCAGCCGGTCCAGCCAACTACCCAGTGCTTTTCCAGTTCACCAGGGACAGACGGGACGCGCGGGCAGACGCGCAGACAGACAGACGCCTCGGTGCCGGCCGGTCTCCGGCTGCACCCGGGTCTGCCAATCAAAGGAGGGGCCCTCCTGTCACCCTCTCCCCCTGCTCTGCTCCCGCTGGGAGTGCTGAGCCGGGCTCGAACTAGTCAGCTCTGAGCCCCTTTCTCAGGCACTGGTCAGAGTTTATGCTCCATCTCCTCGCTTTAAGCAGGGGGCCTTCACCTGTCTGGGGGCTCCGGAAAATTATATGCAAAATCCACTGGGTAAGAGCGTTTTCCCTTCCCGGGTGTGGAGAAGGGCCTTCGTGTTATCAGCTTCTCAGGAAGATCTAAGTTACCCCAAAGGTTAGGAACCCCTCTTCACCACCAGGACCCCAGGGCCTTATCCTTGATGCAAGGTGTAGCGTTCCAGATTGCGTGTTCTTCTACATGTACCTTCGAGGCAGTTGACCGTGAAAGACAGCAAGTCAGAGCGTACTCATCTCGAAAAGGTTCCTTCCAAAAGCTTAAGGGGAAACTGAGGCCTGTAGAAGGGCAGCCACAGCATCAAGGTCAAGATAGCTAGTTAGAGGCTGAAAGCAAAGCTCAGGCCCCTGCGCTCTAACGAGGGTGAGAATTCCCAAACAAGTCCAAAATGGGGCCCAAATCGACCTCCAAAATGCCCTAGGTTAAGGTGGTGGCTTCTGGCCATTGCTACCCTTTAATGACACATGGTGAGCTTGTTTGAGGGACAAAAGCTTGTCTAGAGTGTGCAACTGCTCTCAACAGGGGAAGGTAAAAGGCCCTGCTTAGCTCTTTCTGTAAGTAGTGGGTTTGGGGCCTTTTAGATGACTAGGTATCTGCAGAGACGCTGATGAAGACTGCATTTTCTCCAGAAAAATACACCGATGTCCCGTTTTGCAAAGAGCACCCAGTGCTCTGCAGCCCCTTGATGGCCATCCACAGAGACCATGTGGAAGTCACTTCACTCGGAAGGGAAGCTTGAAGCCCTGGGCAGAGGCTGGTTTGGGGAGCGCCCTGGGTACCACATCCCGGAAGAGGGAGTGTGGGGAATTCTCATCCCTCAAAGCACACCCCCCGCCATCGAGCCATCGCTGGCATGGCCTTGCGTCCACAGCCGAGCTGCGGGTTAGCTGGGAGAAAAGTTCAAGTCTCCAGCCCAAGCCCAGGCTTCACCAAAATAGTCCTTAACGCCCCAGCCCCTTCAGCCTCATTGTTTACCCATCTGAACGACTCCCCTTCCCCCAGCCCACTCCCACCCCCACTTTTCCGAGGTCGACTATAAAAATAAACTATTTTTCCTTGTTAATAAATCTCCAACCGGCGCCCTCTTTTAAAGAACTCAAAAAAAAAAAAAATCACTGCGCCCCGCGCGAGCGAGCAGAGAGATTAATCTGGAAGCAGGATTTATGTGGCGCGGGCATCCTCAAACAATTGGAGTCATAAAGTGAAATGAGATTCGGAGGCGGGTGGGGGAGGGGGAGGGCCTCGGGAACCACAAACACATTTGTGTAGCTAAACAATGTGGAAACTCTTAAAGACCCTTTTCTGCAGACATCTTGCAGCCACGGCGCTTCGCTGTCAGCCCGCGGGAAAGGGAGAGAGATATATTAACTGAAGACACAATCTAAAATTACTTAGGGGTTTTAAACATGCGGGCAATGGGGGCGGGGGCGCTGATAAACTGTTGTCCATATTTCCTTCTCTCGGTGTATTATTTCCAAGATATTTCACCCCCGTCACGACGTCCCCTCCCTCCCCACTCCTTCTTTTCTCTCTCCATTCATTACGTTGACTAGCGTGCAGTGGCCGAAGCCCGGCGCGACTGGAGACCGGCGGGCAGGATCTCGGTTTGCGCCAACGCGTCCCCGCGCAACTGCGCCCGTGCGTAAAGGCGCGGGTGGGGCGCACGGCTAGAAGCCTAAGGCGCAGGGGCTGAGATGGGTCACATCTGCCTCTGGGTGACCTTTCTCAGGACCCTTTCCGGTGCAACCTGCGGCCACTCGAGGCTCTTCGGGGCTTTAGGAATTCCAAACCCTAGGCAGGATAGCAGAAAACCCGTTTCTTCTGCCTCGAGAGTTAGGGCGCGCGAATACACTAGCCCAAGACGTCAGGGGTCCCGGCTCGGATCTGGAAGTTTAGAGCTGGTTACAGCCTCCTTCAAACGTCTCGGCTTAGTCTGACTGGACTGCTGGGCTCCAGATATGCAGCTAAGAGAGAAGCAGATCTTCCCTGTGGTTGGGAGGACGCGTGTAGCGTTGTCTTTAAAATCTGGAGAAAGGGGGAGTCCCGGGCTCAGCACTCATCGTACCCTAGAAGCGGCATCTAGAGCGCAGGGCACACACAGTCGGATGACTGTTAATCCCCCGTGCACCAGGTGGTCTGAATTAGTGTGTTAGAGCTCTGGTTGCTCATCTGTAAAATGGGCCTATAAGGGCACCTACCCCTAATGATTGTTGGGCGAGTAGATGAATATGACGCGTGATGAAAAGCATAGGTGGTCCATGAGTTCCAGATGTTTTTATGGTTATCACGTATTATGACCAAGTTGTGAGAGCCTGGCAGGGACCACAAGACGGCCCTGTTCCTCTCCAGGCCACAGAGAGACTTTCAGTGTCTCAGAGGGGATTAGGATACCGTCAAGATAGAAATCCTGATTTCTGGATCCATTCGTTGACTCAGTAAATACCCCATTGTTTTCCGGCTCCGTTCAGGGCCATGTGGACCCAGCCGTGACCAGGGCGGTGCTATGCCCCTCGGAGCCTGCCCGTCTCTGGGAGAGGCGAGGTTGAAACTAACAGCACCTCGTTCCTGGTGCCGAACTCTTGCCTGCGCCATGCCTTAGCACGTTTCTGGTCACAGCTGGGGGTGCTGGGGACGGACCCCTGCTCCCAGGGGGCACGGGTAAAAAAAAAAAGAAAAAAGGTAACCTATGACCAGCGACGCAGGCAGCTCACAGCTTGGTCCTGGCCTGGCTGAGGCTGTCACCCTTGCAGGGCGGGTGGCCAGCAAAACACTTCCAAACGTGTCTGGGCCCGATTCCAGGAGTGTGAGGCGGACCCTTTATTGAGGTGCGTTTCAGCCCGGTTGCCCCTTAGGTCATCTTTTCTGGGTCTGAGTGTGTAAATCTGCAGTAGGCTCACACCCAGTGACCCTCCGCTCTGAGTGGTCCCCACTCCCTCTGCTCCCCCGAGCCAGGGATTTGTTTGGGATGGGGGGCTCTGCCGCCACCTCCATGCTGTCCTTGGTGCCTGGCTAGTGTGGCTGAGGTGGAACTAAATTCCAGCCCGAATTTGGATCTTGAAATAAAACGAAATGGAAAAACTCTACTAGACTCTTTACCGAAAGGGCCACCTGGTTACAAATCGCCCCTCTGACGTCTCTTGCCTTGCACGGGCGGAATCGACAAATCATCTGGATGTTAGATTGACTTGTCCAGAATTTCTTGAATTTGTCAGCCGGCCCAAATCTGCTCCAATGGGGACCACTGTCCAGATTGTAGTAGCAAGAGTGAAATGTTCCCCCCCCTCCAGCCATGACCCTGAAGGATACACTGTCTCCAGAAATTTCCAGATACTTCTGGTGTTTTTTCCTTTGCCAAACTTCTGCTCGCCCGGAGGCTGGGATGGAGGGAGAAGGATGGGGTTTGGTGATGAGGGTGGTGAGGGGGACTGTCACCTTGACCTCTTCTCTGAGGAGATGTCAAGTCACTTTCATGGCCTCGGGAAGAGTCTCAAATTGGGGCCCCAGGTTTCCCACCTGGAGGCACATACGGCCCACACGACTCACCCACATACACACAGAAATAGAAAATTAAAGTGCTCCGTCCAGTCATCCAGACGCTCGATCTCTAAACTTTCCCCCAAAGATCCAGAGTATTAAGCATACACGGGAGACAGAAAACTAAGCCCCAAATTTCTGGATCTTTTTCCAATTTCTGGCATCCCCATGTTCTCCAGGAAAGCGCAGATAACACATTTTATCTTGAAAGGCAAACACAACACAACGAAACAAAAAAAATCCTGTATTTGGGTGTCCGGTTCAAACAGCCCTCCCCCTCCCCACTTTGCAGCTTCGCACCCCTCAAACGCAGCGGGGTCAGGGGCCCGCAGGGGCGGTTGCTCTGCTTAGGTTGGGGACAATTCTGTCGACTTTTTCAGCCTCGGAAACGTCCATCAGATCTCACCCTCTAGCGGATATCGTTTTTTGCTGCCGAGGCGCCGATTTCGGGCCCTTGTGTTTCCTGCGGGGCCCCTCCAGGGAAGAGGGTCCCTCTGGCAGGTCGTGCCTCTGGCGGTCCCCCGAGGATGGAGGCTCATTCTATGCTTCCAACGGTGACGGCAACGTTCTCAGCGGAGTCTCCCCAACAGTTTGGGAATCCGGGCGTTTGGAAAGAAAACCCGGCTGCGGGCCGGAGGTTGAAGTAATCCAGGCAGGCTGGGTCTGGATTCGTTCCCTGGCCTTCATTTCCCGGGTATAGAGCTCTGCTTGGAAGCAGAAAAGTCTGAAAAGTGAGGTGGAAAAGTCCCCCCCTCCAGGCACTGCTGGGAGACCTGGCTTGGCTATTGTCCTCTGGTCTCAGGGGACATTTTTGAGGGCACAGTGAGCCCTTGGCTTTTCCAGTTGGAGGGAGGGGATGACTCGGGGTCCTGTGGTTGTATCCCCGGGAATGCCCTTGCAACTGCACACAAAAAGGTCAGGAGTTGTGAAAGATCCATCCTCGGCTCGTTCGTTCCCCAGGGATGACTGTGGAAAGGGATCCGAGTCACCGGTGAGGTCCCCCAAACTTTACTTAGCTCACGGACATCCGGGGTTTTCATTGCTTCTAATAATCCTCTCACTAAAACCTGTTCTCTACCCCCGGTCTCCCACCTACCTTTGCGCTCGGATTAAACCGGGATGCCTTGGGGAGGGGGTGGGAACGTAGTTATCAAAATAAAAATCGTTCTGGAGTGCTAACGCCTGCCCGGAAACTCCCCTCACTTGCTGAGTGGCACTGGGCAAATTATCTAACCTCTCTGAACCTCCTCCTCCTCCTCTGAACCACGAAGATAACAATCTTTCCCGCAGAGGGCTGTTAGGAGAAGAGGCATGTCTGCACAGAGTTCTCAGACAGCGGGTTGCCAAGTGCATGCACTGGGTGCTGATGCAATATATATACTATATGTGTCCTTGGTCTAGTCCAGAAAGGGCGGGCTGCGGGGTAATGTGTCTTCCTAGGGAGCTCTGTGGGTGGGTGTCTGTTTCTCACCCCTACTGCCAGTGTTCAGTCTGTGGGTTCCAACCCAAGCCCTGCCCCTTTCTAGCTGGGTAACGCTGGGCAAGCGTTTTCCCTCTCTGTACCTCTGGCGCGCGGACGGAGAAACGAGTCTGGCCTCCAGCGTTTTCGTGGGGATCCAATAAGCCCGTAGGTGCGCGGCACATGGTAGTGGGCTTGAGAGATACAATATCACAGCACGTCGTAACAAACACATAAGCGCAGCCTAACACAATATACACATCCTAATGGAAGGTAAACGCGGCATAATATCCGATATTACGATGTGTTATATTGTATTATAATTCTGGGCACACGTGTGCGCACTGGGAGGGACTGACTGCCTTAACCAGGACGCGCCTCGCCATTGCAGTGCCCGTGGGGGACGCAGGGGCTTGCTAACCCGCTGCTTCCCCGGTGGTTGCCGCCTGGGGTTTCGCAGCGCGCGCGCGCGCGCGCGCGGGACCCTTTGGCAAAACGCGAGGACTTTCGATTTCTCTCGGGGGCGCCGCCCCGGGCCCGTTGTACCCGGCCCGGGAAAGTTTTCAGGGGGCTCGCGGACGCTGGGAAGCCTAGGCACGGTCTGGCCGCTCCGTGGAGACCGTGCGTCCGCGGGAACTCGTGACAGCGCCTCGCGCTGCGGGGCAAACGCGCGCCGCTTCTGGAAAGCACGGACCCCGCGGAGCAGGAAGTGTGGGGGAGGCAAAGGGAGGGCCCGAACGCATCTACCCTCTCTTCTCTCCCACACCAGAAGGCAGAGCCGGCGAGGGCATGGCACGGTGGGAAGTAGAGCAGTTTTTCCTTTACGCGCTGTTTCTCAGGACTTAGGCAGCCCCGAAGATGTGCAGCGTCACCAACCACCGACAAACGATTTTTTGGAGCTCTTTCTTCGGCCGAGTGAAGGCACGGTTGTTTGCAGCGGCAGAATCACTGGCGCGAACCCCGTTCACTGACATGGCGGAACAACTTGCCCAAAGAATTATATGCATGTAGAGGTACTAGCGCACCCCAAATCGTTGGCACGTCAGAGTTATTTGCACATCGGTCAGCGTTTGCGTGTCGTGTTTGCGCTTTCCGAGCCACGGATAATTTGCGCATAATTATCCGTAGACAGAATCGTCTCTGCGCGTACACAGTTGTTTGCAAGCGCGTTAGCGAGGATACACTTCATTATATACACGCAAATTGGGGTACACCGCCGCCATTGCACTTTCGCACAGCCCTGGGCACGCACCCACACGCTCAGACCGCGGGGTGTTAGGAGGAGCTCGAGGTTGAGACCGCCTATTTAATCGGGAACGTTTCGGAGTTTAGAGGGGAAAACTCTCCAGTCCATGTTAGGTCTTTCCTTCGCTGTTCTTTTTTTCCGGACACAGGTCGGAAGCCAGACAATTTTCCGGCTCGGAGAGACAGCAGGGCAAAGGCCAGCCCGTGGGTCACCGGTTTTGAGTAGTCCAGATACGGTTCTAGGGTTCCAGGCAGAGCGCAGAGCCCTGGGCACGGCCTCCGCGCTCCCCGGAGCCCCCGAGCCAGGTGGGGCCGGGAGGGACCCGGGGCCTGCGCTCCGAGGCCGGGGAGTTGTGTTTATTTTCGAGTTATTCTTGGCTGCCGTCCACGCGATTATTTGGAGCAGTGCGGGGACCTTCGGGGAGAGCCGGGACCTGGGGGGTGGGGTGGGGGTCCCCTTGCCAGGCCCCACGAGTTTTATGGCGTCGGAGCTCGGAGGGCGAAATTACAGGCGGAATCAAAATGTGTAAATTATAGGTTTGTGTTGTAAAGAGGCCTAAGCGCGTCCGCCGGAGAAAGGCGGTTGAGGGTTCCTAGCGGACGCGAGCCAGCGCCGCGCGCGCCCCTGCGCGCCGAGCGCTTGCCGGCTCCATCCCCAGGCGCCGGCAGCCTGGACGCCTGGGCGCGCGGAGCGAGGGCCGCCGCGGGGGCCTGGGGCTCCGGGCCACACCGCGTGGCCTCACCGGCCGGAGGGAACGGCCGCAGGCCGACTCCCGGCCTCCGGCGCGCCAGGCTCGACGACCAGCAGCCAGGACCTTGGGGGCCGGGGCGCTGTCGCCGTCCCCGCCGCGTCGGCCTTTTTGCGCAGCTCGCTGATTAGGTTTTGTCGAAAATGCCTTTGTGTGCCCAGCCTCCAGCGGAGCGGAAGGTCCTTTAAGGGTTTAGACTTGTGCGCCTTTATAAAAGCGGGTCGCAGGCGCGCGGTGGAAAGAATTTGAGAAACACCGCAGTTCAAAGCTCCCCTGACTTAATTTTTCATTATTTGGCTTTTCCTGAGTTTCTTCTGCATTCTCTGCGCTGTCTTATTTCTTCATCCACTGCGCTGTCTTATTTCTTCAACCACCTCCCCCACCCCCTTTCAATTTTTTTTTTCCTTACCTTCGCTTCCTTTCCCCTCTCCCCCTCCAGGCTGGCCGCAGGCCTGCCTTCCTTCCTCCCTTCCTCCCTCCCTTCCTTCCTTCTCTCCTGGATCCCCTTTTTCCCATTACATGCTCAATTTTCTTTCTTCTAGCTCTTCTTTTTCTCCTTACAGTTGCAGGATTTCAAAACCCCCTTCTTTCAGGTGTCTTTTCCCTTACTGACACCATTTTGCATTCCTACCCCCTTCCTTGTTCATTTCTACTTTGACTCTCCCCACTTCTTGGCCTAGAATGTGCTGCTATTGAACGTACATGTTCTTGATTATGGGAAACCAACTGCCGCTGGTCACACTGCGCTGAAGAAAATCAGAAAGGGGAGGAGGGCATTTTAAGAACCTTCTAGAAGTCCTGCGTTGGGTTAGCAGCAGCCCTTCCAGTACTGAGCGCCTTGGAGAGGAGGCGGGTCCGGCAGATTACGAAGAGCTCAGATAGTCCATAGTCAAGGGGACTGTTCACTGGGATGGGTGACATAAGCAGTTAGCAGCTGTCCGCCCTGTGTTACGGGCCACATGTGCGTTCCAGGCTCTGTGAATGTCTGATGCCCATTTGATTCCCTGCTTTGTTCTGAAAGCCCAGGAGAAAGCCTTGCCAAGAGTGAGCAAGAATTTCAAGAAGACGAACAAACCATCCAATGTTAAATTCCTTCCGAGACCACCTAGCCTCCTTCCAGGATGACAGATTTCATTTTCCCAGCCCCTCCCACCCCGCCCACGCCTCCCCCGTCTCAACAGCTGTTCATCCATTGTTATATTTATTAGGTAAATATAAATCCCATAAATACACCTGAATGAAAAGCGTCATGTTCCATAATTTGCCGTTCAGAGCCACGGACATCCATCTTCCCGCCAGTTGACTTCTTTGGTTTGACAGGGAGGGTAGGAATTCCACACTCTTGCCCCTTTGCCTACGTGATGAGAATATTAACATCTGACCACGCTGCCCCCGCAAGTAGCCTCTACCCCATCTACCTTTCCAAAGCTTCCTTATTAATAAGAGGTCATTTCCTCCCTGGGCCTTAAACGCAGCCTGCAGTGCAGACCAGACAGGGAGAGAAGGTTGACATCTCTCTGCCCTGTGGCAATAATGGGGCGATCACAGCCTCTTTCGGGGAGAGGCTGGCTGGGGACCCGTGCCGGGGGCGGGGGGTGCTTCCAAAGCCGGGAGGAACAGGTGTTCCTGTGTGGAGCTCACCAAGGGGACGTCAGGGAAAGAAATACTGGTAGCGGCTTCACAGTTCATTTTCCTCCATCCCGGGCGCGTGCTCTTTATGTCTGGCTTTCTGGAATTACCCAAGCAGCTGGTTGATGAGCCTTATTTCTTTAAGTCGTTGCTGCCTGGCTTTCTCAAAGTTTAGAAACCGCTAAGGAGATTGGTAAAGATGAAGATAGTTAATTCACGCAGAGTGCTGGCGAGGGTGTGGAGTCAGGCACCCCCGGAAGCCAGGAGTGGAGAGAAGATAGATGGCCGCAGCCAATACAGGAGGGGGATTTGGTAAACCCAACGCAAACTAGGTGAGCACGACCCTTCCACTCAGCAACTCCCTCCCCCCAGACGCTGACCCTACGGATGTCATCCTAAACAGGCAAATTGGCAAATGTTTAAAGATATTCAATGCAGCACTTCTTTAATAGCAACGAAACTGAGAAATTGATCAGTTTTAATGGGGTTCTGGTTAAATGAACTGTGGGTAAAGGAACAGTGAAATACTATGCGGAGAAGCCTGGGGTTGGGGGTGGTTTCCGCCCCCACGGGGGAGAAGATATCCCTGAGATTTAAGGGAAAAAATTGTACTAACGAGAGTAAAGGTTCCTTAAAACCTGTGTGTAGTGTTTTACCGTGTGCGAAAAGAAACAGGCGGTTTCCACCATAGTTACTTCCAGAGGCTTAACTGGAGGACCGACAAGAGAGCAGAAGTTCCTTTCCTTGGACTTCTGCGGTGGCCAGAAGCAATTTTCTTAGAAGTAGCTTTTTTTTTTTTTTTAAGATTTTATTTTTAAGTCGTCTTTCCACCGAACGTGGGGCTCGAACTCCCAACCCCAAATTCAGGAGTCGCACGTTCTACCCAGAGCTCCACCCAGGCATGCCAGAAGGAATTTTTTGATGAATTGATAAAATACTAGAAAATGATTGCTGCGTTCCTGGTTCTTTTCCGAGGACTCCCCCCTCCCCCACCGACCCCGTCCCCCCATTCCCCCTTCTCTCCTCCCCCAGCTTCAGCTTAGCAGTTACTATCTGGTGAACACTCACTGCGGGCAGAGATCAGGCTCAGCCCTTTAAAAACATCTCATTGTCGGGGCGCCCAGGTGGCTTAGTCGGTTAAGCGTCCGACTTTCGCTTAGGTCTTGATCTCGCGGTTCGTGGGTTCAGGCCCCGCGTCGGGCTCTGTGCTGACTGCCAGCTCAGAGCCTGGAGCCTGTTTCAGTCTGTGACTCCCTCTCTCTCTGACCCTCCCCTGCTCACGCTGTCTCTCTCTCTCTCTCCTAGAAATAAATTAAAATATTAAAAAAAATAAAAATAAATAAAATAAAAACATCTCATTGTCTCCCCACATCTTTGTGCCAGAGAGGCATCCTTCGCCCCATTTTACAGGTGGTTAAACCGAGGCTTTAGGAGCAAACCTCCTTCCCAGAGTCATATACTTAGAAGGACGCTCTCCGCCATCCCTTATTTTATCCTCCCCTCCTCCTGCCCCCTCCCGCCACCACCCTTCACAAGAATAAATGAAAAAATGCTTGCAAGAGAACAAACAGCTAGGTCCAGACCAAAGCGAGAATCGAGAATCGACAGGGTCTACTGCAAATCCAGAGACAGTCTTCCGGAACACACGGTGGCAGATGGCATTGAGGTGGACCCGAAAGAGACCGAAGTGAGTCGGGCACGCCCCTTAGCTGTTCGCAGGAAACCCACCCGCGGGCCGCGTGCTTCGAAAGGGCTTGGTCCCCAGTCTGCTGCCCCCTGTCCCCTGCAGTTCCCATAAACCCTAGCAGGCCTCCATTCCCGGAGCCGGCGCTAAGCCCTGAAAGGTAATGGGGTGTGAGAATACGGCTTCGAAAATTGCTCGGTTAAGATCCGGATGTGGGGCTAAGATTCCTATGGGGATCCCTTAAACAGTGCAGCTGGGGCTGTTACCAAAATTCCTCTTATCTGAGGATGGCGCTTCTGCAAGTAATGCCTTCAGACTTCAAATGCATTCCTTCGCCACCAGAGCAACGCCCCAGGAAGATACGAGGAATCCCTTTTTTTTTTTTTTTTTTTTTGGTGGATGGGACTAACCGCATGGCCAGGTCACAAACAGCTCTTGAGAACCTAACATGTCCAAAGGCGCTGGGCGTCCAAGCTGCTGAAGTGTGTGCTCCTTCCGCATCTGCTTGTATATCGTAGAGATTACATTTCAACTCTGTCTAAAAAGTTACATAATGAACCGATGTCCCCTTCTCAGCCCCTCCGGCCACAGTCCAGTTTTTCTGGTTTCCAAGCATTGGGAGCTGTGGCCCCTTTCTTGTATATTTCCCGGATACAATCTAGGCACAGTTCCTTTCTTCTGGTTTGAGTGGTTACTTTTTATATTTAACAGATAGCCGTGGCCTAGTAGGTGAGAGCCACATCTGGAGCCCTGGCTTTTTAGCTCCGTGCCCTTGGGCAAGTTCCTTAACTTCTCTGTCTCAGTTTTCCCACGTTTAAAATGGGATTGATACTAATACCTGTCTTAAAGGTTTCCCATGAGAGTCAAATGTGACAAAATAGAGATGCCTGAGTGGCTCAGTCGGTTAAGCGTCGGACTTCCGCTCAGGTCATGATCTCGCGGTTCGTGGGTTCGAGCCCCGTGTCGGGCTCTGTGCTGACAGCTCGGAGCCTGGAGCCTGTCTTCCGATTCTGTGTCTCCCTCTCTCTCTGACTCTCCCCTGCTCATGCTGTCTCTATCTCTCTCAAAAATAAATAAAACGTTAAAAAAAATTTTTTTAAATGTGACAATATATGTCAAGCATCTAGGATTTTGCCTGCCACAAAAAAAAATCCCACCAAAACAAACAAACAAAAAACCCTATGCAATGAATGTTAGCTTTTAATGTTAGCTATTGATCTCTAAATAAGAAACAATTATGCTCTATTTCTTCCATGCTGCTGCCCCTTTCTCCCTCCATGGTTCCTTCCTGATGTAGGTCACGGTGTCTTAGCCCATGGCCCGAAAAATAATTGAGGAATGAAGTTTCTATCTATGTTACAAATTTTACAACCTGAGACTTTTGAAAAAGGAGGAAGATGCTAAAATTCTCAAACCCTGGCTTCCTAAATGGGAGAGATGGGGGTGGTGGTGTACAAGGCTTGGGATTTCTGTTACTACTCCGAGTGTGTGTGTGTGTGTGTGTGTGTGTGTGTGTGTGTGTGTGTGTGATATCAGCAGCTGAGGCAAATGCCTGAACCTAGAATCTGGCCACTTTGAATGTGAGCCGACCTCAGTAAGGAAGGAAGTCCGCATTAAACTTGAAAATGTTTGCGGTCATATTAAAAAAGTAGGGTGGCATTTACAAATTTAAGGCTGCTGCACAAGCAGAAAAGATCTGTTGACTTTTGAAATGAATTCTTCTGGATAAAAATGCATTCCCTTTTCTAAGTGTGTTGGAGCACTGTTTACTTAAATTAATCCTATCTTTGCATAACATATTGGCAGTGGCCTTGGAAGAAAGGGTTTCCTCTGCATTCCTTGGAGAGAGATTGCAGGTTGGCCAAGGAGGGGCAGCTGTGGTTTAGGGAGTGGCGGAAGGTCTCTGTACCTTATGGACAGAACCGCAAAGGCTGGGTTGTTCCCTGGAGGGGTGTTTTGAAAACAACCTCATAATTCTGTGCAAAGGTCAGTATACAGTTGGATGGTAAATGATGCTTTGCTTTTCCTTTCCTTTCCTTTCCTTTCCTTTCCTTTCCTTTCCTTTCCTTTCCTTTCCTTTCCTTTCCTTTCTCCCCTCGCCTCCCCTCCCCCTCCTCATCTTTTTTTGCTCATTAGCAAGTAAAATCTATCCCGCCTCCCCGCCAGGAAAGAAGCCAAAGACACGGAGACGGGAACAAGCAAAATCACAGATATGCTGAGTGTGAGCTTCTCATAGCAGCAGAAACACAGACTTTGTGGGCCTTGGAAAAAAATTCTTTAAATACGCAAAAGTACGCTGATTATTATCTCTAGTGCCTGTGTGCTGAACACTCAGAAGGAAAACACAGATTAACCTGTGGTCATACCTGCTGCAAAGCTTTTTTTTTTTAATAACAGAAGTGAAATATTATAAAGGTAAAGTGGTCTCCCCTTTTCTGATACCATCGTCCTGTCTCTTCCCCTCCCAAAAATACCCGCTGTCATACTTTTGGCAAATATCTGTGGTCCATGTTTTTATACTTTTATGGAAAATGCACTTTTCCAGATATGATACAAAAATTGAGTTTGTGGGGTTAAAAATTTTTTTTTAATATTTTTATTTATTTCTAAGAGAGAGAGAGAGACAGCGTGAGCAGGGGAGGGTCAGAGAGAGAGGGAGTCACAGACTCTGAAACAGGCTCCAGGCTCTGAGCTGGCAGTGAGCACAGAGCCTGACGCGGGGCTCGAACCCACGAACCATGAGATCATGACCTAAGCGAAAGTCGGACGCTTAACCGACTAAGCCACCCAGGCGCGCCTAAAAAATTTTTTAATATTTATTTATTTTGAAAGAGAGAGTGCATTCATAAGCAGGTGGAGGAGGGGCAGAGAGAGAAGGAAAGAGAGAATCCCAAGGAGGCTCTGCACAGCACGTGACGCAGGGCTTAGTCTCAGGAACCATGAGATCATGACCTAAGCTGAGATCAAGAGTGTGGCACCGACCGAACCGACTGAGCCACCCAGACACCCCTGTGTGTTATGTTTTTAATTTGCATGAATCTCATAGTGTGTATATAGTTCTGCGATTTGCTTTTCTCCCCTCAACATCATACTTCTGACAATTGTATTTAATTTGTATTGATAACTAGATATAATATGTAATTGCAAATATATAAATGTATTTCACTCATCCTGATTGCTACACAGCAATTTGTTACATAATAATAATTGGAGCTAATTTGTGCATAGCACTTTCCAGGTGCTGAGCAGTTTATTTACTGAATTCATTAAATGAATTTTTTTAAAGATTTATTTATTTTTGAGAGAGAGAGCGCGCAAGCAGGGAAGGGGCAGGGGGGAGGAACAGAAGACCCGAAGGGGGCTCTGTGCTGACAGCAGCGAGACCGACGCGGGGCTCGAACTCACAAACCGTGAGATCTTGACCTGAGCTGAAGTTGGACGCTCAACTGACTGAGCCACCCAGCTGTCCCAATGAATTTTTTTTTTCTTTTCAAATTTTCATTTAAATTCTTCGGTTAACATACGGTGCAGTATTCGTTTCAGGAGTAGAATTTAGTGATTCATCATTTACATATAACACCCAGTGCTCATCCCAACAGGTGCCCTCCTTAATGCCCATCGCCCATCTAGCCCATCCCCCACCCATCTCCCTCCATTAACCCTCAGTTTGTTCTCTTTTGTTAAGAGTCTCCTATGATTTGGGGCGCCTGGGTGGCTTAGTTGGTTAAGCGTCCGACTTTCGCTTAGGTCATGATCTCGCGGTTCGTGGGTTCGAGCCCCGCGTCGGGCTCTGTGCTGACTGCCAGCTCAGAGCCTGGAGCCTGTTTCAGTCTGTGACTCCCTCTCTCTCTGACCTCACCCTGCTCACGCTGTCTCTCTCTCCTAGAAATAAATAAAACATTAAAACAAAAAAAAGAGTTTCCTATGATTTGTTTCCCTCCCTCTTTTCATTAAATGAATGTATTTAATGAATGCTCACACCTATGACATAGCTGCTATTGTTATCTCATTATTTAGATAAGAAAACTGAGGCATACAGGAGTGCCTTGGCTGGCCCAGCTGCTAACACATGACCATTGATGTCAGGGTCATGAGTTCAAGCCCCATGTTGGGTATAGAGATTACTTAAAATTTTTTTTAAATGTTTATTTAGTTTTGAGACAGAGAGAGACACAGAGGGCAAGCAGGGGAGGGGCAGAGAGAGAGGGAGACACAGAATCCAAAGCAGGCTCCAGGCTCTGAGCTATCAGCACAGAGCCCGACACGGGGCTCGAACCCACAAACCATGAGATCGTGACCTGAGCCGAAGTTAGACTCTTAACTGACTGAGCCACCCAGGCACCCTGAGATGACTTAAAAAAAAAAAAAAATCTTAAAAAGAAGCAGCCACTGCAGCATACAGAATCAAGTAACCAGCCCAAGGTCACTTTCTCTGTTGACGGACATGGAGATTGCTCCCTGGTTTTTTTCACCACGATAAACAACACCACAGTGGGCATCTTCGTGCTTCTTCATATGTGCCGGTTAGTGTTCTCTTTGCAAGAGTCTTTTAGCGAGGAGATGCCCCAAGTAGTTGCTGACGCTTACAGTGAATACATGGTAGATTTTACTAAACAATTTCAACATCACATTTGCAGGTGTGATCTGGGCAGCCTTCACCTTGCTGATCCGGGGTTTCTTCCTTTGTAAAATGGGGACCTCAGGGCTGGTGTATAAGGGCTGAGGCAGAGATGAAAAGGGACATACATAGTTCGGCCCGTAGCGGAGGGGTAACTGTCACAGTCACTATAAGAAGCTGCTGTATGCATTTTACCGCGAGCTGTAAAGTGATCCACATCCAAAAGCTGAAAAGTGATCTTTAGGACCAAACTGGAAACCTCTTTTTAGTTGCGGTCTCATTTTATAGGATTGAAAATAAGGAACAGGAACTTCTGTTAAATATTTTATTTATGTATTTATTTATAACGTTTATTTATTTTTGAGAGAGAGAGAGAGGCAGAGCATGAGCGGGGGAAGAGCAGAGAGAGAGGGAGACACAGATACAAAACAGGCTCCAAGCTCTGAGCTGTCAGCACAGAGCCCGATACGGGGCTCGAACTGCGAGATCGTGACCTGAGCTGAAGTCTGATGCTTAACTGACTGAGCCCCCCAGGCTCCCCAGAGACAGAGAGAGAATCCTAAGCAGGCCCCACGTCCAGCACAGACCCAGTGCAGGGCTTGATCATGACCCTGGGATCATGAGCTGAGCCGCAATCAAGAGTCAACGCTTAACCGACTAAGCCACCCAGGCATCCCTGAAGTATATTTAAAGATACTATTTTCTGTACCTTAGATTTGGCTGGACAACCAGAGGCCATTTTTCTGTTGTGTACATATCTAAAACATTTCAGAAAATTTTATCTTAGCTTTTGAAGTTGGTTTTCCTTAGGAGATAGAACACGTTATATTACCCTGAGGTAGCAGAAAGGTGGGCGGGGAGGGAAAGGTACCCAGATGCAAGTCAGTCAGTTGTTGTGAAAACAGTTGAAAAATTCAATTCGTTGTTTTCAAAACCGGGTGGCTGATGGAAGTCAGTCCCTTGGTCCATCCACCACCTTTGCCGGGACGTTACCCACACCCTCCTACACCCAGTCGTGTTTAAGATTTCTTCAATCGGTTATCAGCTGAATTCAGTGTCTTTTTTATGTCAAAAATAGCTCGCTGGTAGCTTGAGTCAAGCCAATTGGCATCTCTTCAAACTGGTTTGTCTGAGTCTTGGAGCCACAGGAAATGCTCCGGTCCTGTTCGTAGCTGATGTCGCTTGGAGTGGGGCCATTTTCGTTGGCTAATAAAGCCCCCGAAACCCACGGTGAAGAACTGATGAAAGATGCTGGCTGCTGCTGTTGCCAGGAGACGATACAACACACCCCCCGGGGAAGGGAGAAGGTCAGAAGGAAACTTAACCAGAGGCCCAGAGCCGCTCTGCCCCAGCCAAGTGCTAGCGGTGTGCTGGCTACCTTCCTCCTCCAGGCGGATGGTGTGGGAAAAAGAGGACTGCAAAGAGAGCGGGGGGTGGGTGAGAGAGAGAGAGAGAGAGAGAGAGCAAGGAGGATGAGGGAATAGAGGGGTTTTTGTTTATGTAAATCAGCTGGGAGAAGAATGGAGAGTGGGTGTCATTCAAATACAAATGAGCGGTGGGTGCTCTCCGGGCGGGGTGGGGGTGGGGCATTGAATAGATTATTGTTATTGTTATTGTTATTGTTGTGAGGTGGGGATTTTTGGAGGATACCGTTTATTTTTTATTTATTTTTAAATGTTTTATTTATTTCTAGGAGAGAGAGAGAGAGAGACAGCGTGAGCAGGGGAGGGTCAGAGAGAGAGGGAGTGACAGACTGAAACAAGCTCCAGGCTCTGAGCTGGCAGTCAGCACAGAGCCCGACGCGGGGCTTGAACCCACGAACCGCGACATCATGACCTAAGCGAAAGTCGGACGCTTAACTGACTAAGCCACCCAGGCGCCCCTGGAGGATACCATTTAGCCCATAACAGGTTTTTACTTACTTGTTAAGGACCTCCCAGGCCAGGCGCTGTGCAAACACTTTAAAGTTCCCATTTCATTTCATCCTCTCAATAACCCCATAAAGGTGGCGTTATTAGCCCCATTATATTGATGAGGAAACTGAGGCTCAGAGTGGTCTCAAAATATGTTTTAAGGAGATGTGTGTATGGGTGTCAGGCTGACAGGGAGGGGCTACGGTGGCTCTGTGAAGTGCTTGTGTGAATTTGTGTACCATGGGAGTCATTCCTTCCCAAAGTTTGGTCATTGTCAAACTCACTCGGGATTTTTGCTGTATTCAAGCACTGTCCGTTCAATTTTCTTCCTTCCTTCCTTCCTTCCTTCCTTCCTTCCTTCCTTCCTTTTTTTTTCTTTCTTTCCCTTTTCTAAACCTGAATATCCACTTTGGGCTCATCCTAAGCAATCATCAGTTTGGTGGGTTAGTATAAATTTTTTAATAATAATCTTTTTTTTAATGTTTTATTTATTTCTGAGTGAGAGCGTGCGAGTGGGGGAGAGGCAGAGAGCAAGGGGGACAGAGGATCCGAAGCAGGCTCTGCGCTGACAGCAGCGAGCCTGATGCGGGGCTTGAACCCACGAACCACGAACCACGAGATCATGACCCGGGATGAAGTCAGATGCTCAACCGACTGAGCCCCCCAGGTGCCCCTTTAATAATAATCATTAAAGTGAATATATAAGTATTAACCTCTTCTCCAAAGTTCATTTCTGTTGCATCTAAAATCATCTCGAAAATGGCCACCAGACATTTTTGGGGCAAGGTGAAAAATACACGGCTTGGTGTCCCCCAGACCGGATTTAAACATCAGTGCTCACACTGAGCAGCTGTGTAACTTGGTTTGCGTTACTGAACCACTTTGAGCCTCAGTTTCCTCATCAGTAGAATGGGGCTGCTAGTGCCGCCTTTATGGAGTTATTGGGAGGATGGCTGTATTTGGAGATGTCTTTTTCTTTTAGTTTTTATTTCTTTTTGAAGGAGAGACAGAGCATGATTGAGGGAGGGGCAGAGAGAGAGGGAGACACAGCACAGGAAGCAGGCTCCAGGCTCTGAGCTGTCAGCACAGAGCCCAACGCGATGCGGGCCTGGAACTCATGAGCCTTGAGATCATGACCTGAGCCGAAGTCAGAGGCTTAACCAACGGAGGCACCCAGGCGCCCTGGAGATAAGTCTTTAAGAGGTAATTCAGGTAAAATGAGGTTATTCGGGTGGGCCCCGGTGTGTGATGCCTAGTGTCCTCATGCAAGAAGCGGTTAGGACATAGGTGGAAACCCACGCAGAGGGGTGACCCCACGAAGACCAGGGACAGGGAGACCAGCCACAAGCCAAGGAGAGAGGGCTCAGAAAGAACCAAGCTCGCCAGCACCTTGACCTTGGACTTCCACCTCCAGAGCCGCGGGAAGATACTTGTCTGCCGATTAAGCCCTACAGCCTGCAGTACCTCGTTAGGGCAGCTCAGGCCGGTGAGTCCCAAGCAGATAGAATATAACTGCACAGGAGGCTTCGGTGGGGGGTCCGGGTGATTCGTCATCTACAGACAGGGACCCAGGCTCTATTTCGATTCAAGATGTTGACAGAAACCACAGGAAACAGTGGAAACTGGGGCGAGGCAGTGCCTCCTCGGCAGGTTCGTCGGAATGCTAGTCGCATTAGGAGGGTGACTGAGCCCCAGGGATTCGCACCCGTTGGGATTTTTAGGGTATAGACCCCAGGCCTCGGTGAAGCACAGTGTTTTTTCCATCAGGCTGCTATGTTCTAAAGAGCTGCTGGCCCAGATTTATGGTTCAAGATGCAGTTTGTGTCGTCAGATGTTTCTAATGGTCTCACAGGGCCGAGGAAGCAACGGTCATCTAAGAATGTCT
This sequence comes from Hyaena hyaena, assembly GCF_003009895.1. Classification (NCBI taxonomy): domain Eukaryota; kingdom Metazoa; phylum Chordata; class Mammalia; order Carnivora; family Hyaenidae; genus Hyaena; species Hyaena hyaena. The sequence goes on along the minus strand of NW_024080632.1, from coordinate 7,907,827 downwards.
TTCCAGGCACGTGTCCCTCTCTAGACATGCGTCACCGGCCCCCCACCTCACTACCATATGCCCTTCCCATCACCAACGAGACTACTTATATGATTTAATGAAGTCCAAAAACATTTACTAATTATGACCACATACCAGCGTTAACACGTATCACTCGGCACAAACTGCATGCAGTTGGCAAGCTAGGGCGTGCGGTGGTGTATGCCATTCCGCACCCAGGTGGGTGTTTCAGGGCGTGATCCCCATGGAAATAGTCGCCAATGAAGGAAGGCGAACTTGGCTCCTCTGGGCCAGAATGAGATGAGAATTTGGATGGGTGGGAAAGAAGCCATTTCAAGCAAGGACGAGGGGTTGAGAAAAATCAAATGGCATTGTGTTCTACGGCTATGCGTCCGTCTCCTTGTCAGACCGTGTAGAGACCATGAAGAGTAGGGGCTGGGTCTCACCCCTTGCAGCATACCTATGGCCTAGCATAGAGTGTGCAACAGAGCGGTTGGGCAGTGCAACGTAGCAATAATTGTCAGAACCCATGTGATTCTCCACTTCACTTAATGGATGGTATAAGCAAACACAATCAAAAGGGAAGTATCTTTTTGACCCATTAAATTGGGAAGTTCAAGGGCATGTTGGCTTCAGGCATAATTGGATCAAGGACCTCGGTAATGTGTCAGTGTTCAAGTGGGTTTTGGTGTCTCGAACAATGTATTCGTATCTGCATTTGGATCTATATTTACCTCTCCATGCGAGTAGATTCTGCCATTTCCTTTATAAAGAAAGACCTGCATGGTCCCTTCCAGGATAGCATTTGAGAGAAAGCCAGGGATGATGTGGTTGACACTGAGCTGTGCAAGCCTGTGAATCCGTTTGTGGCTGATCAGTGGGACGCTAGAATGTGAGCTGCTTTTTTTTTTGTTTTTAATTAAAAAAAAATGTTTTTTATTTATTTTTGAGAGAGAGATAGAGACAGCATGAGCAGGGGAGGGTCAGAGAGAGAGGGAGACACAGAATCTGAAGCAGGCTTCAGGCTCTGAGCTGTCAGCACAGAGCCCGACACGGGGCTCGAACCCACGAACCGCGAGATCATGACCTGAGCTGAAGTTGGACGCTTAACCAACTGAGCCACCCAGATGCCCCTAGAATGTAAGCTTCTTGAGGACAGAGGTGCTTATGGATTTGAGTCACTGCTGTAACTTCAGCTCCAAGAAGAGTGCTGGGCACACAGTAGACACTCATCTAATACTTATTTAAATCACCAGCCCCTGGGGGACCTTGGGTGGCTCAGTGGGTTAAGCGTTGGACTCTAGATTTCGACTCAGGTCATGATCTCACGGTTCGTGGGACTGAGTCCCACGTCGGGCTCCGAGCTGCCAGTGCAGAGCCTGCATGGGATTCTCTCTCCCTCTCTCTGCTCCTGCCCCACCCAAAATAAATAAATAAACATTAAAAAAATTTACAAGCCCCTGTTTGGTGGCCTTGGAGGTTGATTTGAGAATAATGTGGGGTTAGAGCTTTGAATGAATTCTGAGTATAGTCCCGATGTACATCTATTAAATGTCTTTTGGTTGGTCCGGAGAAATGGATGGAAAAGATAACTCTCAGCCTTAGACCTGTGTAGCAATAACTGGGTGCCAACCTTTGCACTAAAGGGGGGGTGTTATAAAAAATTAATTGGTTAATTATGGGGCGCCTGTGTGGCTCAGTCGGTTGAGCATCCAACTTCGGCTCAGGTCATGATGTCACAGTTTGTGGGTTTGAGCCCCACATCGGGCTCTGTGCTGACAGCTCGCTCAGAGCCTGGAGCCTGCTTTGGGTTCTGTATCTCCCTCTCTCTCTGCCTCTCCCCTGCTCATGCTCTGTCTCTCTCTGTCTCAAAAAGAAACATTAAAAAAATTTTTTTTAATTAACTAATTAATGAATTAATTTAAAAAGGGGTGTGTATTAAAGAATAACAATGAGATAAGTCTTAGTAAAATCAGTCGCGTAGATTCCTTGGTCTGATTCGCCGCTCGTGATTTCGATTATGCCCGTTTCTAGCCATTGTGCTTGCCCGCTCTGCCAGGCACTCACAGCCTTACCTGCAACCCCTGCATCAGCCCTGCGAGCGGGATGCTCACTGTTTCATCTCAGATAAAGTCGTGGAGGCTGAGGAGTGACCTATTCCGTTTTGGTTTTGGTTTCCTATTCAAGGCCTGACCCCGTTGTTGTGGGTTAAAGGAAGCATGTTTTCTCAGTTCTACACATGGATCACAGGGAGGAAGAACGGTAATTTTGAGACATCTGGTAGCCCTCTGTCAGTGGTGTGCTAAGTGTAATACATGAATATCTTATTTAATCCACTTGGCAATCCTGGAGGGGAGGTATTCGTATGTCTATTCTGCCGAAGGGGAAACTGAGGCACAGAGAAGCTTAGTAACTTACCCCTGGTCACCTATTGTCCATGCTCTGAGCCATGACACCCTAATACCCTTTCACAGGCGATCTGACCACTGAGCTCTCTTGCAAACATGCTTTGGCCCAAAGAAGCCTTTTCCCGCCCCTGCATCCCTCAACAAGCCCTTGGCCAAGAGGTCTTGGATTGTTTTCACATCAACCTAAACGCTTGCGACCCCTCTTCGTTAATGTCAATGAAATGAGACATTAGGTAGTTCCTGGAAGTGTTGCCGTATTGGAGTCTAAAGAAATGTCCGCAGGAATCCCTGAGTGGTCGCAGAAATGCACCTTCCGGGCAACTGTCCAGGGCTACTGCGCTGTGGCTGGTGTGAGTGACTGACTCCCCACTCGACCCTCTGGCCACCCAGCCCCCGGCAGATAGGAGTGACTCTCAGCCAGAATGTGGACATGGAAGTGGAAGGCCCCATGTCGGATTTCCCAACCATTAAGCGAGCCGTTTTGACTTCGGGGCCACGCCTTGAACTGCCTTCATGACCCAGCGGGAGAAGAGTTGTAAGTCAGCTCTGAGCAGGACTGCCTCCTTACTGCTTCCTCACCTCCTGGGGGCGCCTCTTGGTCTATTGCACCCCTCTACCGTTCGCTTTCTCTTTAGGGGTGTAGAAGGGCAGATAAGGCTTTGATAGAAATAAACGGAGACTAATATCTGGGAAAAAGAGCCTATAGTCCTTGTGACCTAAGCAGGCTGCACAGACATCTTCTTTCATTAAAATAAGTTGTTCCAAGCAAATCACGGATGTTTCATGGGAGAGACGGGTCAACACAGATTCACTCGCTGTCTCTTCATAGAAATCGAGGCGTGGCCACCTCTTGAGCTATGAGAGCGGGAGTGGGTGGGTGATTGAAAGACTCAACCAGGAGACGCCTGGGTGGCTGAGTCGGTTAAGCGTCCGACTTTCGCTTAGGTCATGATCTCGCGGTTCGTGGGTTCGAGCCCTGCGTCGGGCTCTGTGCTGACTGCAAGCTCAGAGCCTGGAGCGTGTTTTGGAGTCTGTGTCTCCCTCTTTCTCTCACCCTCCCCTGCTCGTGCTGTCTCTCTCTCCTAGAAATAAATAAAAATATTAAAAAAAAAAAAAAAGACTCAACCAAGACAGCCAACGAAACAGTACCTGGCTGTCTCCCGGTGTTCAAACCTACACCTTTGCTTTTGGGCTTTTACACGTTACAACCCTAACTGGGTTCACTGCCACTTTACAGACATTTCCCTTGGGAATGCAGCCCGAGCTGATGTCTCATCTGGAACTTTCCTCTTTCCAAAGAAATGGGTCCAACTTTTCCCTAGAGACTTGAGCCGAGGGGCCTGCAGCAGAAATTTTGGGTAGTTTGTCTTGCTCAGTGGGGCTCAGCTCTGAGGATGCATGCCACTGGATACGTACGTAAGCCGCTCTGCAAAACTGAGATGAAAGCAGGCACTAAGGGGGAAAAACGGGGTGACAGGAAATCACTAACAGTTTCGGAGCATTCAGTGGGTTTCAGGAATGTAGGTGATATATATTATTTAGGTGTGTGTAGGTGACACATATCTTTTTAAAGTTTATTTTTGTGGGGAAGGGGCAGGAAGAGAGGGAGAGAGAGACAGAGAGAGAGAGAGAGACACAGAGAGAGAGAGAGAATCCCAAGCTGGCTCCACGCTGTCAGTGTAGAGCTCTATATGGGGCTCAGTCTCAGAGACCTGAGCTGAAATCAAGAGTCAGATGCTTAACCGACTGAGGCACCCACGTGCCCATGTAGGTGACACATATTATTTAGATAGTCATTTAACTACCTAATATGATAAGGTGAATCCTGAAATTATCTCTTTTTTTTAATTTTTAAAAGTGTTTATTTATTTTTGAGGGGGAAGGGTGGAGGCAGAGAGAGAGAGGGAGACACAGAATCTAAAGCAGGCTCCAGGCTCTGAGCTGTCAGCACAGAGCCCAGCATGAAGCTTGAACTCACCAACTGTGAGATCATGACCCGAGCCGAAGTCAGAGGCTTAACTGCCTGAGCCACCCAGGTGCCCATGTAGGTGACATAATTAGATAGTCATTTAACGATCTCCCTAATATGATAAGGTGAATCCTAAAATGATCTTGATTTTAGACACGAAGACGCTGAGGCTCAGAGTTTGTTAATCTACCAAGACCACGTGATCTGTAATTGTCAGTGTCTGGACTGGAACCCTGATCTCTGGACTGTAAACCACACCACATTGTTGGCCAGCGACATGCCAGGCACCTTTGGTTCCCCAAAGTCACTTCCTCTAATTCTTACAGCGTCTTCCCTTTCTCATCAAGCTCATGTTACAGATGAGGAAGGTGAGGCTCAGAGAGAATAAGAAATTCATCCAGTGCACGTGGCCAGAGGTGGACCCAGATTGCCCCCCACGTGGGCACTGCCCTCTGACCCATCATGCCCGCCGACTTCAGTTACCCCGACACTGGCAATGTTCCCGCATGTCTGGACGGGCTCTGTGGGCAAGGACAGAGGGTACACCCCACCTTGTTACAAGTGTAATTGTGCCCTCCCCGCCCCGCCCCCCCAATTCCTACATTCAAGGTCTAACTCCCAGTGCATATCTCAGAATGTAACTCTGTTTGGAGAGAGGTCTTTGTTTTCTTTTCAATGTTTATTTACTTTTGAGAGACAGAGACAGAGAGAGCATTAGCAGGGGAGGGGCAGAGAGAGAGGGAGACACTGAATCCGAAACAGGCTCCAGGCTCGGAGCTGTCAGCACAGAGCCCCGGGGGGGACTCGAACCCATCAGCCTCGAGATTATGACCTTGGCTCCTCCCCTCCCCCAAGTGGATGCTTAACTGACTGAGCCACCCAGGCGCCCCTGGAGAGAGGTCTTTATGGTGATAATTAAGTTAAGAGAGGTCATTAGGGTGGGCCCTAATCCAATAGGGCTGATACCCATACAAAAAGAGGAAATTTGTACACGGAAACACCACAAAAGGCAGACACTGTAGCTGGCACCTTGATTTCAGAGGAGCCTCCCGAACTGGGAAATGGTGCATTTCTGTTGTATGAGCCACACACTCTGTGGTGCTTTGTTACAGGTGCCTCCCAGCCCCACAGGGAGGGAGACACTGAGGAGGATCCTGAGCGTAAACTTGGTCCAAACTCAGCTGATGCTCATTGAGGGCTGTGACTCCTTCAGGGACCACTTGTGTGCCTTTGGTGACCAGGGGGAGTTCAGGGTGGCTCATTTCAAACTACCGTCCCTACAGCAAGCCAGAGAACATGTCCGATTAGGGTCGGGATTCTCTTGGCTTGGAAAGACGGGCTTGCATTTTTACTAGTGCTTCTGGGAGGCTACGCAGTACAATACGGTTGCCGGCATCCACGTGCACATGGAAAGCATCTCAGAGACACGTCTAGGTATCTGCTCATTTTAGTTACTGGTTAAATATCAGATACTGATCTGGCCCAGTGATTGCACCAAATTCATCACCACAGGGACCATTTAGAGATCCCTCGCCGGGTGCTTTTCATCGATTATCTTACGAAACTCTTGCGATAATTCTACAAGGGAATGCAATTATTATCCTCTGTTTACACGTGAGAAAACAGAGTCCTGGGGATGTCAGAGCGCTTGCCCGTTTGGGCAGCTTCCTGTCTGATGGTGGCATTAGCAATAGGCTTCCATCCTCAGACCTGCCAGTGGGTAGAAATTGGCCTCTTTCTGTATGGCTGGCAAAAGTCCTCTGATTGGATAAAATTTGGACATGTGCCTGTTGCTGAACCAATCGTTGTGGTTGAGGGGTGGAATATGCTAATTGGCTGTCTCTGGGGTCAGACGAGTAAAGGAGGGGTTTTTTCCCAGGGAAAATTGGGGCACTGGAGCCGACGGAGAGGGATGCCACTCTCTGTGGCCTGGCAGCCGTGCGAGGGAAAGGCTGCCATTGCTTTTCTCAGAAGCAGCTCCCGAGTCCTGCCTCACTCGCCCCAGGTCTGTGTGTTCTTGATGAGCCAGGAGATTGGTTCAATGTAGGCCTGGCCTTGAGGAGTTCTCCCTCGCTCCTTGTCGGTCCACACTAGTCTCCCTGGTTTGAAGCTGGATGCACCGATCTATTTCTGATGCTTTAAATAACCACCCTGGGAATCGAACTCGGGCTGAAATGGTGCAGCCAGAAACTTAAAACTCCTTCCTGTGCAAAGACAGGTGGGGTGGGCATAGTCGGGGCTGGATTCAGATCAGAGTTGTGTATCAGTTACCTACTGTCACGATAATGCCATGTAACAAGCAACCACCACATCGTAGGCTTCAACAGTCGCTCCGTTTTGCTCCTGTGAGTCTGGGGGAGCTCGTCGGGTCTGCCGGGTGGGGTTCACTCAGGTGTTCGTGGTCAGTGGCGGCCAGCGAGGTGGCTTTCCTGGGCTGTACGGGGCTGTCTTACTTACGCAGGGCCCCGGCTGGGACAGTTGGCTGACTCAGTGGTGTGTCTCATCCTCTGTCAGGTGAGCCCTGCCTTTGTGCTGAGATGGCAGGGAGACAGAGATGCACAAGATGTCCCCTGTGTTACTGTCATTGGCCTTGGCAGGGGGCAGAGGCCACGTCCAGACTCAGTGTGGGCGGCAGCCGTACAAAGGTATGAATACAGGGCAGCACTAAATTGGGTCGTTAGAGGCCCCGGCTGGCTCAGTCGGTTGAGTGTCTGATTGCAGCTCAGGTCACCATCTCATGGTTCACAGGTCTGAGCCCCTCGTCTGGTTCTGTGCTGACAGCTCAGAGCCTGCAGCCTGCTTCGGACACTGTGTCTCCCTCTCTCTCTCCCCTTCCCTTGCACGAGTTCTCTCAAAAATAAATAAACATTAAAGAAAATAAAAATAAGTTGGGTCATTACAGGCAATCAAGCTTCCATAAGCCCCCAATCTCTTGTAGTTTCCTGATGGGGGGGGGCACCCAGGAAGTGAGCATTGTACCCCAGCTGTCCGAGAACTGGAATACTCTCACATACTCTCACTCCCAACCCCGGACTCTGGCCTTCATCCACACCCAGGCCAGGACCAGAAAGCCAGAGGGCCCGGCTCCATCCGGTCTTTCAAGCTATTCATGGTGGTCATTTCTTCATGTTCTGGGAGCTGGGGGATGAAGGGAAGGGCTCTCTCCCAGGGCAACCAGGCGTGGAAGTCCGTGGTTAACAACTGGGGTCCTCAGCGGACTTTCAGGGGTGCTGAAGTAGCACAGGGAGGGCCCCTGCCTCCCGATATTCAAGCCACAAAAGAAGCGCTGCTCTCTTTCCCTTCCCTCCCCCCCACCCCAGGCCCCACCTTCCAACCAGGCCCTGAGTGTTCTTACCTCGTCCTCCCCCCACCCCACCCCACCCCCGTCCTGCATCCTGTGACCCAGAAACCCTGGTCAGAGGAGACCTGGCTCTTCCTTCCAGATGCCAGCGGGGGTAGTACTGCTCACCAGGGCCAGATACACGAGCGGCTGCTGAGCCCTGTCCCTGACCTCCTGTCCCCCCTCTTCTCGCCCTGCGATCTGCGATGTGCACACTCACTGTGAGAAGGTCACGTTCCTCAGCCCGTGCGTGGTCCTCACTCACACGTTCATTACTATAAGCCTGGGCCAGACGTTTCCATAGATCATTTCTTTTTCCCGCATAATAACCACCGAGGCTGGTGTTCTTATGAGACCCATTGCACAGATGGAGACACTGAGGCCGGGGGGCGGGGAGGCGAAGAGGCTTGCTCAGTTCGCACAAGTCGGAAGTGGCAGGGTCGGGACCTGAACCATAACAATGCCCAGGGGCTGGAGGACCAGGTGAGAGCTGCCTCTGGGGGCCGTTTCCAGCCCAGACCTTTGCTCCCTCAACTCCCAGTCCCTGGCCCTCCTTGTACTGTGGCCCAAGAAAGTCCTTCTCCAGGAGCCCTAGAGAGAAATGGGGGGATGGGTCCGGAAATACGGGTCGGAGAAAAGCCCAGCAAATGTTTCTTTTAAGTGGACATTTCCTGCGGCTTCCTGACTCCGTCCCACGAGGAACCGGTTCTCCCCACCCTGCCCCTGGGAACCCCCCCCCCCCCCACCAGGGAAACAGGAGGTCAGAGGGCGGGCGACCGGCCAGCAAGGTCAGCTAGAAATGGTTCTTTCTTTTGTGCCAGTGATGGGAACGCAACCGGGCTACATAAATCCTTTCTTTTATTTTTATTATTATTATAGCCCAGGGTCTAGCCTGGACCATAAACGGATTTAAGAGGCTGCTAGAGTATAGACTTTAATATATTTGGCATCATTAAATAGTAGCATAGCAAACCCACTTGGAGAAGTCCGGGCCCCTCCCCCAGCACCGCCCCTGGTCCCACAAAGGTCCTCCTGACGGAGGTTTTCCTTCGGGGAAGGGCAGGGCGGTGGGGGGCGGGGCAGAGGCCGGAAGGCAGGGAGGGCAGTGGGGACCAGTGAGGGACACTTGGGGAGACGGGACAAAGCTTTCTCGATAAGCATGGTTTTTTTCTGCCTATAAAGATACCGCTTTCACTCTACTGGTCCCTTCTCCAGGCTCCTGGGGACGGACAGAAGGGTGGACAAGAGAAAGGCCACGAGGAAGGGGGAGGGACACTTGAGGCAGCGGGAGAGGAAGCACTTCAGGGCTTCAAGGCTCAGAAAACCAATAACATGCTGAATAAATAAATAAATAAATAAATAGTTTAGAGGTTTTATCCCCCCTCTAAACTTACCACCATGCAGACGTCTGTCCTTATTTTACTGCGTGGAGCAGATATAGTCCTGTGTGCCCTTCACTGATTCCTCCTGTATCCCATGGGATCCAGTGGTGTAGACTGGCTGCTTCACCCCAAGCAGCTCCTGACCTTGTCCCCCAAGGGGATCCCTGCTGAGGACAAAGATCATGGCGCCCATCCCATTCACACAGTCAATGCTAGATAAGTACTTGCTGAATAAAGTATATGAAGGTGTTAAACGGATCCAGAGTCAATGTGAAAGCAGAGACAGAAGATACATGAGGAATCAGATAATGAGCAGGCCCGTAACAAAAATGATAGGAGGCGTGGCCATGAGGCGAGTTGGGGGAGTCAGTGGGAATAGCATGTGCAAAGGCCCTGGGGTGGAAACAAAGGTTGGTACAAATGAAGAACAGAGGAGAAGGTAGAGGGAATGTGGAGGAAGAAAGGAGGCCAGGAAATGAGGTGAGAGGGGCAGGCAGGGGTTGGCTCATGCAAGGCCTTACTTTCTTTTAATGTTTATTTTTGAGAAGGGGGGAGGGGCAGAGAGAAAAGGGGACAGAGTATCTGAAGCAGGTTCCAGGCTCTGAGCTGTCAGCACAGAGCCCGACGTGGGGCTCGAACTCACAAACCGTGAGATCATGACCTGAGCCAGTCGGGCGCTTAACTGACTGAGCCACCCGGGAGCCCCTATCCTCAGTTTCCCCACATGTAAAATTAGAGCTGGACTAGTTAGCATGAAGAGCCCACTAGGGAGCATCCTGCCCTCTGGGATGGGTCTGGGACAAAGCCGTGGGGGGCTCTGCGGGGGGTGCTGGGACAGAGATGGGTTGCCGATGGGCCTCTCCCTCACCTGCTGCAGGACGTGCCCGTCCTTCCTCCGCCTCAGGAACTGGTGACACGCAGTCTGGGTGGGGCTGTTCCATCATGGGCTCCCTCCAGAGAGCCCCACCGGGCCCCGGAGAATGATCCCTGGTGTCGCCCACTCCAGTACGTTTCCAGGATTGGGCGGGGGGGCGGGCTGGTGTGTGTGGCTCAGGGGAAGGATTGTCGTTGCGTGTGGGGCGCTCTGGGCGTGGCTGTGTGCTGGTGGGAACTTCGGCCAGCGTCTGGGCGGCTGAGTTCACGTCCGCGTTTGCGCAGACGTGAGCTTGCGGACGGTGGTGTGTGACCACGAGAGTGTGGTCTCACTCGGGGTGCCGCTGTGTGGCAATGAGTGGGAGACGGCGTGCGTCTGTAGGTATTTGTGTGAGGTGGTGTGAGGCTGAGGACAGGCGTGTGTGTGTGTATCCGTGTGTGAGACGGGATCAGGGAGGGTGTGCGTGTGAATGTGTGACGACGGATGTGACGAGGGCCACCGCCGTGTGTGGTGGATGGCTGCGCCTGCCGTGACTGTGTGATTGTGTGGTTGTGTGTGTGTGCGTGAGACAGAACTGCCTTGCCTGTACCCGCAGTAGCAGGCTGTGCACGGCCGTGTGTGCTGTGGGTGGCTCCCAAGGGGCTGGGCCTGGGGCATCTTATTGCTTGAGCTCTTGGAGACAGCGTGCCCTGCCTGCAAGTGGCATCAGTGAGGGGCCAGGCCACTGCTCTAGGGAAAGGGGACTTCCTTCCGGGCACCATGGGGCCCACTTCAGCCAGAAACTCAGAAATGACTTTCAGGGCTGGAGGGACCGTCAGGACTGGCTCAAAGGCCTAGGCGAGCGCTGTGCTCTCTCCCAGGGTCCAGAAGGGTTTGGGCAAGTCACCCGCCACCCCTCCAGTCTCGCCCTGGGGGTCAGATCTGCCAGGGAGGGAGCCCGCTGGGCCCCCAGACTCAGGGGACAAGGTCAGAAGCTGCTAGGGCTGAAGCAGCCAGTCCACACCCCTGGATCCCTTGGGAACCAAGTTCCAAGAAGTAAACATGGTGACAATTTAGAGTCAGCCCTGTCCCCCCGGGGGGCTGAGAGGGTCCCTGGAGGTGTGCTCAGGGAGTGTGGGCACGAATGGGGCGCACTGGGGGCCAGGAAGAGGGCTGTGTTTGTGTCTTCACCGCCCCAGCCCTGCTCCATCCACTGTCAAGGTGTATATCGGGGTACGTTTCTCGCACCTGACATTGCCAACCCACCAAGGGTGTGGGGGCTTCCCCGGAGCACAAAGCGGGGTGCGGACAGGGGTTTCCGCTGAGGACACTGTCCCCTCCACTCCCAGGCACCTCTCGCCCAGTTCCCAGAAAACGACTGTGGAATTTGTTTCCAAATATAGACTCTGGTGGCCCAGCCGCCTTGTGGACGCCCCTCTGAATGGCAGAATTTCAGCTGCTTTCCAGGGGGCCCAGCCTGCAGGCCTCCACTTAGAGCTGTGGGTAAAAATAATAATCATAAAAGTGGTCAATAAAAATGGAGGGGGGCCGAACGTTCCCTGGGTTATGAGCCCAGGGCACCACTGGACCCGTGGTGATGTTTGGGGGAAGGCCGTACACACGCGGAGCGTTACACAATGACAACCACACCCACGAGGGGTGGCACCACACGCACTTGGGGCGTGGCCGGGGCGGGCTCGCAGGTGGTCTCCTGTAAGGGGGTAGACAGAAAAAATATATATACACGTATACATACGTATACAAACTAACACGATGGCAGAGACACACAGTTTCTCTTCAAACGACACATTGTCAAACAGAGAGACTCCAGATAATGTCCTATTCAGTCACACAGAGGGAGACACCCAGCCCCTGGGCCCGGGCGGACAGCTGACCCTCCCGCTTTGTTACAGGACATGGAGACTGCGATGGGGGACAGGGGTCGGTCGGGACACAGGAGGCTCCCCCTGCTGTTTGGGGCCAGGCACTCACTCCTGGGTCCTGCGCACTCACCAAGATGCACCAGGTGCCCTCAAATGGGGCTGGCGTCTGGAAAGCTGCTGGTGGTAAGGATCTGGCCTTTGAGAGTTCCGGGAGGAACGGGAAACAGCCCAGTCTGTGTGCCAGCATCCTGGGGGAGGGGGGTCGGGAGAGGTGGCAATGTCACAGACAGCAAATCTTGGCGGGGGGGGGCGGGCGGGAAGACAGTCCCTAGAAGGCTAAGGGGCGGGCAGGTGCCAGGTGGAGGAAACTCAAGAGTGGGGACCCCTTGGGCCTCCCAATGGGGGTGCTCCTCTCAGGCTTTGGGTCTCAGAGTCCCTACCTTCTAGAGAAGTCCTTCCCTTCCTAACTTGTGGCAGCCAGGGGCAAGAAGAAGAAGGGTGTAGAAGCGGAAAAGCGAAAGGCCGCCCCCAGGGAGGCCTCAGGACTGACTTCAGGTCTCGGGGTCCGGGATCTGGAGCCCCTAAAAGGCTTGGAACCTTCCTGAGACCCACCAATGGGACCCGGACTCCCGTAGATGCCCAGAAATGCAGCGGGGAAGACGCTCAGAGGGAAGGGCCACACCCTGAGGGCTGGGCGTCTGGGATGGCCCGCACGCCCTTGCCTTTGAGGGGCGCCCTGGGGCGGACTGAGTCACAGCCACCCACGCACTCACACTCGTGGGCACGGGCACGGCTTCGTGTGCCCTGGGGAAGCAGCTGGGGTCTCCTTTCGGGCTGTAGCTGGAGGCGCAGAGCCTAGGGAATGGCGAGGATCTGGGTGCATTTCCGCGGAGGCTGTGTGACCCGAGCGAGCTTCACCCTCTCTGAACCTAATTATCTGTTTTTCAAAAAACGGAGCCATGCACATCTCTTCCCCTCCCCCTTCCCTCCTACTTCCTCCAGTGTCCTGGCTTGAGGCTCTGCCGGCCGGCCGTCTGGGAACGGAACGCTGAGGTTTAAAGGGGAGAACGCCAGCACCTCCCTATCCTCTCTCCCATCCTGCTCAGTTCTCCTGAATCTGGGTCTGTAGGTCCACACAGGCTCTCTCCTCTGCTTCCTCCGAGGGAGTGAGGGGAGGGGGTGGAGACCCGACAGACTGATCTGAGCCATCACCCCAGTCACTAAGCCTTCAGCAGCGGCCCTAGATTCACCGCATGTGCTTTTAGATGCGTCAAAATGCTCCCACAATTTAACGGACCTCCTCCCTTCCCCCGTGTAAGAGACTTGCTCCCGGCTTCTGCTTGGGTTCAAATCCCACCAGAGGGTCGCTGTGGCCAGACCCCCAGGAGTCATCTCCTGATGGAGCTTTTTAGAGATAAATGCGTGAGTGAAACTACCTTACGACAGCTCCCGGCCTGCTGTAAATGTTAGCTATCATCGACGCCTCAAACGCTAGCCGATCCTCGAGCCTCAAATATCCACATTTTTCGCATCATGGCTACGGGTTCTCAAGCAGGACTTTTCTGAAACCGGTAGTGCAAAATGCTGGTGAGGAAGGGGGGCGGCTGCCTGGGGCTCAGCCTGAAATGGGTGGATGGGGGCACTTACGAGCCAGCCGGGAGCTGGGGGGGGTATATTAGACGCCCTCCCCCTCTTCCCCCCGGAAGCTGAGAGACAGGAGTTAATTTCTGTCTTTCCTGACCGGCCTGGAGACCGTTGGTGTGTCCCGCAGAGAGTGAACCAAGATGGGAGGACCCAGAGGAAGAATCACCCTGGACCCCAACCCACAGGCAGAGGTCATGGGCCCGGAGTGCTTCTCTCTGAGGTCCTTTCTCTCTCTCCAGCTCCCTCCATGGCCTCCAAGCCGGTCGGTGCCCTGGCTCTTTCTCGGGGCCTGCTGCCTGAAAAATGGAGACGGAAAAGTCGCCTCTATGGTGCGTTGCCCGTCCCCAGAAGAAAGATGGCTATTTCCCCCTGCAGGTTCAAGCAGAAAGCAATGGAGGCCAACATGCTATTTTAATGTTGTTTATGTTACGCCCACAATGGAAAACGTTCCCTCCAAAAGGGGTATCGTGTATTCTTTCTCTCAGTAAGGCCTTGCCCACACAAAAGCCACAAAAGTCTAGTTCCTGACCTTCCTTCCATTGAGATGTTAATCCAGGCAGGCGAAAGGGTTGCAAGGATGTAGGCAGGGAGCCTCGAAAGCAGGTTGGGGTGAATAGTATATGTGAAGAGAGAGAGAGAGACTCAGCCCTCCCAGGGTCCCAGGTCACTGGCTGAGAATCTGGGGGTTCGGGCTTGGGTGACAGCATCCTTGGGCGCACCTCTCCAAGGTCACAGTCGTCAACTCCGAGTGAGAGCTTTTGCTCCAGACCCTGAGGCCACCCGCAGAGATGACACTAAATCTCGATGTTCTCCTCCATTTCAAAAGAGGAGTAGATTTTCAGTCCTGAAAATTCAGTGCTGAATCCGTGGAGGAGAGGCTGCGGAAAGCCAGGAGTTCAAGAGCGATGGGCGGAAGAAGAACCTCACAGACCTCAGAACGGCGGTCCTGCGGGTGCTCCGTTGTTGAGAGCATTTGGCGGGATCCCCCATTGCCACGGCGACCAGGAAGCCAAGGGTCCCCTCAGAAACGATCACCAGGAACTTTTCTTCGCCACCAACCTCTGTCAGTTGCACCCGAGACAAGCCTTGGTCAGTTTCACCCCAGGGTGTCCGGGCGTGATTGGGCGCGAAGGTAGCAGCTAGGCATCTGGGGGCCCCTGCTTCCAGACCCTTTGGTCGGGGATGCCCCCAAAGACCAGAAACCCAGCACCAGGAGGCCAGGGGGGACCCGCTGCGGCGCTCGAGGCCGAGGCTCGGGGCTGAAAGGGAAGAAAAATTAGAGGTCTTGACCAAGCAATCGTTCTGGTGACGGATCCATCCAGTTTGGGGTCTGGCCCCCCTCGTCACCCCGCACCCCCACACGCGTCCCTTCACCTCCTCAAGGTCATTACTAGAGTTTTCACTCGCAGCTCCCGGCGGCGTGGCCGCTCCTGTCCTCCACACCCCCCTCCCCTGCACCGGCTCCGAGCTCCTCCGCGAGGCTGGGGCCTGCAGCCGCTGCCGTGACGAGTTTCTCTGCCAGAGAGAGAAGCAAGGGACGCGGGTGTCGCCCTGCGGATTATTAAACAGGCTATTGCGGGGTCAGTAAAACAACTGTTTAGGTTCTCTTGACCCAGGTAGGTCCAAGTCAGAGAGCCGGGTCAGACCGTAGGAATTGCCAAAATCACTGGCCTGGATCATTTTGGCTCCGAAGTCAATGTTACCTGAATCACCGGCTTGGCTAGGAGGTAGCAAGGTGAACTTTCTTAAAAGGGTGCGGGGGTGGGGGTGGGGGATGGTATTAGCATCACAACTATCTCCTCGCTTTGTTTTGCGGTTCCGCCTCTACCGCGCGGCCTGGAACCATGCCCCTTCCCCCTTCAAGAAAGCGCTTTATGAATCATCAGACTGAGTTTTCTCCGGGCGGCGTGGACATCGTGCTCGGTGAGGCCCGGGCTGGAAGGAGCCCCACGGGCAGCTAGAACTGGAGTCGCAGTTTCGTCTCTGGTTTTGAATCCGGCCCTTTGAGCAAGCTTAACACGTGTGGATTTAATTTCCCTTTCTTTCTCGCTTTCTTTTCTCCCTCCCCCCCGCCCCCCACCAACCCTTGTGAGGGAACAAGAAAAATAGTCTGCCGTGTCGACAGCGCGACACCGTTCTCTTTGCCAAAGAAAATTTGTCTTTCCAGAGCCCTGGAGAGGAGCGGGTTCCCAAGTTTCCACAGCACCCTCCAGTTGAGGGAGGGGGGTATCCAGACAGCCTCCCCGCCAGACCCGGGAGGTATTAGCAGGTCGGAGCCCTGGAATTTAGGATATATTTCCCCCGCGTCTTTGGGGGCTGTGGGCACATGCTGGCCGCACAGGGTGGGGTGGCGGGCTTTCTATAGGTTCTGGGCTGCGGGTACAGATGGAGTTCTCCGGCGCAGTGCAGCCCTCGGGCTCAGAGGTGGCTGCAGGCTCCCTCAGGCCAAGACTCACCCTTTTCCTCCACTGAAGACTCCTTAAATTGGAGGGGCCAGAACAGGACAGCCCTTTACATCCCAGCCACCTTCTCTGCCCTTTGGGAGCTGGTAAATCTCTAGCCTTGAGATCTCCGCGGGGCTTCTAGAACGGGCGGGCGCTCCCACCTTCTATTTCTCATTTTATTACCCTGATTGGGGGGAGGGCTTCATCCGCCAAACTTGGGGGAGCGGGGAGGAATATTTCCAAAGCACAGGGAAGAACACCAACCTGAATCAGAACAGTAGCGGCAATAATTCTCGGCGAAAATGCTGGAGGAGAATATGGGATATTAAAATAATAGCCATAGCCAGTATTCTCCCCAGATGCTTCCGGTCAGAAGGGAAGAAAGCAGGAACGGGCTGAAACATGGGGAAGGGAGATACCGTGGTCCTGGAAGAAATATAACAGGGCCAGATTTAACTAGGCAAGAGGGGAAGTGACCCCCAGAGAGAAGGAGGGAATTTCTCCCCGTGAGGCCAAAACGGACTCCCTCTTTTGCAAAACCGAGTTGGTCCAACTTTCGATTGTCGTATCTATTGGCGTGGTGATTCTTACTCCTTTCTCCAGTCCTTTCTGGTCTTCTCCCTACTTTCCGACTCCGGGGGAGCCCTGAGTCAGGCCGGGACGCACTGGAAAAAGAAGCGGAAAAGATGGTGTCCTCGTAAGCTAGTTTTTTTTTTTTTTTTCTTCTTGAGAGGCAAGAAATACGGTGGTTTTTCTTTCTTTCAAAAATACTCAACTTTCTTTAAAAACAGAGGCAGGAGCGAGAAAAATATCAAGAGCGGCCTCCCCTTACTTTTTTGTTCGGCTTTGTTTTGGACTCTAAATTAAAGTAGGAACCTCTACTCTTCTACCCAGGGTGATATTAGAAATAGGGCTAGAATTTTGCAAAGTGAGGAAAACGCAATTGGGGAGGGGGTCGCGGGGGGAACCCAGCTGGGAGCAGGTCGAGGGAAGCCGGGGACCCTCCTGAAGAAGGAAGGGAGGCTGCTTGGTGCGCGGCGGCTCCTTGGAACTTACCGCCCCAGCGACTGGGGGGAAAGGTTGGAAGATGCTCAGAACTGGTCAAGGACTGTATTCGGTCCGTGGCCCGGGCTTCCAGAGTGTCTGGGACAGCGGCTATCGGAAGCTGAGGTTGCGGAATCCCGTGCGGGCTGAGCCCAGGGCAGCTGGGGCCCGGCGCCGGAGATGCGAGAGGAGGCAGCCAAGGGGAAAGGAGCTCTCGCCGCGCTCGGGGTTTCGCCTTCCCCTTCCAGCCCCGGCGGGGCCCAGGCCTCCGCTTCCGGCCGACCTCAGCCCGGGGATCAAAAGGGAACCACCTCGAGGCCTCGGGCGAAGGATTTTGGCCTGCGCTCTGGGCACCCGGGAGCGAACGCTTCACCCCAAGGGGCTCGGATTGGGGAAAAGAGAATAGCTCACCGTTTGGGAAACAAAAGAGAACTTGGGGGAAGCCACTGCGGCCCGGCGGGGAGGAGAGACGCGGGTCCTGCCCGCTGGAAGCGGCTGAGTCCGCGGCCCGGCCGCCCCGGGCGCCCGCGTCCAGCGCTGGAAGCGCTGCCCGTGATCCCCGCGGGCCTGACCTCAGGTCCCAAGGCGGCTCGTTCAGCCGCGTTCCTGACTTTTCGCGGCCGCTCCAGCCCCGGAAGGACCCGGCCTGGAGCCAGGCCGCGCTTCGGAAAGCCCTGGGGGGTTAGGGGGGAGCGAAACCCGGGATGGAATCCCCGAAGTTGGGGGCAAGGCCAGATTCCGACCTTCGCTTCCCCCTCGGCCCCTCGGCGGGGAGCTTACCCTTGCGGAAGGCCCGACGCTCGCTGCCTCGCCCCCGGGCAGGCCTAGCTCTTCGCTCCGCGCCGCCGGGGGCGTCTACGCCGTACGCTTCCCGACTGCACCCGGCGCGTCTCCAGCTGCGCGCGAAAGCTGGAGCGCATCCTCAGCGGGGCGCTTCGGAGTTAGGCCCATTGATGAGAGCAAAAATAATAATGATAATCGTTATTCCAGAACAAAACCGAGCGCCTCGCCCTTTGCAGGCCCGGTCGCTGTAATTCTTCTCTGCAGAAATCACCTCCGGTACCCCGACCCCACTCGCCCCCCGCCCCTCGCCGGGGCCGCGCTGGCACGAACTGCGTCCGCGGCCCTGGCTAGAGGTGCTCTCGCAGAGTGGACTTTTTTTTTTTTTCTCAGTAAGCTACACTGCGGACGACCCTCTTCCTTCCCTCCAACGCCCGGGTCTCATTTCCCCTGCGCGATAACCCGGTAATTACGTGTACGCAGGACTGCGCGCAGGCACGGAGTTACCGCGTCCCACACATAACCAGTTAGAGCGGGCGCCTGGGTGTTCGTTCGCCGAGAGCTCCTCCTCGGAAAAAAATAATTTTTAAATAATAAGAGGACTCTCGTGACTCCTCCAAGGGACTTCGTTCCACCTCGGAACAATTTGATTTCTTCCCAGTCGTGGGCTGAGATTGGCTCCCACCTCCCTTCGCCAAGAGCTCCCCCCTCCCCCTCCCTAAGAAAATCGATCTCGGCTCTATTTGTGCCTGATGTTTGCCACCCGCATTTCCCCCGGAGAGCGCTGGGTTTGTTTATTTCTTTATTTATTCCCGTGGCCCGGGCGTCGGGGACTTGTGGCTGCGCAGACCCGGGGCTGAGAGGCGAAGACGGACAGAAATTAACCTCCCGAGCCGCTGCCCCCCAGTCGAGCGTGACAGCGCGCGGGCCGGTTGCGTGATTCGTGACGTCTCCAAGTCCTATAGGTGCAGCCGCTGGTGAGATAGTCCGTATCGCCTGGTTGCCTCTTTATTTTATTGGGGTGTGCCTGGTAATAAATAGTAATATTTAATTTGTCGAAGACCACAAACCAGCCTCGAGCTGGGAGGTACCTAGTCCTCTTGACAGACGCTGCAAGAAGGCTTGGCCTAGACGGGGTCTCTTTTGGGGGTCCTTTGCAAACGCTTCACCTGAACCCCCCCCCCCCCACTCCCCAGCAAGGCGCCCTCACTGCTGGCTTCTGCGCTGGAAAGAAGAGGTGGGAGTTTTGGAGGTGAGTGTCCCCTTGGACAGCTATGGGGGGGAGGGTAGGTTGCTCTCAGCACTTGACGTGCCTCCGGCCTCCTGGCTTCCCGCTGCAACTCGGCCCTGCCGAATGCACACTCCGGTAGATGCTACTTTTCACCATGGAAATGAGGAGGCACTCCTTGCATTTTGCCTTGGAGTCTTGCCTGGCAAAGAACAGATTCCCGTTGGAGGTTTCAAAATTCCAGTTTCTTGTGGTGGCCGGCACAAACTGCGCTCCACCGGCTGAGTGAATCTGGCTAGGCAGTCAACTTGGGGGAGTTCAGCTTTGCCCTCCCGGGAGGGGGCCTCCGAATTATTTATGGGGATTTCTTTTATCCGCAAATCTCGGAGAATTTAAAGGGATTGGAGAGGTCTTTCCGTATTTCCCCTTCCTTTTGCCCGAGATGCAGAGAATCAAGCTCATCCTGAAGCCACCTTTGTTTTCCATTTTGGGCGGGAGATGGAGGGGGGTCACCTCCTTAGCAAGCCCAAAGTTCTCTGAGCTGACAGTGCGGAAGGGTGAGGGCGTTTTCACAAATAAATAAACCGCCTTGCTGAAAGGTTGTTTGCAAACAAACCTGGAAGGCGGAGAGAGAAGCGGAGCAAATGCCGGGCTTGGTCTTTCTCCCCCGCACGGCCCCACTTTTAGGGATGGACAAGCTGCTTTGTAATTTTGCAGCGATGTGTTACACCCAGCGGGGCCCTCCGATCTCCAGGGCATTTCCCCCTCTCCTTGCCTCTCCCCAGACCTTGGCCTGCAGGCCCCTGTCTCTAACCAGAGCCCTTGAAAAGAACAAGGCGACGGGGGGGGGGGTATAGGAGACGGGGTGGGGGGTTAACCAAGGGAACCCTGACATTTGTTCTGAGCATCAGTGGTTGGTGTTCCAGACTGGGTCTGCTCCAGCGAAGACCTGCTCACTGTGTTTACGCTTCTATTGACCTCTTCAACCCTCAAAATAATACATTTCAGAGAGGGGGAGGGCAGGGAGAGGGGCCCAGCGGAGATGAAAACCCCAGCCAGTCTCCAATGACTGTTTGATTATTTTAATAAAACTGGGTACTGCCTCGCGAACATCTCCAGCCCGGGAGGTCTGGTGGCCCCGGGGGTGGGAGCCCAAGGCAATTTCTTGGCATCTTTGATCTCGGGCCCCCCACCCCAGTGCACCTTCACCCTGCCCTCACCCTGGAGTCGCTGAGAGTCCGGGTGGTGAGTGGGGAGGGGAGAGATGTCAGGGGGGCCTTCGGCGGCCAGCCCGGCCAGGCGGGGTCACGCGGCTCTGTCTTGAGGTCAGCGGTGGAGGGAGAACGCAGGCCAGTCTTTAGAGGAGGCACAAGGCGTGTGTGAGTGTGTGTGTGTGTGTGTGTGTGCGCGCACGCGCGTGCGCAGCATAGGGCGGTCAGACTCCTTGCTCTTCACAGCCGAGTCCCCGAGATTACTTCCCGGGCAGAAGCCGGCCCGGTTTGCGATGATTTGTGCAGAATTTTTTTGCAGCCACCGAGCCCAGCTCGGAGAAGCGGAGATGGATGGAGGTTGGGAAGGGGGTGGAGAGGAGGGGTGATCTCTGGTCTGGGTTTGAGACCAGTGCAGTGATTTGAGTGTTCGGGGGAATCTAGTGGAAAAGGTGGTTGGGGGAGGGAGTGAGAAGAGAGAGGGAGGGAGAGAGGGAAGGGAGGGGGGGGCGGGAAAGAGGCAGAGGCAGGCTGTGAGCAGTGGGAGCTAGTTGGATAGGCAATTTCAGTACTTTGTAAAGCATCAAGGCAGCCCAACGTCACTGAGCTCAGCTGAGTCGGCTTGTATTTCTGAGAGAGAGAGAGAGAGTTGGGGGGGGAGGCTCTTTTTCTTTAGATTCCAGAACTTTAACCCTGAAAGCGGCGCTCAGAAAGGACCTTGACCGTTCCCTACTTCCCGCTCCCTCCGGTCTCCCAACTTTCACTCCAGAGGGGTGCAAGTGAGGAGGGGGCCCTGAGGTTCTACCATCAAGGGTGCTCCCGGAGGCTGCCGCTTGCGTTCCTTGGAGCCCTTCTGGCGCCGGACAGCTTGGAAGCCTTTAGGGAGAGCGAGCGAGCGAGCGAGCGCAAAGCCGAGGAGGTGTGTGTTGGAGGTGGGCAGTCGCTGCCGAGGCTCCAGCGGTGGGTGATCCTTTGTAGGCAGCGGTCGCCGCTAGTCTGGGCGAGCCGTCCCCGGCATAACCCCCCTCCCCGGAGCCACCATGCCCGCGCCCCCGCCTCGCCGCCGGCTTCCCTGCTAGGAGCAAGAAGGGATGTGGTGAATGCACCGGCTTCACCGAGCGAGGTAACCGCCCCTTGCAGACGGCCCGGGAGGCTCGGGAGGGAGCCCGCCGGCCGCGCGGGCCCCGGGAGGCGCGGGACGGCGGCGGCGGCGACCCCAGCCGCGCCCGGATCCCGCAGAACCCGGCTTTGCAGGGGACCCGGCGCGGGCCCCGGGGCGCCCGGGCGCGCGGAGCCCGGCGGGGAGGCGCGCGGCCCGCCGAGCGGCGGGGAGCTCCGCGGGACGAGCGGCCTGGTTCTGTCAAAGCGCATCTGGCTCGCGTCCGCCGAGCCCCGAGCTGCCGGCGACCGCGGCCGCGGAGCGCGCGGGGCACGGTCCCTGCGGCCCGCGGCGGCAGGGAGCGCACGTGGGCGACGCCAGCCCCGCGTTCTTTTGTTGCGAGCCGGCTGCGGGGCTGCCCTCCCCGCCTCTCCCGAACCCCGAGGGCGGCGGCGGCGGGCGAGCGAAGCTGTTTGGGAGCCGGGCCTCGCGAGCCGTCCTCGCCGGCCCCACTCCGGGGATCCAGCCACTGCAGGGATCCGGATTTTGGCTTAAGCGGCTGCTAAGCCTTGGAGGGGGGGGGCATCCTTGGCGCCCCCTTCTCAGGCCAGCGGGGGTTTGAGGGAGGAAATCCCTGCTTGCAGACGTGGAGGAGACTGGAAAGCCATCAGAGCGGGGAGGCAGGCTCCTCCGGGCTGGAGCAGTCCTGCAGCTGTTATTTTTCGGGTTCCAGCCTCCTAAGCGTGCAGCCCCGCGCCCTTCTCCCCGTTGCGCCGGCCCTAGGACGCCCATCCGGCGCCCGAAGCCCAGAATCTACCCGGGACCCACTGTGTCCTCCCCGGGCCGCGAGCTGGGGCCTGCACTTCCAGCGAGCCAGGCCCGGCCGAAGCTCCGAGAAGCTGCTCTCGGCCTGGCCGCTCGTCAAAACCCCCGTGCGGAGCTGGAGAGCGGAGAAAGCCCGGGGATCGCGCAGCCCCCGCGGGTGCAGCGCGCCGGCCTCCCGCGCCCTGCAGCGCGCCGCCCTCCCCGCCGCTGCGCCGCCGCTTTCGGCCCTTTCGGTTCGGCTCCTTTTACTTTTTACCGTTGCCGAAGGTGGGGGGAAAGGGGAGGACTCTTACTGTTCAAGGACTTTTAATTTTAAGGCCTGTAAGTGATACAGGATGAACACGAATTCTCCTTGGGGCCGCGTCTCACCGTCTGCAAATCTTCCCCTCCCCGGTTCCCGGTTTTGCAAGAGGCGGGTTATTGCAGACATTTTGCCCTGCGGGCCGAGAATATTCCCCTGGTGACTTTTAAGACACAGAGCGGTGATGTCGTTCTGTAGGTTTGATGGAGGAAACCAGTTCTCGGAAGGACACTAGGTTTTTGTTTTGTTTTTGGTTCGTGCCCAGTGGCTTCCAAAAATACCCAGGCCTTATCTTTATTGGCCCTTCCAGAAGTCCAGACAAATTTGACGGGCAGCCGGCTTATCGTGGGGAGCCTGCGCAGGGGAGATGCGAGCCTCGCCTCCTCCTGGCCTGACCCGGGGTCTTTTGCAAGAGGTGGTGCGTGCTCCTCGGGTAATAATGATAGTAATTACGGGATCTTCCGCTGCCTCCTTCAGCTGCGAACGGCCGAGCTGGTAGTTGGACACCGGGCGGGGGTGGGGTGGGCACTGGGCTCTCCTGTCATTAGATTTGCACTTCCAACCTTCCTCTCTCTCTCTCTCTCTCTCTCTCTGCTTCCTGGCCTCAGAGCAGGACCCTGCTCGGGCACAGGGCGCCGGGCACACCATGGCCGACGCCGACGAGGGCTTTGGCCTAGCACACACTCCCCTGGAACCAGATTCAAAGGATGTACCCTGTGACTCCAAGCCCGAGGGCGCGCTAGGGGCCCCCAGCAAGTCTCCTTCATCCCCGCAGGCCGCCTTCACCCAGCAGGTAAGAAGACCTCTCCAGCCTAGGAGCCCTTTGCAAAACCAGAAGGCCCTCCTGTGGGGGGGAGGGGAGGAGGGTGGATTGCCGGTGGCCGGTAATTGTCCCCCTTTGCTTTTTTATCTCTGCTCATCCCGCTTTCCTATGCCCTGCCTCCCCCCAGTACCAGCGTATTCCAATCCACTTTATTGTGACGATAATCTTTATGGCCAGAGGATTTGGGCAATACATTTAAGTTGTTAGAGAAGCCTTCATTATCTGGGCTATTTGGGGTCAGCTAACAATAGCCCAGATCATTCCGTTGCTGCCACGCTAGGTGTAGGCTCGGCCCCGAGCACCTCATTAAGGGCTGGGTCAGCGGCTGCTTCAGGCCAGCGTGAGCGATGGCTTGACCCTTCTTCAGATCTTCCTTAGCCCTCGCCTCCGCCCGCCTTCTCCGAGCCGGAGACCCTGGAGTTCGAGTTGCACTATTTGTCTTGGGCCGGGCTCTGGAGGGCTGGCCCGCCCTGGCCGGTGGCGGGGAGCACCGGGCTGTGTCAGGAGGCCGCAGGGACCCACAGGCTCCCCTGGCTGGAAGCTGGGCGCCAGTAGAGGGTGAGGCCTCCTAGGCCGTGCGCTCTGTGCCATGTTTCCCCGGCGTTCTGGATGCTCACGGAGGCCCACGGAGCCCTCGGGGATTTTAAATAAGGTGTCAAAGGGCACAAAGCGGGGGGACTTGACCCGCAGAGGTATTTGGACATAGCTAAAGCCCTCCTTTGCGATTTCCATGGATGTCCTTCCTGGCTACCTCATCGACTCTCTCTCTTCCCCTTCCTGTGTCTGGGAAAACGCACGAGTCGCTGTAGAGAGCCAGGGGACAGTGGGCACACAGTGTGGGAAACTGAGATTTCCTTTTCCGAAAAGCAAATCCGCTTATTAGGACAGTTATGGATTATCGCAAAACGAAAATTTTGCATAGAACTTTCTCGGCATCGGTTTAGGAAAGTAACTTCTAGCTGCAAGCGCAAATGTTCAACGGTTTCAGCTGCGCCCGTGATCCAAACAGCTCGAAGCGAGCAAAGTTGGACGTGAGAACCTCGAAGGTTCGTTAATACAGACGTATTATCATCGGAGGATGAGCTCTTTGGACCGTGGGGACCTATTATTATACGATAGACACATTTTTAGATTTGCGTTTTCTCTCGAGCCTGTCTTTGCACCGCCATGGTGAGATGAAACACGCATCCGGGTAGTATTTGCACGTCTGTGTGTTTGTGTGTGCGTATGGGGGGTGGCTATACGTGAGAATGTTCCGAGTGGGCTTTTGTGAGATGACGTGTGTTTGTTTTTGCGTTTTGCCTTTGTCTTTTAGCCGCATCTTGGCTAAAACAGATTGAGATTGGCCCCCCATTTTTTTCCCCTGGGCCTGTTAGGTCTGTTCCCATGGGTGTGCTAGAGGACCCTGAGGTCTGGGGACTTTTCTCTAGCCTTGTGTTGGTGGCGTTAGGAGACAGCAGGGCACCTAACTGCTGGGGGGTGCTTGCACTGGGATTCTTGGGCAGGTCTGCTGGTGCCCCAGACCTGGCTCGGGGCAGTTCTCAGCCTCAGAGGCCCGAGGCTCTGGAGGGAAGAAGTCTGTGTGTGTGTGGAGTCTGGGGGAAGGGAAGGCCCACCGCTCCTGGAGCCGGTCTGTGTGACTTTTCTCTCCTCTCCGTAGGGCATGGAAGGGATCAAGGTGTTTCTCCACGAAAGAGAACTGTGGCTGAAATTTCACGAAGTCGGCACAGAAATGATCATAACCAAGGCTGGAAGGTGAGCAGGCCATCTCTGTTGCCCAGGGGTGGGGGGGCGCCTGGGCAAATCGTGGGAGAGACAAAGAAGGGAGAGACAGAGACGGGGAGAAAGAAGTGGGGGTAGAGCAAAGAGAGACTAGAGCAGAGCAGAGAGAACGAACGTATTTTGCTTGACCCGATTTTGGATGAAGATGCTGGGAGAATCCCTGCACTGACCTGCATCAACCCGCGGAGGAAATGCTTGTTCGATTCGCCTCTGAAACAGGGCATTGCTCCCACCTCTTATAGGAGAAGAATCCAGAGCTCTGGGGACTGGTCGTGGGGGAAAGCGGGACGACGGGGAGAGAACAGGGAAATCTGGGAGGTGCGGAGCGTGCACAGAGATGAGCCCCGCTTTCCGCCCTGACTCCTGGCTCCCACCCTCCGTCCCACCCTCCCTGACCTTGGAGCGGCTCCAGCATCCAACCCGATTGCCAAACTCTGAATCGCTGGATGTATTCGCTACCTCTTTCATTGTTTATAGAAAGCGGGCGAAGCCTTTGAAACTGAACCGGGGCTCGGCCGGGCTCTATATATACAGACACCGATAAACATGCCGTTTCGCCAAGAGACTCACCCGGAGTTCCTCTTAAAAGCTCGCAGGGTTGTGGGGTTTTTGCTTTTTTTTTTTTTTTTTTTTTTGCTAGAAATACTAAACTTCTGGGGGAAGCTGTTGGAGGGTCAGGCAGCTTCGTGTCCCAGGGGCAACAATGTGCGCTCAGGAGCCCAGGCCTGGGGGCGTCCTCACCCCAGGCCTCCTGGGTGCCAGAGGGGCCCTCCGAGTCCCAAGGGCACAAAGCCCGAACGGTCGCGTGAAGCTGGCGAGGCCGGGAGGCCGGAGCCACCGAGTGTGTAAAGGGGGGCGGGGGGGGAGCCTCCTCACCAGGCCCCCCGGGTCCCCAGCCCAAGCCTCCCGCAATAAACTGACAACGGTGACATTTATTATTATTTGAAATTAAACAACTTTTGCTCCCCCGCTCGGCCTGAGTGAACCAGGAGGCGCGTTCTGTTTATACTGAAGGACTGAGTTCTGCCTATTCTGCCCCAGGAAGGAAAGACACGGCCCGGGTCCCCTCTCCCCCCGCCAAGCCTGAGCTGAGGGGATTTAACTATAAAAGGCCTGGGAAACCTCCCTCGCGCTTGCCTGCAGGCGGGCGAGCTCAGGCTGATAAACACCACCAGGCTTAGGCTCCAGGGCCTCCCTCCACTCACCCCTTCTCACCAGCCCTGGGTGAGCCGGGATCCAGCAGCAGCCCGGTCCTTCTGCCCCACTAGCCACAGGCTGCCCGCTGGCTTTCCGGGGAACACCCCATCCCCCTCCACGGGAGGGCTGGGAATTTGGAGACCGCTGAAGGGGGGGGGCACAGCGCCTGTAGACCCCGAAACACCCGCCTACCCCGAGCCCCTCCTGGTTCAGGCCCCCGTCTCTCCGGAAACCAAACCTGCGTGGGTTCTGAGTTTCTTTGCTGGGGGCCGAAGGGTTTAGAGTCTCCAAGGAAGGGCGCCAGGCGCCTTGGCGAAGTTGCGGGGGGTGGGGGGCATTTAGGAATAAATTGAGGCCTGAGGCTGGTGGCAGAGGTCACCAGCTGAGCTCCACTCCGGGGTGGAGGCCCGAAGCCAGGACAGGAGGTGTATGGGCACCCACGGGTGTGCAGACCCAAGGGCACGCA
Source organism: Hyaena hyaena (assembly GCF_003009895.1). NCBI lineage: Eukaryota > Metazoa > Chordata > Mammalia > Carnivora > Hyaenidae > Hyaena > Hyaena hyaena. Next base: position 7,881,151 of record NW_024080632.1, on the reverse strand, counting down.
CACACCTCGGTGTCCGCACATGGACGCACAGCATCCAAAGCACCTGCCCGACCTGCCTGGGCGGAGGAGGCCAGCTTTTCACCTAATGAGGCTCTTTCTGCCCCTAAATAAAAAAGCAGTTCTCTGGCTCTGAAAAGAGTATTTACAAAGAGCAGAAACGGAGGCCCTGGTTCTCTCCAGAAGCCCTCGCCTCCAGGTTTCTATTTTCCTCCGAGTTACAAATAATCACCAGCCTCCCGCTCACCTCTGGGCTCTTCTCCTCCCCGGAACTGGAAGGGAAACCCGGGATGGATTGTGGCAAGAGCGGAGCGGGGGCCACTCATCTCCCGCATGCTTCTCAGGCCGTGGCTTCTTTCGTTAAGACGTGTGGACATGCTCTTTAAGACATTGGCATTGATTTTCTCTTTCTCTCGCTCGCTCTCTCTCCCTGGCTTTCTCGGGGTCTCCCTCCTTTTCTCCCCTAGGCGGATGTTTCCCAGTTACAAGGTGAAGGTGACGGGCCTTAATCCCAAAACGAAATACATCCTTCTCATGGACATAGTTCCCGCGGATGACCACAGATACAAGTTCGCAGACAATAAATGGTAGGTGCTGGTGTGGGCAGGTGAGGAGAGCATGGAGGCGAGTGGGGGGGGGAACCCCTTCCCCTCCCCCCTGCACCGAACCAAGCAACATTTTCTGCGCTCGCTCGTACTGTGCGGTAGAGGCTTCTGCACCCTCCCGACCACCCTGAGAGAAAGAAGCAGCAGCCATTAGCCCCCATTTTATAGACAAGGAAACTGAGGCTCACGGGAAGTAAAGGGCTCGTTATCTGTTGCTGCACCCTCGGGTTGTGCCTTTTTAAAAAGCGTATTGTTTCCAAGCGCTGGAAGTATTTCTGGGGGCATAAAACCATTTACAGTTATTTTTTATGAGTTACCTGCTTTGAACAGGCCTCCTTTTATGAAATTGCAAAGCCGGGCTGTGGCATTTGAGTTAAACAGGCAAGAGAGGAGAGAGGTCCTTGGGTGGCTTGCTCCCCGTGGCTGCCAAGCTTACAGGGGCTGCAAGAGGAAGGCCCATTTGAAAGCCCTCAAGAATTTTTCTTACAGATTTTTTTTGGGGGGGGGCGTCCAGGCGTCCAGAACCTACGGATTGTTCGAGGGCGGCAAGAGGCTGCGAGGCTGCGGTGCAGGGGAAGAGCGAGGTGGAAGAAGAGAGAGCTGGTTGGGGGGGGGGGGGCTCGCCTGGCTGCAGGCGTTCTGGGCGCCTGGGCTTGCAGATGCCAGGGAGAGAGGGGGTCAGGCCATTTCCAGATGGTTCTCCTAGTCCGCTGCCCTCGACAGCACCACAGGGTGCTAAGTCTGCGTGGGTTTCGCCCCCGCCTCGGTCTAGGTCTGTGACGGGCAAAGCGGAGCCCGCCATGCCGGGCCGCCTATACGTGCACCCGGACTCGCCGGCCACCGGGGCGCACTGGATGCGGCAGCTGGTCTCCTTCCAGAAACTCAAGCTCACCAACAACCACCTGGACCCCTTCGGGCATGTAGGTACCTGGCGCGGCCCACGGGGACTCCTCCCAGTCTCTGTCTGTCCGTCTGTCTGTCCATCCTGTCCCCGCTCCTCTCCTTCTCCCAGAGTTTTTCTCTTCTTGGCTTCTCGCAAGTCCAGCCTCCCCTTTCCTTGCTCTGCCTGAGTCTCTTCCTCCCTGATCCGGCCTCCCCTTCCCTTCCCTTTCCTCTGACTTCTCTCGCCTTCTTTCCCTCCGGCGCCGCTCTCTCCCGTGCGGTCCTCTCTGTGATGCGCTGGCTGCCCCAAGCTCTCTGGGACCACCTTTCCGGGGGAGCTGGAGAACTGAGGTCTTGGGGAGACGGAATCGCGTGCCCCTGGCCTGGCCCCCAGTCCCATCTATGCTTAGGGGCGGGTGGCCGCGTTTCAGATCTTCGGAAAACACGGTCCTGCCTGCCCAGTGGGCACTCAGCCCCGTTGCCCGAAGGCTGGGCCGCGGTGGGAGCCGCAGATACCTTCCCCGCTCACCTCCAGATTCTGCCTTATTATTGACACGCTCCAGCCGAGAGGGAGACGCCAGGCCACCCGCTCCCTCTTTTACGGACGGGGAAACCAACCTGCCCGAGGTCAACCCTCATTTCCCTTTTAGCTGATGCTCTGGAGGCTTATGTTCTCTTCCCGCAACTTCTAGCCTTCCTCTCCCGCACTCCCTGTTCCCCGAGCAGGCATATGTAGACCAGGGTCCTAAACCTGGAATCCGGACTGGAGAGCACGACTTCGGTGAACCCCCTAATCTGCGTGCAGGACATTGAGGGTGCCCTCCCCCCCCCCCCCCCGCCCCCGCTTCCAAGAGAGTGTGTAGTTTTTAGCGGATTCTCCAGCTTGGAGTAGATTTCTCTTCATCAGTGAAAAACAAATAGCAGAACACTGATTTTGGGGGAAATGTCTCTAGGTTTTTTTCATTGGAAATAATCCATCATCGAGACAGAACACGGCTTCCGGATTCAGTGTTCACACCCTCAGCTTGATGATGCCACCGTACAGCGGGCTCCTCGGTCCTAGGTGACCCTCATTACTGCCTAGAAATGAGGACAGGAGTATGGGAGGCCTTGTAAATGGGAGTCCAGGGGAGGGGAGGGGACTTGCCCAAGGTCATGCAGCTTGTGTGTGAGAGCAGAGATTTGAGGCTTGATCTCGCTCCAAGGGTGATCTCTGCCCTGCCAGGTGGTCTCTTGAGGGAAAATCAACAAACGCTCCCCGGTTGAGGGAACTGGGTTTGCCAGGATTTGATCCAGAGGGGGGGACAGCTTGTGAAGGTCCAAATGGGCGAATCCGGCCCTGTGGGACCTTAGGGCTCAAACACTGAGCCCCCAGGGGCTGGGATGGGGACGGGACAGTGAGTGCTTGCACCGCTGGCGCTGGGGAAGAGAGGAGGAAACCCCATTTTCTTCCGTAGGCTCTCTGGACAAAACGCCCGGCCTCCTTTCCGTTTGGACCAGGCAGTTTGCCCGCCGCGTCCGGTGGGCTGTCGTGTTCACTGCGCAGAAATGCCCTCGAGCGTGCGTGGGCGGCCCGCCGGCCGGGGTGACGCGTAGCCGCGGGCAGCGAACCGAGACTTTAGGTTAAGCGCTGCGGGAGAAGTGGGCCGATCTGTCAACCTTCCGCGCGCTCTCCCGCAGGCTGGGCGGAAGGGACCCCTGGCCGGGGTCTCCGGAACCTTGGCGCGCGCGCCTGCGGGGCTTTGCCCCAGCCCTGCCCGGCCGCCTCGCTTTTCCGCTGCGGTGCCTTTTGCGGTGGCGATGGGGTGCGCGCCTGGGGAAGGCGCGCAGCCCCGCAACCAGGCTCCCGCACCCTTGCGAGGTCCTGACCCTCGGAAGAGGGAGGGTGCTCGGGGCTGCCACGCAGCTCTCCCCGCCCCCACCCCCGACTCGGACTTTTGGGTCCAGAGCCGCCCTAATGAAATTAGGAGCCATTAGATCGCCCTCGCGCTGATGTCTCGCCACTGTCCCCGGCCGTCAAAGCAATTTGGTTAAGCCGGGACGATGGCCGCGCCGGCTGCGTCTCTCTGTCGCCGGCCCGGCGTCGCTATCGGCCAGGGAGGCGGCCGGAGATTAGGGCCGAGCCGCGGGGCCCCGGGTTCCCGCCCTCCCCGCTTCCCCTCCCTTTCCTCCGGGCGGGTCTTAAGGGTTGGCCCACGGACCCTGCCCCAGGGTCATCACCGCGCAAAGAATCAAAGACACCAGACGGGTGCCTGACCTGGGGAGAAAGCAGGCCAGAGTTTCAGCCCGTTGAGCCGGCGACGGGCCCATTGGGTGGGTATCTATCAGAGCGGTCGATGCCTGTGGGCTTTCAGGGCCTCCCGAAATTGTCAAAAACCAGGTGTGCTGCAAACAGCAAAGGCAGTTTTCTTAGGAAAGATGCTCCTCTCCTAGGAACAGCCCCGTTCCAGCAGAGGGAGGGTGTGGAGTCCGGAGCCCCCTCCCTTAATGCTGATTATAGTAGCTGTACTCCTGGTATTATTCGTGATCCTGTGTGCCCACCGGGAGTACCCCAAACATAGAGAAAGGTAGAAAGGGAGGAGAAAGCCATCCCCCCCCCCCCCCAAAGTAGATGCAGCAATTCTATCTCCGGCCAAATCTGGAGATCAGGATTGTAGGATTGAAATGTTGGTGAAGTTGTAGAAAGGGAAACTGAAAGAAAGCAGGTCCTCCTTTGCTGGGGGGGGGGGGTGATGGGGGTGACATGGTGATGCCTCCTCCCCCCAATCTCACTGTCCTTGGAAGCCCACACCCCCCCTTTCTATGATCCTCTTTTTTTTTTTTCATTGATACTTTGCACCAAACAGAGGTGATTTTTATTCCAGTTCTGCAAACTCTTGGTCTTTCCCTTTCCATCTCTTACAGTGTTATTTTGGGGGTGGGGAGTGTGCGTGGAGTGGAGGATGCTTATTTGTTTGTGTCTTCTCCCCTTTCACCCCAAAACGGACGCTTAAACATCCTCCCACCCTCCCAGCACCAGTTCCCTGCCTCCCTCCTGTTGCTGGGGGTGGGGGGGGTACCCTCTGCAGGAGCTAATTTATTAAGCAAACTTTATTAAGAATTCTGATTTACTGCCGTGTGTGCTTTGGGTAGATTCCTGGAATATTACCCTGGCTTTTTGGGTTGGAAATTGTCATTTTTGAAATGTTTCTTTTTAATGAAGTCACTGGCCCCTTTTCAAAACAGGAGGGAAAAAAATCAGACTTGAGGCGAACTTTAGGGGTGGAGAGTGGGGTTTTATCTGAAGCAAAGGGGGTCTTGAGTGTTCTTACAATCTCCTTCTCTTTATGATTTTTAGATTATTCTCAATTCCATGCACAAATACCAGCCCAGATTACACATCGTGAAGGCAGATGAAAATAACGGATTTGGCTCAAAGAATACTGCGTTCTGCACCCACGTCTTTCCTGAGACTGCCTTTATCGCGGTGACTTCCTACCAGAATCACAAGGTAAGTTGATACCTGGGTGCTGGTTCCGGGGCTGTCTCTTCGTTTGAATGAAAAAAATGTGCAGATGTCTCCTGCTGACACTTTTTATACCGTTAATGGCTCTCTAATTCCCCACGGGCTGAGGCAGGACAAAACTACCAGATCGCAGCTGTTTGTACTGTGTACACGCGTTGTGTATGACTCTCCGTCTCTCTTTATCTCTCATATGTAGACACACACACACACACACACACACACACATGCAGACATGCGCCCGCCGGTTAGACACAGGCTTATCACACGGCAGGGGACCCCGCACTCAGATGCAACAACAAGGCATCTCTGCACTTTGCAGTGATCGCCAAGGAGAAAGGTCATTTTCGCGCATGACTCCGCGCTCTTGGGTGGGAGCCTGATGCCGCCCTTCACGGAGCCTTTCTTTTTTTTCTGGTGGGGGTGGAGGCCTCTTCTCCAATCTGTCTTTGGGATGCGTTTCACCTTGAATCGGGACAGATGACAAAGCTGCCCAGGAGCCTTGGACTTTGGTTTGCCAGATCCTTCTCTAGATGGCTCAGTGGTTTTGGACCCCGGATGCCGGTGAAACAGGGTTGGCATTGTTGAAAAACAAGAACAAAAGCTGAGCACCCCGGGTCACCCCCCCAGCACCCTGGGTCACCCCCCAACAGTCCCCAGGAGTTAGACAAAACCCTGCAAAACCATCGCTTGGGGAGGGGAGGGATCCCTTGTTTTCTAGAAGACCGCTGGAGTGTGGTGTAGACGAAGGAGGGTGCTCGTGGGTCCTGTAAGTGTCAGACCCCACGCTGTTCAAAATCCAGGCCCTGACTTGGGCATTTCCAAGCTGGGCAATGCTATCAGAACAGGGCACCCCGAAACCAAAGGTTGGGGGAGTATCTTTTATCCTTTCCCAGGAGAAAAGGCTCGTCTTACTTGTCACGGGTCTCTTCTGTTCTTTAGAAACTTGAATGCTTCTGGACTCATTTTATTGGCGGGAGGGCGGGAGCGAATGATTCCTATGCCTACTAACGAAAGACATGGAATCTGGGGGGGCCGCCGTGGGGGTGCAGGTTGTTAGCATTAAATAGGGATTTGACTTGGAGAAGGGAAAGTAGAAGGTCCCAGGTGGGATCAGGGAGGGCAGGTCACTGGGGTGAGGAGACGGACGTGGGGATGGTAATGTCATCCTTCCCCACAGCTCCTGTCCCCCCCTGGCAGGAAGTCACAGGGACTGGGGAGAGGTGCGGGAGGCCAGGGCAGGGTGAGGGGTGGGTTCAGCACCCTAAAGCCTCCAGTCACCCCCGTGAAGGTGAGTCCAGTACATGCCGGGTGTCAGAAAGTGTCCCCCCACCCGCCCCAGTGAAGCCAGGGCCCTTACAAGATGCTAATCTCCAAATCCAGATGGCCGGTCACCAGGCCACGCAGCGATGGACGGTCCCTTCTAGGCGACCACGCCTGCCTGGGGACCCAGGTCTTGAAAGAGCTTCTCTCCAGAAAGAAAACTCACTCTCCCCAAATTGCAGTGATTTTTTTAAAGGCAAAGAAGGATTTTTTTTTTTTCTGAGTTTCAGCCCTGACGCATCAAACCAGCAAGAACAAAAACATGAGGGCCAGATCCCCTGAATGTCGCAAAACTGTTTCAGGCTAATTTGAATCTGGCTGTTAGAAACCTGTTTCCTCTATGGCCATTGTCAATCTATGTTTAACTTTGTGGTGACAGTCACAGGGGAAAAAATGGGAAAAAATAGTAACGAGGACATTCACCCTCACCCCCTCCCTCCCTCCCTTTCATACATATGTATATGCAGACATGTGTTACACACATATCTACACACACACACACACACAAACACACACGCACACACTTAGACCTGACAGAGGGTCCAAAGATATATCAGATCTTTTCTTTTCCTTCTTTCTTTCTCGCTAAGAAAGCCCAGGCTCCTACAGAAAGGACAGGAAATGTTAGACTCAGGAAGGGGCCCTGCTAAAGAACCAGGTCCCGTGGGAGCGAATTCCTAGGCCCCGTGTAGTTATGCTTGTAGGGGACCTAAGGAGCGTGAACACACTCGGTCTCTCTCCTTTCTGTCCCTTTCTTTGCTTTGTTGACGCCTAACTGTCCAACAGTCAACTGCGATATGCAAAGTGTACAATGTGACATGTGTATTATACTCACGAAAGTACCATCATGGCCACTTGTGAATATACCTGCCATGCCTAGATTTCCGTTTTTATTTATTTTCTTATTTTTTTTAAGTCTCTTAATTTATTTTGAGAGAGAGAGAGAGAGAATGAGAAGGGGAGGGGCAAGAGAGAGGGAGAGAGAGAGAATCTCAAGCAGGCTCCGCGATGACAGTGCGACGTGGGGCTCGAACTCACAAACCTAGACATCATGACCTGACCCGAAACCGAGAGCTTACCCGATTGAGCCACCCAGGCGCCTCCCCCACCGCCACCCAAATTTCTGTTTTTAAAAAGGTGGCCTCAATTCTTCCCCAGTGAATAAATTTAGTGATCGGTGCACTTGAAGGAGTGTCTGCCTAGTGGGATGTATACTTGTGAGGTCTGAGCACAATCTAGGGGGTTGTGTATCTAAATGCTCAGGGGTCTGAAAATGTGTGTCTCTAAATATGAATCTGGATGGCCACACGGGAGTTCACATATGGGAATTTATTTATTTTGAGAGGGAGTGCACAGCGCGAGTGGGAGAGGGGCAGAGGGAGAGCGGGGAGAGTCCCAGGCAGGCTCCACGCTGTCAGCACAGAGCCCGATGTGGGGCGGGAACTCACGGAACCTCGAGATCATGACCTGAGCCGAGATCAAGAGTTGGACGCTTAAGCGACTGAGCCACCCAGGTGCCCGCGGGTTTTTATTAGTATTATTTTTTTTATTGTTTGCGCCATAAAGGCTTTGGAGCCCACCTGGCATCCAGAAGAGGGATTCCACAGGAGATACTTGCAGTCACCCTCCCCCATAGGAGGCTTCCCCTGCTTTTTAGTTGCGAAGTACCGAAGGCACTCCTCTTCCTTATGGGGAGGTAGCCTAAGGCAGCGCATTTTCCCAGTCCCGTCCAGGGTCCCTCCAGACGTCCCCTGCGTGGCTATATGACGTGCGACTGGAAGAAGAGAGCCAGGCTGAGCGTGGTTGTGGACTTTGTCTTATTCCTTAATGGTCCCACCTGGATGAGGTGTTGAGACCCCCGACTTCATGGGCAGAAGCCACCTGAGCCCTTACTCGTCATTTCATAAGGTTAAGGTGGGGACTCTGGAGATAGGCTGCCTGGGTTGAAATCTGGCAAGTCACCTGACTCAGTTTTCCTCCTCTGTGCAATGGGGATAATACAAGAATTGGTTTTGTCACGGGGAGGACCAGGTCAAGATCGTCCTTGGAAAATTCGTAGTGCAGAGCCTGGCAAAGAGCAAGCATGGTGAGCGATGGGGCCGGTGACTGGCTACTCAACCGATCAGTTTAGAACAGGGCATCCCCGTCTGCAACACACGCTTGGAAACTCTTCGTCCCACCCCAACTGCTTCAGATTCTGAAAACCTGAGATTTTAAATACGTTCTCCTTACTGTGATTGCACAATAGCTACAGACATTAGTCTTGGTGGTTGAGTTGGTTCATTCCCCGAACGCACCCATCGATTCAGGGATTGTTTGCCCCACATGATGATTTGGGAAAATGAGCAAGGACAGAAAAGTGATCTGAGTGATTCAGCCGCCAGGACGGTTTGGGACCCTCTCGCACCGCTAATTTTCGGCGTCAACAGCCCCTTGTCCGCTTGGATACGGGTGGCAGGTGGAGGCAGGTACGTGGCCGGGCTCCCGTGCTGGGCTGTGGTCGCACACCCCTCCGCCACAAGGCTCCTAATGACACGATGTGTTTCCCCAGCCCAGCTGTGATCCCTGAGCTGGATTTGGGAGTTATTTCCCCAGATGGTTGACAGCTTGAAAAAGATATTTAAAAACTCGGCTCTTCCAGAGCGATGTTTTGCTCTGTGAAACGCGTTTTTGTAAGGCTTTCACCGAAGCTGTCAGCGGGGTCCAGAGCAATCCCTAGAAATACTTAGGTGTTAAAAAAAAGGTCACGTGGGCATCTCACGTCTCTGCTCTCGCAACAATGGCTGTGTTTGCAAGCGGCGGTCCCCCGATATTAACTTACTTCGCCATTAAAAGGCATTTTTTTTCTTCCTGCTTAAGTCATTGTGTAAGGAGCCTGTATTTATGAGGTACGAGCTTTCTGGTTGGGACCAGGAAATGAACCCCTAATAGAGAGACATAATTAAGATTTTTGGCCCTCGTGAGGTGTTTTTTTTTTTTTCCCCAAAAGCAAGAATTCACAACAATTATTCTCATTAATTTTTACAACCTCTGTCTCACTGGTCCGAGCTGGCATTTATATTTGTTTTTCCCCCACCCCCCTCAGCCCTCCCCCCCCCCGGATATCCGGTTTTATGCTGGCTTTGGAGGGAATGCATTTGTGGGATGTGGGGAAGTCAGTGGAGCCTTTTAGTAGAACTCAGACATCTGACTGTCGGCTCGTGTGCCTGTGAGTGAGCAGGCCAGCACACGCGGTGTGTCAGAAGGGCATTTCCTGGACGCAGTTGTACGGGATGAGGCGGACTTTTCCGCCTTCAGCTGACCTTGCATGTGAGCTTGTCTCAAGGGCGAAAACTCCTAGAACCTATAGGCATCTACGCTCAGTGTGCAACGCCAGATGTGTGTCCGATCAGCATACCTAGGTGTGTGTGTAGCAAATTGTGTTTGTCCTCTGCAATCATACTTCCGGAAGCGCAGAAATTAGGTAGTAGTAAACCTTTTGGTGGCGTAACGGATGGTTTCAAGCAAAAGACTTTTGAGGATGAAATACTTCCCCCTCCTTTTTTTTTCTCCCTTCGTGGTAATTGTTTGTCCTGAGCTCTTGGAGGAACAAGTGACATCATGGAACAGGCATTGATTCAGCACCAATGCCACACCCTTATGGTCTTCAATACTTCCAGGGACTGGCTTCAGTCGCTGGGGGGGGAGCGGGGGGCGTGGAGTAGAGCAACGATTCCCTCCCTCTGTTTTTAAATGATCGATTTTTTACTTAGCATATTGAGAATCCCTTCCTCCCTTAAAAAAAAAAAACAACATGATTTATGGTCAGTTGGGTTGCATTTTATTGTGACAAAGCCGGAGTGGGAAAAGAAGCTCCCGTAGGTGATGGGTCTTTGGGCTCAAAACAGAAGTGGATCCGGGAGTGCACATTTTAAAGACTGTTTTCCTAAGAGGTTTTATAGACATTTCTACTCGTTCTGAAGAGTCAAGTCAAGATCAGGAAGTTGTAGGAATGGGCATGGTGTTTTAAAAAAAAAACGAGGGAGGAGGGAATGTGTATACACATCCATGCCCACGCCTACTTTAAACGTTTTAAAATAGATTTTACTTTTTTTAAGAGCGGTTTCAGGTTTACGGCAAAGTTAAGTGGAAAGTACAGAGAGTTCCCAGAGACCCCTTGCCCCTCACCCTTCACGAAGGCTCCGCCCCCAACATCCACCACCAGAGTGAGACATTTATTATAATCGGCGAAAGCACGTTGACACGTCGTTATCACCCTGAGTCCACGTGAGGGTTCACTCGCGGTGTCATACATTCTGTGGGTTTGGACAAACATGTACGCACACGTGTCCGCCATTACTGTATCACACAGAATAGTGTTACTGAATATCCTCCACGCTCTGCCTCTTTGTCTCTCCCTCCACACACAACTTCTGGCCATTGCTGATCTTTGCCTTTTCTAAAATGTCGCATGGTTGGAGTCACATACCGTGTTTTAAAACGTCAATTTTACGTATTTTTTTGTTGCAAGCGCACGCACACGTGCACGTATATAATACAGTAACTTCACGTTCATTATAGAGTCTTGGAGGCAGAGGGCATCTCTTCTGGAAAACAGAACATACCAGAATGCCTGCCCCCAGGTGGATGAATTCTGGGTGCATTCACTAATTACTCCTGGTTTCCCCAAAGAAACTTGCTCAGTGTCTGAAAGTCTGTAGCTCTGCTCCCGGGGGTAGATGAGGTGTTTTTCACGGCTACTTGCGTACCATGTGATCACAGAGAAAGTGCTCTTGTTTGGATTACCTTTCCGTTCATCTGTCAGGGAGAGAGTGCAGGACCAATTTGTGTAAATTCATCTCGCTAAGTGTCTCGTTTCCCCTTGCAACAAAGTGAAGGCAGGCCTTGGGTTTAGAACTTTCTGTGGGTGCTAGTAGAGAGAACTGGCTACAGTAGTTTTCCTTTTATTGAATAGGTGGGCTGGTGATTCTGGTTCCACGTATAGAGAAGTGGTATATTTTTTATAAAATAAATGTAAACAAAGAGTGGTTTGACTTAGATCAAAGTACTAAGCAGACACAGGTGCTGTATAGATATGGTGCAGTCATGATAATGAAGGTGAAGCTAGCATCACTGAATTTGCCTAATGATGCCTTGGTGGCTGCAAAGTGATTTGATGAGGGCGCCTGGGTGGCTCAGTCGGTTAAGCATCCGACTTTGGCTCAGGTCATGATCTCATGGCTCATGGTTTCGAGCCCCGTGTTGGGCTCTGTGCTGACAGCTCAGAGCCTGGAGCCTGCTTCTGATTCTGTCTCTCCCTCTCTCTCTGACTCTCCCTCTGTCTCAAAAATAACTAAACATGGGGCGCCTGTGTGGCTCAGTTGGGTAAGCCTCCGACTTTGGCTCAGGTCATCATCTCATGGTTTGTGAGTTTGAGCCCCACGTCGGGCTGTGTGCTGACAGCTCAGAGCCTGGAGCCTGCTTCAGATTCTGTGTCTCCATCTCTGTCTGCCCCTCGCCCCCTTGCACTCTGTCTCTCTCTCTGAAAAATAAATAAAAACATTTAAAAAAGTAAATAAAAATAAAGGATCCTTAAAAAAAAAGTGATTTGATGCATAAACATGCGATTCACACGCAGCTTTTAGGAAATACTTCTAGCAAAGTCCGTAGGATGGGACTCTCTCCACTGGACCTGGTACAGTCCATCCATGCTTACAAACACGTGTTCACGGCCTACGCGAAAGTTCTGGCCTTTGAAACAGGGATCCTGTTCTGTTACTGAGTGTTGAACGTCAGAACCAGAATTTCCAGAAAGAGGGATCTCTCTTCTTTATCTAGAAAATTGAAGGGGTTTGGAGCTGACAGATACCGTGTGTGTTACCATTCCGTGTTTGGGTACCTGCTTAATTAGACACCGTCGTCCACCTGGGCTGGCCACCCCGGGTCTGTGGAGCCGAGTGAAGCCGGCATGAGGCCCGGCAGAATTTTGAAAGCAATCGAGTTTTTCCACACCGCCATCACCGCACTGCGGGAGGACCGTGCGTCAGCACTGTACAACCTCGTTGGGGGGAACCGAGCGCTGGGGGCCTAGACTGTGTTTGTAGCGCAGCACAGCAGGATTAAAAAACAAACCCAGCTGGGGCGAGGCAGGGTATGACTCCAATTAGTGGGCAAACCGAAACCAGGTTTTTTCCCCCTTTTAAAAGCGGTCTGATCTAGGACACTTTTCAAAGCCTCCTCTCGAATGAAGTGGTGGGTTCCATTGACGTGACCGGCTTAATTTGCTGCTCTTGGTTGCCAGAGGCTGCGTTTCCTGCAATTGAGTGAAAACCCAAGTCTCTCTCTCCCTCTCTCTCTCTCTCTCCTTCCTTCAGATCACCCAATTGAAGATTGAGAATAATCCCTTCGCCAAAGGCTTCCGGGGCAGTGACGACATGGAACTGCATAGAATGTCAAGAATGCAAAGGTAAGAAGGTGGAACTCTGAGCTCTTTTGTCTCCACGTCCCCATGGAGAAAAGGGGGAGCCAGCTACCTACAGCCCCCCCATCTGATAACCCCCCACATGCTCACCTGCGGCTTACACTATGGGACAGCCTGGGGGGGGGGACAGACACGTGTGTGTTCCTTTGGGGGGTGGGACGGGGAGAAAGCACAGGGGAACTTGATGCTCTCCATCTGGGCAACAAAAGCTAGAACTTTCTCTCCTCTCTCTCTTTGCTGTCTCTCTCCTTCTCGTGAACCCAATCCTTTCTCTTTTTCTTCCCATAAGTCACAGCCGACGAATGATTTTCTTTTTGGCCACAGCTCTCCATAAATGAAAGGGAAGTTAATGACTTGATTTCCTGGGGGTGAAATACAGACAAACTTGACACCATGTGGTGGTCCGGGGCACCGGGGGATTGGAAGCTGGTGATAAAAATTGCTCGGTATTTTTACATATCCTGTGGTCACGGTCGCTGATATGATGAATAGAAGGGGCCTATAGCAAATGTACATAGTGGGAATTTGGTCTGATTTGAAAGGGTTGTACAAGCATTGCCAATTTTGTCAAACATTCTCTTACCTCATGATACGCTTCCAAAATAACTTACCATATGGCGAGAGAATTAGAAATACATCTTGATTCCTTTGACCAGGAAGGGGTTTCTCTCCCCCCTCCCACCCCTTCTGGTGGGTTTAGTGTTTCAAAATAAAATGAGGTCATTTAGGAAGCTTTTCCTTATCCTTTGTGGAAGACATGAAAAGGGGGAGTCAGGCAGAAGGACCTAAGAGATCTAAAGAAAGATCGAAAGAAAGAAAGATCGAAAGAAAGAAAACCGAAGAGATCTAAAGAAAGGAAGAGGGAAAAAGCGCTGTGGTTTTGACATCGGTTTGGAAATACGTACCACGGGAACAGTTTTTCGATGGTGGGCTCACCTGATCTATGCACGCTTTTAAAAAATAACACCAATACCTTCAGATGCGCACACGTCCACCCCAGGATGATCGCCGGGTAGCAAGATGCTTTTTGTGGCCAAGGGAACCAAGTTCTTCAATTATATTTGTTAGAAAATGTTGGCTTTGAGTGTCTGCATTTGGAAAGCGGAGTTGGGTGAAGTCTACGGTCAGTGGAAAAGTTGACAGCAAGTACCACGTAAATTTGGGAGGGGTCAGAGGAATTGTTTGTGGCCCTGGGCTCAGGGTGCCAAGCTTTTTTTATTTCCACGGTGATCACACCCCCGCGCCATTCTGTCAGCTGTCCTTAAGGTGTTTTAGCCTTTGATAGAGTCTTACCTCAGCCCTCCTGGGGGTGGGGCGCTCTGGCGGCCGAGCAGGTAGGGGCTGGATGAGATGAGAGCCACCCCCTTCCAGCCTGCAAACCCAGAGTTTTTCCATCCCTCGAACTTTCCTTCCTTCCCACAAAGTCAACAGCAGGTGGGATAATGGATTGAAGGTGTTGCAAATCACCCCCTCACACATACCAGTCACCCGGTCCTGTTGATCTAGCCTTCTTAACATATGTCCGAATTCACCCCCCACCCTTGCCAGGCTGTCTGTTCCAGCTGCCACAGCCTCCTGGGTTATGTGGGCCCTTCTAGGACTTTCTCCAGGCAGCTGCCAAAGACATCTTTGTAAAACACAGATCAGACGAGCTTGCTCCACAGCCTAGAACATTCCCAGGCTTCCTGATGCTTTCAGGGGAAGGTCGTCCAGACTCCTTCCCGTGGAGGGCCGTGCCCTTCCTGTGTGACCTGTCCACTGCCCTAGGTTGTCCCGTCCAGTGGCCCCTCTCTGTCTCAACCATGCAGAAAGGGATGCTCGACATGTGGATTCTTGCCGTGATTTTTGGCCCTTTGAACAGCACGTCTGGTGTTCCTCAGGCTTCCTCCCTTCCTCCTCACTTGACCATCAGCTGCCCGTCACTAGGTCTCCTTGGAGCTGTCCCTTCCTCCAAGAGGTGTCCCCTGGCCACAGACCATGTATGTCTGTCCCTGGGATCCCTCACTACTTTCCTGTGTCAGGCCAGGGCCCTGAGCTTTAGAAGTGGATTCACTAGATGATAGACACAGAGGAAGAGACAGGTAGGGAAGTGAAGGTGTCTGGGAGCCTGAACGTCAGTGACCCCAGGGGACTCTGTCCTGAAGTTCTAAACACAGCTGGCTGGATATTTAGGCAGACGACTCTATTTTGGTCTGAGTTGGCTGTCCCTCTCATCTCTCAGTTATTGGAGATCGGCTAAGGGCTGTCTCAGGATCCTTTTTGGGGAAGGCACGTGCAGAAAAAGGCAGGAAAGGGTGGCCCGTCGTCAGTAGGCACTCAGTAATTGACATGTTGGATCAAAACTCTCAGCTGAAGAACCACGTGTGTCTTGGTGGCCATGTTAGGAGTTGCACTGGGGAACCAGGCTGGGAGAGTGGACAGGGTCCTCTGCCCAGGTCTGTGGCTGTGGCCCCTGAGAAGGGGACAGAGTAAGGCAGAGGGGCTCCAACAGAAGGCTTTGGGGGTCCAACGAGCCTGGGTTCCATCCTTGCTCTGCATTTCTCAGCATGTGACCTCGGGCGAGTGACTTAACCTCCCAGAGCCTCAGTGTCTTCATCTGTCAAATGGGCACACATAAATACAGCCTCCATTTTCCAAGGTTCTCATAAGAACCAATATGAGGGAATGTCAGCAGGATGCGTGGTACCTAGTCCCAGCTCGATATAACGTCTCTGATTTGGGGGAAGACTCCCCGTTACCCCCAGTTTTGCCCTCGTGAAGCATTGATTCTGGGCTGTGGTCCCAGCTCCCAGTGACAAGTGGGGGAGATGGCTGTCCGGAGTCGGCTGTGATAACGGCCAGGCCAGCACAGCAGGCTCCCTGTTCATCTCGTAATCCTGTTTCCTGTCCCCTGCACACCCGGTGACAGCTGGCTACGGGAGGGGGGGCGGGGGAAGGAGGAATGATCTTTCCTCTAATTCCAACAGTTGGAAGAAGGGAGAGGGCCGAACATTGACTCACGGTCAGCCCACATAAATAACGTCGGCATTGGCTCGGCAGATGTCTGGGCACTCACCCGGCCATGCCTCTTCACCCAGCTCTCCGCGTTTTTTTGAAAATGCAGATGGTGTCTTAGTTATTTTGCCACGTAGGACTTCTAGTTACAGAAACAAGGCCGCTGATTATAAAAAACAAATGTGAGAGCTGCAGAAAATGCACAAAGAAGATAAAATTATTTTAAAACCCCGTCTTTAGCAGAGTGATTAAAATATGTGCCAAGGTTATTCTGCAGGGTTAATCTGTGGCTTCAAAAACATCTTCTGCTAAAAACCGATATTTTCCAAATGACAGGGCCCCCTCCCCTGGTGACAGATGGGTGATTTTAGAAGGTGGATGGCCACTAGCATATCAGGCTGATTTTATAGATGTTGGTGCTTTCAATGAGGCTGGTTCTGAAGCGGGAGGGAAGGAGGGAGGGAAGGGGGAGGGTTAAGGCTGATTATTTAAGGGAAAATATTAACTGAAGAGCAATACAGCTGGAGTAAAGGTTTGGTGAACTGGTCAAGGTCATAGGCGCGCGGCAGACGTTTGGGAAATACCCCTAAATGCTCATCCTAACGACAAAGGTGTGGGAGCCTCGCTGCTGTTTGAAATGATCTCGGCTCCGGTGTTCCGTACAGCATGGCCTTCTCGAATTTTGCTCCAGTCTTTAAGATGTGTTCAGTCAAGTTGTGAACTTGGCCAAGGCCAAGGACTCTGGGGGTGGAGGTGGGGGCCCTGGGAGGAGGGGAGATGGGGGAAGGAGAGGGTGGGAGCCCGGCCTCTTGGGACGAGTGGCATTTGCACTGTTGGGAAGAAGGGTTTTCTGCTTTGGATCAGGGTAGAAGTGGGTAGGAATCTGCAAGTCTTGGGGTGTAGAGAGGGTCACACTCTGAAGCTCTCTGAAAGCCAGCCAGGTGGCACAGTGACATGGTGGCTTGGGGAGTATGGCCGCCCCAAGAAGCATAGGATGCTACAGACAGAAGGGGACCACAGGAGACAGCATCTCCCCCAGTTTCCTCCCTTTTACAGAAGGGGAAACTGAGGACCAGAGACTCATTAATTCATGCAGTTTCTGATCTATCAATCTGTTATTCAGTTAACACTCATTTATGAAGTGCTTGCTGTACACCAGGTGCTGAGGATGCAAAGGTGAATCCCCAGGGCAACAAGGGCCGCTGGCTTTGGGGTCAGGGCCACCCATGGAGTGGCTCCGAGGGCTCCCCTATTCCACCGAGCCTCTACTTCCTCATCTGTAAAATGGGGGATGATTATAGAAGCCGCCTCCAGGGCTGTTGCATGGGTGAATGAGGTGATGTATGCATCCTGATTACTCTTGCAACATAACTGGCTGCTCCCAGGCTCCGCTGGGACGGGCTGGGAAGCTACGCCTTCGTTTCGTGGGTGTGGCTGTAAATCCGGGACTCCAGAACGCTAGACCTGGCTCACTCTGTGCTTCCACAGCCCGCTCAAGGGCCACGGAAGTACAAGCGACCTCAGCGCTTCAGGAGGAGTTGGGAGGCCATCCACGTGCCCCTGAGCCCCACCCAGGCACGGTCCACTAGCCCTCGCTCGGTGATGCTCTTCACCACTGCTGATGCCGAGAAGACCAGGCGTCGCTTGTCACCACTGTGTGCCCAGTGAAGCAGGAAGTCACAGGGGAGCACTTTTTTCCTCTTCGTGATGGGTGGGTCGGGAACTTGGAAAGGGCTCGTCTGGGCAGTTCTCGCCCGCAGTCAGGCGTTGGTTGGGGCGGCAGGTAGCAGAAGTCCCGTGTCCGCGATGGCGCGTTGCCGTGGTGACCAGCTGGTGCTACCTTTCGGCTGGGACCTCACTGGGCTGTGCGTGGGGGACCCTGAGTGGTCAGACTCCTCCTGGGGCTGCCGGCTGCTCCCAAGGGAACCAGGAGGAAGCCGAGACACTCTTGTTTAAGATGTGTAGTGTGACTTCTGCGGCATCCCGTGGCTTGGATGGGACTCACAACTCGAGGAGCAGGGATTCCCTCCAGTAGGGAGGAGGGTCGAAGAGGGTGTCTGCATGTTTTAACTCCACTCCAGCAGGCATGGTGGCACTTGGCAGGGTATCGGGTCCCGACTGATGCTGGATTGATGTCAGCCCAGTGCTGAGATGGGGTCCCTGCCTTCGTGAAGCCAGAGGCCAGTGTGATGAGCCCCAGGGCCACATGGCTGGTCAGGGTGCAGAGGCCTGGCCGTGAGCTTGTTTTATTTTCCGAGGATGGAGAGACTGCCCCTTGCTCCCCACTGGCTCCTCCTTGTCTTCCTGTAATAACATACCCCAGAACGAGGGGTAAGCTGTGTGCACAGAGCAGACACATTTCTGCAGCGTCACTGGGGCTTTGTCACACTCGGTGGATGGTGGCAGCTTCAGAACCTTTACTTCCTCAGTCTTTTACTGGGCTGCCCTCGCGCTGTGTGGAGGTGGTCTCTGGAAATGGGACACCCCGAGGGTCTGCCTTCCCTCCCCCTCCCCCTCCAGCCGGTGGCTAGGAGAGCTGAGAGCCCAGAATGTCCCAGCCCCACGGAATAGGCTCCTCCGTCTCTCTCAGGCCACGGCTCACACTGGAAACTGACCATTCTCACCTGCCTCTGAGCTATTTATATTCCCCTCCACCTTCTTCCCCAGGGCTGGGCTTCTTAATCAGGGGCCCTTTTGAAAATCCAATTAAAGCCAGGGACTCTCCAAAAGACTCACAATATATAAATAGGCAAAAAAATAAATAAATAAATAAATAAAATAAAAAATGGCCAACGATTTCAAAGGATTCAGGGGTCTGGGGCCCCTAGAAGGTAAAAGCCTTTCCTCCATTGCCACCTTCCCTCCTTCTCCAGCCCTGGCTTCCTGACTTTAAATAATGTGGAGCTTCTAACCGCAAAGGGTCACCTTCAAACGGCTTCGCACTCTTGTATTCCCATGCTTGCGGTGAAAGGTAATCGGAATGCCCAGTTAATGAGGAGCGATTTCCAAGTAGACATTCTGGACACGGCATGAACTCCCCACTTCTTGCTGTACTTCTGGCTCGCCGCACGGCTTCCCCCGGAGAAGTGTGAACTTGTGGGAAACAACGGCAGGTTGTGTTTGGGAAGCCAAGCCGGCCTGAGTTTGAAATTGAGGTTTGTCCCAAGGGGGTCCCATGTTGGCTCCTGGGTGACCATCAGGGATATGGATGCTGAGAACAATGCCTCCCCCCCCCATCTGTAACACTGTTCCCATCCCCCGCTCCAGCCCTGCTCTTCGGGGACAGTGTCTGTGGGCACATCACTCATTCACGAGTGAGTAGCGTTTCTCAGACTTTTGGCAGACCTCAAAATTACCTGGGGGGTGGGGGAGCTTGTTAAGAAAAGCAGATTTCTGGGTTTCATCCTCAGGTTCAGAGGCTCTAGGGAGGGCTCCGAAACTGCCCTTTGACAGGTTTTCTGATGGAGGGGTCCCCTGCTCGCACCTGGGTAGTCCCTTGGCTCTACAGAATGAGCAAGGGTGTTCGGCTAAATGTGTGAAACAGATCTGGAAATAGATCCCATGTGCGGGGCTGTTGTATAAAACATAACCCTTTGCTGTAAGTGCTCAACTTTGGCTGAGCAAGAGAAGTACCTGCAGTCTTTCCACGATGCTTTCTTATGAAAACTGTAAGACATATAGAAAACCTGGGAGAATTAGACAATGAACACCCATAAATCTTCTGCTTACATTCTACGGTTAATATTTTGCTACATATTTGCCCTATCATCCATCTAACCACCCACCCGTCCATCCGTCCATCCACCCATCCATCCATTGACTAATCCATCTTTCTATCTGTTGATCCATCCATCCATCCGTCTGTCCATCCATCCATTGGACAGTCCATCCATCCATCCATCCATCCATCCATCCACCATCCACCAGCCCATCCATCCATCCATCCATTCATCCACCATCCACCATCCACCAGCCCATCCATCCATCCATCCATCCACCATCCACCAGCTCATCTAGCCATCCATCCATCCATCCATCCATTATATTTTTTATGCACTTCATACTGAGCAGCAGTGGCAGACATGAGTACATTCCACTCCTCTGTACTTCATCATGCGTATCATTAACTAAGATTCAATTTTTGCTCACAGATATCTATTTTAGGTAAAGTTACATACAGCGAAAGGCACAAACCATAAATGCCCCGTTCGCTTTTTGACAAATGCACATTCCTACGAAACCCAAGCCCCCGTCGTAATAGAGAACATTCCCCCACCCCAGAAATTTCCCTCATGTTCCCTCCCAATTAATTCTTGCCTCCGTCTCCCCACCAGAAGCAATCAGTGTTTCGACTTTTATTTTTATTTTTTTACTGTTAGGTTTTTTTCTGTTACAGAATTTTGTACAAATGGATTTTTAGAGCGTGTACTCTTTTGCATAAGCCTTTTTCTCCTGGGGAGCTTTTAAACCCCCCCAAGTCCAGGCTGTACCACAGAACAATGACATCAGACTCTTGCGGGGGTGGGGGTGGGGGGGGCTCAGGAGTCAGTATTTCTTTTCTCTGCTGAATGTTTTTCTGTTTTTAATTGAAGTGTAATTAATATGTGGTGTTATGTTAGTTTCAGGTGTACAGTGTAGTGATTCAACAATTCTATATATTGTTCGGTGCTCATCAGAATAAGTGTATTCTTAATCCCTGTTAACTATTTCACCAGGAGTGAACATTTTTTTCCCTAATTGCCCCAGGCGATTGTGCTATGCAGCCGAGCTTCAACCATACTCCAGTCTCTACCCTTCCTCACCCTAAGCCCTGTATCTCAACTACTCGGTCCCAGTAATGTTCTCACATTAGAAGTTCTCCCTGGAGGCCCATTCTTTCACAGGTGTTTGTTTTTAGGGGGAGAGATGGATTTTTATATTAGTACACAGGCCATTTGGCATTCTCGCAGAAGTGCTTGCTTTTGGGTGGCTTTGCCAAGGTCATCGTTTGAACTGAAGGTCACCAGGAGCTCCTTGACTTACTTCTGCATGACCGAGGGGCCCCTCCCTCAGGACAGAGGCCTCAAAACAAGCCCCTTTGGTATAGGAAGCAGTTAGAGAAAGATCCGCTAGTCTGGGCCGTTCCAGCCTTCTGGTTTCCAGAAAGACCAGGGCCGGACCTCAGAGAGTCCCCTCCACCTTCCCATCCTCCTTCCAAAATCATGAAAAAAAAAAAAAAAAGCTAATAAAGACATGATTAAACTTGTTAAAATTGATAGTTTTAGGGGACTGAACCAAGAGGTCAAGGTCTTCAGGCTGAGTACGTACCTGGCGGATGGACCGTTACCTTGAGCCCGCCGCAAGCTTCATTTGCACCGACCTTCCCTGTCTGTGGCCTCACGCCCCAGCTCTTCCCTTTGGGGGCTGACAGCTATGATATGTGATGTGGGCCTTGTTCCCATTCTGTGAGTGGAGAAATGGAGGCAAAGACTGATGTCAACAGTGGTCGTGAAACTGTTCAGGACTTGCTCTGCGATTCCAGAGCTGGCTCTGGACTTCTTTTGAGGAGGTGCTAACAAGAACGGACTTCCCCCTAGAAAAATCGACAAGTTCTAACTATATGACATTCGGGCAGAGTTTGGGGGGCAGTTCCTAGGCCAATCAGACCCCAGGCAAGGGACGTGCCTCTGCTTCCAAACGTAATAACGGGTGATCTGTAAGCTGGTGTTTATCGAGCTGTGGGTCCCACATACATGGTAAGCCTTTCTGGGCATCGCATTATTTTACAATCCCGAGACGTGGTGGATTTTACTGTTCCCATTTTATAGGCAGAAAAGTGAGGCTCAGAGAAAGGTGGAACCTAGCCAGCTCCACAGTGGCCGGGTTTGTGGCTGGCGAGGCCCGTCCACGCGGCCTGATTTCAGAGCCCCAACTCAGCACGACCACCCCGATGTTAAATTACCTAGAGATTCAACCAGGGAGCCCCGAGTTCTCAACCCAAAGTTGCCGTAAGTGGTGGGGGCTCAAGGCCAGAGAGGGAGGCATCTTTGAACTTCTGCAGCCCTGGTTGTTGGGCCCGTGGTGGGAGATGCGTACGTGTTCTTGGTGCGCCCGGTTCTCACCGTGCCCTCCCCCAGCGTGCTGGCGCGGTGCGAACTGAGTAATTAAAGGACCGCAAAGCTCTGTAGACGCAGAGGAGACAGCAACTCTCGTTCGCGCTGAGCTCTATCCTGCCTGGCTCAGCTGTCCCCGGTCCTCCCCCCATGAGCGTCCACGCACGTTAGCTCAGAATAGCGTCCCCGAGCGTTTTTAGAAAGTGAATAGATCGTGAAGGCCGGGATTGTGGGGATTTTAATCAAGACGGAGGTACTAGTCAGAGGGGGACAGGGACTCTGCAGCCCCAGTCTTGCCCCGGCGCGCCGCTTCCGTTGTCTGAGAGGGCTTGCCGGTCTTGGGGGGGAGGGGAGTGACACCCCTCCCAGCACCCAGGCACCCCTGCCACCTGCTCCCGTGAAAAGGCCGATTCAGTGGGGTGCGGTGGAAAACCTTCTCGGGGGCCTTCGTTAGCAGGCGGCGGGCTGCGGACGGAGCTTGGCCGCCGATCGCAGTATTCCCTTGTAACGTTTTACAGCCCAGAGCCGGCGACAATGGCGTCATTCACTGCACTCGCTCACGTGGAACAGAATGTGAGAGGGGGCCCCCCCGAGCCGGGGAGGCGCTGGTCTGCGGGGCGCCGGCAGCCAGGGCGAGCGGAGGGGCTGGGGACCCCGGCTTGTGTCCCGGGAACCCGCACTGGGCGCCGCATGTCCGTGAGGATGCGCCTGCAGCTGGCAGAGAGCGGGGGGGAGGGGGAGGGGGTGACCTTGGTAAACTGTAGGTCGCTCAAACAGCAGGACAGACAGATTGGCCAGTAGAACTTGACGTTGCCCGTTGCAGCCCGGACCCAGCTGTTGCCACAAGGACGCCTCATGCATCAGGGCGGCTGTGTTGCCCAGGCTGTTGGTGTGAAGGAGGCAGTTCCCTGTGATCACGTTTAAGTGAGTTGGCAAGAGCTTTGGAATCGCCCTGACCCGGGGCGCAGCTCCGCTTTATTCTCTGCTGGGCCACTTGGGGAAAGTTGCTTAACCTCTCTGAGCCTCAACTTCTTTACCTCTAAAGTACATGTAATCCTACCGATGAGGCGGGCTTATCGCCTGGATCAAATGAGTGGCTAGAACCCCAAGAGGCATCTAAAGAACAATGTGGAGGGGGACGAGGAAGAGGGAAATGAGGATAGGGCTGGAAAAAAAAAAAAACCCACTCCAGCACTTTGTCGCTTCCCTCTTCCAAGAAGAACAAGGGCTTTTCAGCTTTTACTTTACGTCCTTTGTGCCCTGGATTCTTTTTTCTTGTTTTTAAATGTTTGTTCATTTTTTGAGAGACAGAGAGAGAACGAGTGTGAGCAGGGGAGGGGCAGAGAGAGAGGGAGACACAGACTCTGAAGCAGGCTCCAGGCTCTGAGCTGGCAGCACAGCGCCCGACGCGGGGCTCGAACCCACGAACTGTGAGATCGTGACCCGAGCCGAAGTCGGAGGCTTAACCCACTGAGCCACTCCGGCGCCCCAAGTGCCCTGAATTCTCCACTGATGCCCTCAAGCTGTTGAGGAAGAGAATTTGTCTTCCCCGCTGCAAGGACGTTAGGCGCTGTGACTTATCGCCCCGACCGTGTTCCTCTGGTGCGTCGAGGAGCCCGGGGAAGATCCCCCCATGTCACTGGATTGCAAATGCTCTCTCCCCTTTGCTCTGTCATCCCGTACTGACTGGGGACACACTTCACCCTGGCACGCTCCTATTTTGACACCTGTCAGATGGACTTGGGGACGTCATTTTGCAGGCTCCACGCGAGGTGTTCCTGACGGGTGGTGGGGACGATGTCTCCGGCGCCTTGCAGAGAAACAAGCTGTGAGGGACAAGTGGTTATGAGGATAGTGTGGCTTTCCCACTTCTGTGAGTGTTAGTAATCAAAAGCAGGGTTTGGCCCTTTCCAGAGTCATTTTGCAATTTGGCGGCGCTGGGAGAGGAGAATTCCACAGAGTCCATTGATACATTCTCTTGTAAAATCCCCCGGCCAACATTTTTTGGGAGTTGTTTTCTTTAATTAAAAAAAAAAAAAAATAACCTTCCCCATTAAGAACATAAAACCAAAAAGAGATTTCCCCCTTCGTGTCGGAGCCCTGGCGGGCCGGCTCTTGAACTAAGCAGACCTAAGCAGAATTGCCGACGAGGTTTGACAGCTTTTATAATGTTTTATTATTATTGTAATTTTTTCTTTTTCTTCTTCTTTTTTTTTTTTTTTCCATTACGTAGCTGGAGCCTCAAAGAGAGGACTGCAAAGCTAATTTTATTCCTTTCAGGCTTCTGGCCCCCTCCCCCACCCCCTCCTCCCGGAGGATGGCCGAGGGGTGGTGTGGTTACACACGATGGCTCCCACTTAGGTCCCGAGATGGCACATGGCACGGGAAAGCTCGGCCGGGGGGCCCCTGGGTGTCGTGAGGGTTCTGTAGCCTCATGGAAAGTTGGCAGACGGTCCGCGGCCCTGGCCTGGCTACTCTGATGTGCTTTCACATGACAAACAAAGTCAGGGGCCGGGGTGGAGATGGTTCCGCCCCCGAGGGGTTGGAGACGTGGGAGAGGAATCTTGGGCCCCAGCCCCGCTCTCCTAGAAGTATACTGTGCTCTGAGATTGGACACAAACCTTCCGGAGCCTGTGGAGAAGTCGTCGGGCGCCGGCTGGGTTACACACCCGGTCGTGGGTCTTTCTAGCTCTGGGACCAGGGGCAGTTACTTCATCTCCCAGAGCCTTGGGGTGCCCTTTGGACGTGACGGGATTGCATGTGTGCTGTTTTTGAATTTACGTTGTTTTACTTAAGTGTTTAAAAAATTATTTTATATATTTATTTTTTTAAACGTTTATTTATATTTGAGAGAGACAGAGTGTCAGTTGGGGAGGGGCAGAGAGAGAGGGAGACAGAATCTGAAGCAGCTCCAGGCTCTGAGCTGCCAGCACAGAACCCGACGCGGGGCTCAAACCCACGAACTGTGAGATCATGCCCTGAGCTGAGGTCGGCCGCTTAACGACTGAGCCACCCAGGTGCTCCTAAAATTTATTTTGAGAGAGCGAGCACGAGTAGGGGAGGGGCAGAGAGAAAGAATCCTAAGCAGGCTCCCCACTGTCAGCACAGAGCCTGATGTGGAGCTCGAACCCACGAACTGTGGACATCATGACCTGAGCCAAAATCACGAGTTGGACTCTTAACCGACTGAGCCACCCAGGCGCCCCTCTTCGAGTTCAATACATATTTATTTCAGTTGCTTTACAGGGTCCGTTGTGCCACAAGCCCATAATTTTGCAGATATCGTTGCTCAGAGTGAGGCTAAATGCACTTGGTGAAAGATGGATTGAAAAACATGATACAAAAAAGAATAGTTGGTTTGTGGCAAAAATCACAACTGACTAAGTTTGGGATTTATTGATGTGTATTTCTTCTCAGGAGGAGTTCTGATCCTGTTTGGTGGCCTGGGCCTCTCTGGTGGCCTCGTGAAACTTACACGTCACTTCTCAGAATAATACGATTAAATGCATTATATCAGATGTGTAGATTGCAGAAGAAAACCAGTTGTATTTAAATATAGTTATAGAAATATTTTTATTTTATTATTTATTAATTTTTTTTAAATAATTTTTCTTTTTTTTTGTTTTTTTTGTTTTTTTTTTAAATGTTTTATTTATTTCTAGGAGAGA